>NC_066584.1:302158672-302481172 GCF_024323335.1 Lathyrus oleraceus
CTTCCGATTCGTATTATTTCCATTATTTCACATTTGATCCTCAAATTTGAGATTCATAGAAACATACGACAAAGAAAACAAGATCTCACGATGGTGAGGTCTTAGATTAACGATGTTTCAATCGATCAAATTTTAGTACTACATCGTTCGATCTTCCACTTTCACCTTCAACAACCATGGGAAGACACCGCAAGAGATATTTGAATCCGTCCTTAAATTTAGGGCAATCCAACTGGCTAGACAGATTTTCAGCTTAGACCGACCCAGAAGATTAGTCTTTAACTCCTGCCGAGGCTCTCTATGAATTCCCTCAGATTTAGACGTGCGGCCAGCTCGAACCCTCTTAGTAAGTCCTATTATTCTTCCAAAGATTTCAAGATCATAGGTTATTATGACTCCCCACTTGGCTTTGGGGTACCACAAGCCTCTGAAACTAATGTCCAAGAAGATCGATCATTGATTCCTCTACTCATCAGCCAAGCGAAGATACCGGTAATTTCAACAAAAATTAGGGTGGGGAAAATTCGACACCAAGCGGGTGGGAGGAGCTCGCAGTTAACATTGGGCGTCGAGTAAGTATTGAACTACATCTGATGGGTATCATAAGATTCCATCTGAATTCATTCATGGCTTCCACCGACTAGATAACGAAGCAGGAAAATACTGAGGTCATCCAATATCGGGCACCCCATATCCCGGTGAGTGGAAGACCCTTCAATATCCACACTCAAATATTGTCTGACACATCCTTCAGGAAGGACCCATGATTTTTTTGAGAAGGGGGTCAACATCACATAATGCATCATCCCCAGATCTTCAGCATGGGTAAAGCATCCAGAAGATTCCGGAGATGTCAGAGCCCAGGAAAATTGGGCCATCTCAAACCCAGGAAAGAAGACATGGGAATACATAACATGTTGGAACAAGATTTATTCATATTCCATGGGTTTTGATGATAACAAAGTACTTAAAGAACAATTGGATATAGTAACATATATTCAAGTGTGCAGGATCATAAAACTTAAAGTCTACTCATAATTGACCATGCTGAGAGAATTTGTTTACAATTTGTATGTATCAAATTCTGATGGATCAAAATTTGATAACTCTGAAGGATCAACTTTTGAAGGTTTAGACTATGGTCATGATACTTCTGGCTCTGATGACAACTCAGACTCTAGAAACCTCAGCTTGAAAAGCCCAGCCTCTGGTTTGTACTCTATCCCCATAGCAGACCTATCTTGTCAACACCAGACTTAGAGAAAAAGTCAACTAGAGTCCCTTAGTGCAAGGCTCAATAAAAGCTGATGTGACTGGTCTATTTTGCCCCCTCGTCTGGTTTATACCTAGTATGCAGTGGATTATGTTATTACATATTGGTTGAAGACCTTAACAGGATTTGTCGTCCAACAACTCTCTCTTAGAGTTGTTGCATTTTAAAAGATTCTATTGTGCAAACAACTTCTCAACGAATCTTTTATATCTATAAAAGGAAGCTGAAGATTTGAAGGAAGGTTAACAACTAGTATACAATCTAATAGAACATGTTGATTACAAACTTTGAGCTAAAGTTTCATCTATTTATTTATGCAAGCTCTTAATATTTCTTATTTTTGTATATCTTATATCTTTGTATCAAAGTATAGTTGTAATCATTTCTACTAAACTGCTTGTTTAAAGTAGAGGAAGTCTCTTGCAAGGTTGCTTGAGAAGGTGCTTGAGCAGTGAAGTCTCTTTCTGGTGTGATTGAGTAGAAGTCTCTTGCAGGATTGCTTAAGCAGAAGTCTCTTTCTAGATTGATTAAGCATTTGAAGTCTCTTTCTGGTTTGATTGAGCAAAGTTGTAATCAGTTTGATTATAGTGAAAATCTTTTGTTGGACTAGGGGACTGGACTACTCTTAGTTTAGGAGAGGAGCCAGGATAGTCTATGTGTGTTGATTTATTCTTTGCTTATGATTGTTCATCATTCTGTTGCAAACTAAATCTGTGTTCAGACTCTGTACTTGTTCAGATTCTGAAGTTGGCTTATCAATAGCAGAAAAAGAATTAACATACACAATTCAACCCCTCCCCCATTTCTTGTGTATTTTTCTCACCTTCAGTTGGCATCAGAGCATGGTTTGTACTATAACATTTAAAAGTGATGCAGAAAAGATCTTGAGAAAATATATCATTCATCATGGTTGATTGTCTTAAAATAACTAGCCCTGATGGTGGTACTCCTCGTGGTAGTAATAACCATGATCAAAGTACATCTGGTCAAAACAACTATATTTCTAGACCACACACGTTCAATGGAGACTCTACTGAATTTGAATGGTGGAAGAGTAAGATGTACAATCACACCATTGGTATGAATGATGAGTTATGGGATATCTTGGAAGATGGCATTGACATTCAATTCAATGGTGTTGGAATGGCTTTTGACAGAAATTCTCTCACTCCTGCTCAGGAAAAAAGACATACAAAAAACATCATAGAGTGAGAGGAATTATTATTGATGTCTTGCCTCATTCATAGTACATAAAGATTATTGAGAAGTCTACTGCCAAAACTATCTTTAAGTATTTATGTGCTATCTATGAAGGTGATCAACCAGTTCAAGAAGCTAAAGCAAATATTATGGTTCAACAATATGATTTGTTCATAATGAAAGATGATGAGAACAATTAAACTACATTCTCAAGATTCCAAGTTCTTATATCTAGACTTCAGATCTTGAAGAAGAGCTACGCTACATCGGATCATGTCAAGAAGATTATTAGGAGTCTTCCTACCATATACATATCCAAAGTTACTTATATTCAATAGGCTAAATACTTAAACACATTAAGTCTTGAAAGTCTTATTAGCAATATCCAAAGCCATGAGATATAGCTAAATGGATATGAGCATGTAAAGCAATTTAAAACATGACTTTAAATTCTGTTGGAAGAACTGAGAAATCTTCTCATAGTAAGGTGCATAAAGAAGCCACTCATGATGAAGCTTTTGATGAAGACTCTGATGATGATGAAATGGATTTCATCGTCAAAATATTTCAACACTTGGCCAAGAAAAAGAGCATATTCTCTAGTAGAAGTTGTGGCTTTAAAGGATCAAATTTTAGAAGTGATAAAGATGGTCGGAAGGGATACTTCAATTGCAAGAAGTCTGATCATTTCATTGTTGGCTATCCTGATATGCAAAAGTACAAGGTCAAAAAGGAAATCTTTCAAAAGAAAAACTTCATAAGCAAGCTCAAGAAAGTTCTCATGGAAACATGGGAAGAACTTGACAATGAAGAAGAAATTGATAAAGAAGAAGCTAATCTTGATTTTATGGCCTCAACTCTTTCAGACTCAGAATTAGAAGCTGGTTCTAACTCAGATTCAGAGGACACGTAAGAGGTATTTCTAAACTCTCTAAATCAAATTTAATTACTTTATGTCAAGATATTATAGAAAGATGCCAGCAGAAAGCCAAGCATATGAAAGTTATAAAGAAGCAATTCCGTCTTATAAGAGATGAACTAAACATGTCTAAAGATAAGATTGAAAAACTTGAAAGAGAAAAAATTACTTTAATAAAGTATATGTCTGACAAACCTCTGATAAGTATGAATCAGCTCTTCAAGAGTTTGTCATTTCTGGTTTCAACAAAACCAAACTTGCATCCATGGTCTATGGTGTAAGTAAGAGCAAATAAGAAGGTCTTGGTTTTAATTTAAACCTTATAATCCAAGAACGGATGTCTTAATGAAACCATCAGATCCTTCTTCTTCAAGCACTACTTAAAAGGGGTTGAATGCTTACTTTATGCCTACTGCTAAAGATAGTAAAGTTTTGAACTAATCAGAACCTGTGATGAATGACTCACAAGTTCTGAAGGAATCAGAATCTCAAAATTAAAGGTCAAGAGTTATAAGTAAACTAGAACCTAAGACTCTCAAGTCAGAGGTTCTGAAGAATTTAGAACTCAACATTATTGAATCAAAGGTTTCAAGAGGATCAGAAGTCAAGGTCAAGACTTATCCAAGACAAAAAATTTATAAGCAAAAAGTATGGAATGAGTCCAGACCCTACTATAAGGATAAGGATCAAAGCAAGATGAAATCCTATAAAAATAACTGCAAAGGACCCATACGAGTATGGGTACCAAAGAGTGGAATTTTTCTGCTGCAAATATGCTAAAGGGAAAAAGCAAAGAAACAAATGTTGTTCCAGGACAGTGGTTGCTTACAACTTACAACAAGAAGAGAGCCTATATTCCAATTACTGGTACTATGAAGACTGCGGTTGTCCTAAAATGCTGGTACTTCAGACTCTTAATACATCTCTAAAGTTCATCCAACTGATTTTGGAATCTAAGAAGATTCCTGATGACTTTCTGAAGAGTATTGTTGGAACAATGTGTTCCTCAAGAACAATCTCAATTGCATACTAAAAGCTGCATAAAGAAAGGTAAGACTATCTTTATGTTTTTATGAAGCAATTTCTAATCCTATTTGTTGTCTTTGTCAGGAGAGCTTCTTATTTATGAAAGAAGAATTACACTCTAGTATGTTAATTCTACTTCTATAAAAAGGATAAAGAATCTTATTATATATCTAAGTCAAGCACTTTTATCTTTAAAAGATTCGTGCTTACTTCTGATTAGAATAGAAGAGTCTGATGATGTTCAGAAGCTCTGAATCAACTTCTGATGTATAATAGCCTCTGAAGGATCTCAGCCTTTGAAACTCAAAAGAAGGTTAAGCGCCTTTGATATGCACACAAGTGGACACAATTGTTTCTCATCCTCTGGCACTTGTCCTCTTACGCGTCATAAATCTAGAATGTCTTATGACATGTGGATTATTGTTGTTGGGTAAAAACTCCTCTAATCTTATTGCTTTGTCTCTGGTTAATACTCTTCTTTCCTGTTTGTTAATGTATTTCTATTTTTGTTTAAAATTTGTTTTACACCCAAAATCACTATACATTTCAGACGTACACACTATCTCTCTCTCTCTCACTTCCCATACTTTTGTTTCTCTAACCTCCTCTGAAAAAAACCCTTTCAAAAAGAAAACCCTAAAAACTCATTCTACAATGGCATCTCATCAAATGCTTATCAAGCACACATGATTGTCGAGTCTAGAAAAAGGATGATTATCAAACCCAAGATGATGAACATCAATCAAAATGATTTAAAGCTTTTGGTGGAAAAAATTGTTGACTTAGACTCACCTAATCAAAATGGGTTTGGCCTTTGGAGCTAATTCAGAGTAAAAAAGTGGTTTTCATTCTTTCATATGCTGAATGGACTAACTTACCCTTATCTAGTAATAGATTTTTGGGTTAGGGTTTAAGTCTTTGATGAATATTTTGCATCTGTGGAACTCAGTCAGTTAGTAGAGAATGATAGTTCTTTGAAAGTAAATAGCAGAGAAGAAGTGGGTTTGAATAAATAGAGATCATATTAGCAGTGATGGGTATTGAAGTTTTCCTCACTCAAAAGACGATTGCTAAGCTTTTAAAGGTACAAACTCTAGAAGGTTTGATTTGAACACTAAAGAGAACAGTCCTGAAGCAGAAGCCATCAAACTATGTTTGTATTAAGACTCTAGAAATTTGTGTTCTTCTGACTTTGGAAAGGTCAAAAACATGCAAAAGGATTTTAAGCTTCTATTCAAACTTCTTATTTGTTGTCTGATCCCTAGAGAAGGTAGTACTGATCAGATCTCATGGGATCACAAGAACTTCATATTTTACCTGAAGAATGAAGATAAGATCAATCTCTCTGCCTATATCTTTATCATATATGTGAAGATATCAAGGAGATCACTAAGCATCACAAGAACCGGTTTTTAGAAATACTTTTTGAAAACTACTAAGTCCTAATTAATGTCTAAAGCGTTGTCGTTGTATTTAGAAATTAAAGATCCAATTTTTATTGATCGGGTACTGGTCTTACATTGTCCTGCTATTGCCCTGTACCTGAGTCTTTTGAAATTGCAAATGCAAAAAATAGATTAGACACCGGTCTCACATTGTCGCGTTGTTAACCAATATCTGAATGACTTGAAAATACATATGCATAAAATTTATCGAATACTGGTATCACACTATCGTGTTGTTGACCAGTATCTAAACGTTTTCACTGTCATGCAAAATTTTTTGAATATTAAATCTTAAAAACCAGAACCGAAAAATTAATTCAAGACTAAAGGTTACACCAATTCAATTTACCGAGTCCCGTCGGAACGACTGTCCTCTCATCCCAGACTCTAGAAATTTAGCCGGACATGGTTGCGGAAATAAATAAACAATTTTGGGTTTATGGATTAAATAAAGACAATAATTTAAAGAGATGTTTGAAGAAAAAGGTAAAAGCTTGAAATTATAACAATGGTAGAAAATAAATGACAGAAAATAAATGTGTAAAAGTAAATGAACCTGAAGATAAAAGCTGGAATATAAAACTAAATTAAAGACTTCAAATGGCGACAAGATTTGATCCAAGTGTTAGATAGATTGTGGGCCTAAGCACTAATTGTGTAGTAGTTCCCCGATGTGAAAATCTACTACTTTTACAATGCTGATTTATGCTTAAAACTATGAAAGAATAAATTGCACAAAACTTGTATATCAAAACTTGGACACTCAATTCTTCTAAAAGCTAACTATATATAGTGTAACATATGCTGAACTGCAGTCCTAAATAGGTAGAAATCGTGAGACGAAAATATGGAGGAATGGGGGAAGACTAGGTTCTTTTGGTTGCAATTTTTCAGGGGCCGAACTGCATGGTGTATGCCATGGTGCTTGTGGCGGTCGCCACAAGTGCAATAAGAGGATCATGGTTGTTTTGTACTGCATGACGGACACCATGGTATGTGTGGCAGTCGCCACGGATTTTTGACTGCATTTTCTGCATTCCTTTTCTCTCTCTAGCGGGCTCCATGACTACCTAGTCATGGTTGGGGCCATGGCGAGCGCCGTATAGGTGGCCATCAGTGTAGTTTTTCCATTTATCTCTATTTTTCGTCGTTTTCGTCCAATTTCTTCATGTATCGACTTCTACTCGTAAAGTACCTGAAACATACACAAATTACCAGCATAATACTACAAAATGCGGCAAAGTGATACTAAAACATGCGCAAATCAAGTCAAAATAAATTATGTGTTTCAGTGTTATCAATAACAAGTATAAAAGGTGGGTTAAACAGAGGAATAAGAATAACTCGGTTTTTAGAGAAAATTTACCCATTATGAGTCTTTTTGACTTGCATAAGAGGAGTTATCAATTAAGGTTCTTGTATAAACATTTGGCGCCCACCAGTGGACACTAGGATGTACATATGTACTCGCAAAAGTACACAGTTTTACGTCATATGCCTGAGACCAGTGAGGCTTAATTTTAATCTCATAGCGAGGGCATGGGGCATGGGGACGTTCTAAGGAAAACTTGTGTATGAATTGCATGTCTTATCTGTCAAATGATTGCTAGTTTATATAGTATTTTTGGTATGATTTGTGTCTATAAGATCTATTTATTGGCCATTACGACATATCTTCCTTTATATGTATAAAATTATATATTGGGAATTAAGTTCCCTATCTCTTTTTATGATACCGACCACTTATGTCAATTTAACACAACTTAAGTGCTTTGTCTACGAGACCGGTGACAGTGTCTCTAGAACCCGAGTATAGAATCGGCCTAGTAAATTACTCTGGATGTACACATCCCCTCAAACATGAGGCTCGTAGGGGAAATATGTTTAAGGAAAAAAAGTCTTAATATCTCAAATCAGGATTTGGTAAGTGTTGGTGTAAGCCCTAGAGGCCAATACTTTTGGTACTTGTATCGAATTATTTATTAATAATAAAAGGCTTTTTCTTTATTATGTTTGTTTAATAAAGTCCCTAGAATATCTAGTCCATTTAATGTATCAAGTGTGACTTAATCATGAGATCACATTAAACATAAGGACACTATTCTTAAAGTATCCGTAGTCGAGCTTTATTGTGAAGTGGGATAACATTAAAACATTAAGACTATTATGTTTGTAGACTGATGATCACATCTCATGGATCATGGATAAAGAGTTATCAAGTCTTAAACATAGGTATGAATATTAAGAGTAATATTTATACTGGATTGACCCGCTATGAGAATACTATATAGAATGTTATGCAAAGTGTCATAAGTTATTCTCATGGTGATAATGGTGTATACCACTCTTCGACCTGAAACCACTATGGACCTTAGATATAGAGTCAAGTGCTTTATTGTTGATCCAACGTTGTCCGTAACTGGATAACCATAAAGACAGTTGATGGGTACTCCACGAAGCATGCTGAGGGACATGAGTGACCTAGATGGGATTTGCCCATCCTGCGTAACAGGATAAATGTCTATGGGCCCAATATTGAACTGGACAAGGATGACACGGTCTATGCCTTGTGTTCAATATAGACATAAGGGCAAAAGGGTAATTATACACATAATTATTATCACAGAAGGATTTGTCAGATCACATGACATTTTCGTGACTTGGGTAGCAGTGATGTGTTGCTAGATACCGCTCACTATTTATCATGTTAAATGCGTGATTTAATATAATTGCCAACGTGGCGAAAACCTACAGGGTCACACACAAAGGACGGATTGATGAGAGATAGAGTAACTAAGGGACATCGTAACGTACGATGTACTTAAGTAGAATACGAAATATGGTAAGGTACCAAATACTTAAGTGATTTTGGCATATTATGAGATATGGGCCAAAATACACTTAAGTGGGTTTTTTAGCTTGAAGCCCACACAAGTGGTTCTATAAATAGAACCCTTGGATAGAAGCATTGTCACTCTAATTGGAATTTTGTTTCCCTCTCTCTCTCTCTCTCTCACTCAAAGCCTTTATTCGTAGCAGCTAGCACTGAGATTGAAGGAATCTGTTCGTGTGGACTGAGTAGAGGCGTTGTCATCGTTCAACGTTCGTGATCGCCACAAGAGGTAACGATTCTATCACTGATCATGCCCATTCATAAGGATCACTAAATGGAGAAATTTTAAATTCCACTGCGCCTTGGATGGCAATTCTCCTTCAGTAAGTACCCGACCCGATTAGATTTACCCGAGATGTACACAGTACCTCAAGCATGAGGTCGTAGGGGTAAAATGCTTAAGAGAGAAAAGTCAGGATATCTCAAATTGGGGTTTGGTAAGAACCCGACCCAGTTAGACTTATCCGAGAGGTACACACCCTCCCAAGCATGAGGCTCGTAGAGGCAATAAGCTTAAGGGGAAAAGTCATGATCTCGCCTAATTTCATTACTTTACGACCTTGATTTCACGAGAGAGAGAGAGAGAGAGAGAGATCAAAATGCATACAATTCTATAAGTAGGAGGCTCGTAGGGGCAAGATGGTTTAAGTGAGAGACCATGATATATAGGCTTTTTAGTCCCTCTAAAGTTATCTTAACATGGCGGGTTTGATTACTACATTTTGATATGTGTCGATATGTTCATATTTTACCTGCCTTTATTCCAACTTATGTTTGACTCATGTCTCTTAGTCTTTAGTGGGAGACTTATGTTTTAATGTTTAATGAGACCCGTAGAGGCAAGATTATTTAAGTGATAGAATGTGATATACATAATCTTTTAACTATTATTCTCCATCAATCTAGGTCAGGATAAGTTTGGCCAAGTTGATCTTAATATTTATGAGTCGAGTTAGTCTAATGACGACGCCCATCCTTGTTATGTTATGGAGCGATCTTTCTATCTTGGTGTAAGCTACTTATAGTCTAACAGTTTCTTGGTTTATCCTCTCCAAAGTGTGTTCAGGGTCTTCTTAGCTGATGATCGAGTTTGCTTTTAGAGTCGCCCTTGCTACTTTAGAGCAGGCTCTTCCGACTTTGTCTGAAGCTTCCTAGAGCTCGACTTATCTTTAAGGGGTGCTTATGTTTTATTATTTAATCCCCGATAAAGGTACAACATCTTTTTTTGGATATCACCATGTTATTATTGGCTCATCAACATCATCGAGTTTCAAGGAGTCTTTTTATAGTGAGAAAGTTTGAACAGAGAGCCCGACAAGTTATTGTCCTACGCTTTTGTGTTGAAGCCTTCTGAAGTATTTTACGATGAAACACAGATAGCCCAATGGGTTCTGGCTTTGAGCTCCCACTGAGAGCTTTTTGTACACTGAGAGCCTAGTGGGTTCCGACCTTGAGCTCACACTAAGAGCTTTTTTATTTTACACGGAAAGCCCAAAACGTTACGGCATTGAACTCACATTGAGAGCTTTTTTGTTATGCATAGAGAGCTCAGTGGGTTCTATCCTTGAGCTCAAATTGATAGCTTTTTTATTTTATATGGAGAGCCTAGTGGATTCCAGCCTTGAGCTTATACTAAGAGCTTTTTTATTATACATAAAGAGCCCAATTGGTTTCGGCCTTGAGCTCACATTGAGAGATTTATTTTTATTATGCATGGAGAACCATGTGAGAGCTTTTTTCAACGTTAAGAAGAATTTCATCTTTTGTTGCCAACGTTTGAAGTGAATTCCCTCAAACTTGAACGGTTTGTCAGAGACAGCAGCTGCAGAAGTACCAATAATTTCCTCGATATCCATGGCAGTTAGAAACATCTTAAAATTATTATTTTATGATTTTGAAAAAATTACCACTAAAGAAATTATCGGGTCGAATCGTGAATTAGATTTCTCTTTAAGATGTTTTGCGACACTGCTACAAGTTGTACAAAGTAGCCACTCAACCACGACGCCTCCAGATAATTCTATATTGTACAATTATTACTTACATGGTAGATAGCCGATCAAGGATTACATCCTCTGATTTTACTGACCAGTCGAGTATGGTATACAGACCACTCTTAGTATCTGATTTTTATACACGTCGTAGATGGCGCGAAGAAGCCACTCGAAAATTAAAAAAATAGAAAAGAAATTTTTATATGAATCGGAGATGGGAGAGACGAGAAAGATTTCAGAATGCGGAAATCTAGAGTTAAGAAAATGAATGCCTATATTTATAGACGAAAATCTGACCCCAAAAATTAAAAAAAACGTAAGGACATGGAAGGCAAGGCAAACCCGAACAAATAAGAATTATTGTTAGTTACATTACACCAATTAATTAATAATATACACCATACAAATATACAACACACAAATTATTAATATTAAATAATTTTTATCATTTTGGATCCCAAAAAATAATAGATTATCCAAGTCTAAGTCCAAACTCGACCCAGACCGAGTCAGTCAGACGATGACGGTGGCAGGCGTGTGTGTGATGGTTCTTATGGTGCATCATCATCTTTTCACAAAATTTCAGAAGAGTCAAAATTTTCATATATATATATATAAACACAACTAAAGTGTAGTATCCCTTCAATATGAAAATTTAGTGAACTTTTTTATATTCACCTCAACATATACTACTTATATGCTTATTTATTGTCAACTTAAAGCCAACAATTTTTTTCAATTCCCGGCTGTTCCTTTTATCTCCATCAACGAATGTAGAAAGTGACGTATTTAATATGTTTAATACTCAAGTTTATATTGGTCTCTTAACTCTTTAAAATATATCGGATTAGTTCTTTTTGTATAATTAATGACGAATTTAACGATTGATTTTTGAGTTTTTCCGTAACTAATTAGACAAAGAGGACTAATATGACACAATATGACACATTTTGAAAAGTTAAGGTATTAATATAGACCTTTGTTAAATTAAAGAACTTTTTTAAACTAAGGGAACAAAATGAACCTCAAGGTTAATCTACGAGATTAAAAAAGATATTAAACCTATTTAATAATATAGACAATGAAAAAAAAATAGTTGAACATAATGTGAACAATGAAACCATAATCGAACCTTATCAAAATAAAAAACTATTTAGAAGGCAATTGCAAATTCTTATATATTTTGAGTTTTTTTTGTCATTATAATTATATATTATATAACAGTTTGTAATATTTTGTTTTTTTAAACCTATATCCATTGTGCGCAATTGCAAAAGACTAATTTCTTGAGTCGAATAGATCAACAAGACAAAACTCTCTTTGAGAGGATTTAACAATGATACGTGTATAGAATTGGGTTCGAACGAGGACCTTCTCTGATTAAGCTAAAAGGTGTAATATTTGCTTTATCAAATATACTATACACACTTTTTTAACTTCCACTTAAGAAAATTTCAGAATCCGTTATAATTTGTAAAAAAATTGGTTGTAACAGGCCTTAAAAAATAACAAGTCAATCTATTCAAACTTCACTAGCTAAGTGTCTAACATATATATACTCTTCACCTTGATTGAAGGTATTAGACTCACTGATATTTCTACAGTTCCCCATCTTATCATGTTTTAGTTTAGATATGTTATCTTTTTCTGTCTTTTCACTTTGTGATTCTATTCTAGTAAGTCAAGTTTGTTTTTATCAAAACCCAATTACTATATAAACACATTTGTAATCAGTTTTGAGTATGAAATACTACAAATTATTCATTACTTCCGCTCTAGAAGCTTTAGCAGCAATAGTATCACATGTTAAAGTTTAATATACTAATGAATGTTATTATTGTTGTCGTCGTTTGATACAATGAAAGACGTCCAGTATGAAAGTTATACCATGTTATACTGATACACACATAAGCAATTGAAATATAAAGTTTGATTTAGACGGATCAAAATGCATGCATTTCAGCTACTGTATTCAAATTTCTATCAATAACATAAAACACCAAGTTCATCACGCACTTTAGATAATCTTAAATCCATCATCCATATTAAGAGATAATTTCACAACAACAAAAAACAAATGTACTAGCAATAACAAGAAAACCCATCGAGGACGATGAATCTATATAACATTCATTCATACTTGTCCATGCAACGAACCAACGAACTCCAAACTAACCTGTGCAACACCGCATAATACGGTAAAACATCATCGTCCATTCCACGTCATCAAAAATCTTACATATGAATCCACTGCGAGAGCTGTGTGGGGTTCACAATTCCCTTTATGTGGGTCCCATCCATCTTCATTATGCTTGCTACCTCACCGTAACTCTCATGCTCCTTTCTCACATCTGAACCTTCGGCTCGCGAGTACTCACCTGAGCCAACCCGGGAGTCGGGATAAATACCGGCTCGGGTTAACTTAGGATCAAACTTCTGTCCAAGTAGAGTCCCTTTCGTCAAGAATTCGTGAGCAAGATAACCGGCTAGAAGCTTGTTAGAACCTATCGGCTTATCCGGCTTATCGGCTTCATTGTGTTTGCGCTTTCTCGTGTTGCCAGGTGGCAACATCCTACGTGAATGGGGACTCTGACTCTGACTCATCATCATGGGTCGAAGTAGTTTTTTCTTGGTTAAGAAGGGTAAAATAGTAAAGTAGTGAATCCGAGGAATGAAATTCAAAAACCGGGTCCACAAGAGATGGGTTAGGACATAAAAATAAATAAGAAAAACAACTGTTGAAGATAACGAAAGCGACAACGGAAATCAAAAATAAATAATAGGAATAATAATTAAAAATGAACTAGAGAAAATTAAAAAGGTAGATGTGGTTAGGGGTTGTGGTTGATAGGGTAAAGAAAGAGGTGGATCAGGGAGGCGGCGAATCTGAAAAAGAGGGAAAGACACCACCGCGTGCGGCGGAGATAGATAGAGAGGATTATAGGGTTCAGAGAGAGAAGAGAAACTGTGATGATTTGGGGAAAAAGATTAGAGGGATGAGAAATTGGAATGAAAAGAGAGAGGGGAAAGGAATAATGTGGGAGAATAAAATGGGAGGCATGATATATTTATGTGGTGAGTTCTATTTACGTGATTGTCCCTAA
Source organism: Lathyrus oleraceus (assembly GCF_024323335.1). Taxonomy (NCBI): domain Eukaryota; kingdom Viridiplantae; phylum Streptophyta; class Magnoliopsida; order Fabales; family Fabaceae; genus Lathyrus; species Lathyrus oleraceus. Next base: position 302,172,527 of record NC_066584.1, read on the forward strand.
GTGTTTGGAATATAACTATTATGACATTTCGGGTTGTATTCACTGTTTTTTTTCTTCGAGAACTACTGTTTCTTTTAATTTTACCAAATAATATTTTTGACTCAAATTTTAACAATTAATTACAAGTTATTTCCTCTGTTTTAGAATAAATATCAATTTAATATTTTATACATTTAAGCAAAGAAGACAAAAAAAATAAATAGCATTGTGATCTTATCAAACTAATACTATTAGTTATTAATACACTTTAATCAAATATTAAATATAAAATTTTAAAATTATATATATATATATATATTATATATATATATATATAATATATATATATATATTATATATATATATATGTATATATATATATGGATTGGTGGTCAAATTTTTTTTAATTAAAATATATTTAAAATTGAATAAAATGAATATTTAAAAATTATATATTTGATTACATATAATAAAGGAAGTTAAAAAAACACATTTCAAAAATTATTATACCAATTATCAATCATTATATATTACTGAGTGTTACATATAATAAAGGAAGTTAAGAAAACACATTCCAAAAATTATTATACCAATTACCAATCATTATACATTATTTAGTGTTATATTATTGATATTGTTCTGGCCAGATATATCTTCCTTAATTCGACCACATTTTCGTTGGTTTGGTCACCCTGAAATAGAATATTTCGGTTATGAACATATCAACCAATCGCTCCTATGACTTCTGAAATCTTCTCCTGACCACTAGAATATCAAAGTAGCTCTAGCTACTTCAGGTGTAGCATTAGCAACTTCTAGTCTACGGAACACAACTTCCCCTCGATTCAAAATAAACCCGGTCTTAATGCTCTTCTACAACTAGATCACATCCTTTCTCCATCGAGAGCAAGAACAACCCAAACGCCACCTCTCAGAGTTCCGACTCGGCTTTCTATGGAGCTACCTGAGATCTCACGCTATTCCGGAATTCTCGAGGAGAATCTTGGCTCTCAAGGTACAAACAAGTTGATCAATGATATTTACAATATTATGCAACATCAAAACTCGAAAGCAGTAGAAGAAAGGTATGTTTGTCTAGAAGAAAGCCTTCACAATGCTCATCCTTTGGCGATTTCAGTGCAAGAAGTCCTACCTAAGAGAAATCTCTCCACACGACTGGAGTCGTCTACAACGAGATGACAAAGTCTATAAGTCGAAGAGCGATCCAAGGGTGGAAAACATAATTCTCCTCCCAGGAGTCCGGGTGGAGACCGAGGTAGCTACGCTCAATCCCTGGATCAGGCTAATTATCAATTAGTTCAGATGCAACCTAAGCATCTTTTATGTTCCCAGATCCTGGAAAGCAAAATCCCTAAATTAATGCATAAGCTTCCCAAATTGGGAGAATACGATGGAAAAGGAGATCTCGATAAAAACATGCAACTCATCATCAAACTCAACTATTATGGTGCTGACGAAGCGTCCAAATACAAATCATTAACATTGATGCTAGTCGGTACGGCTAGATTGTGGTTCAATGGTCTTCGTTACAGTTGCATCTAGTCATGGATAGGATTTCACTATCGGCTTACCGCATATTTCACTGCCCGAAAAAGACAACCATTTACTATATCCTCCTTGAGAAGCATCATGCAAGGATCAAGGGAGAGTTTATGGTTGTACATTGATTGATTCACTCAAGTCTCAATAGAAGTAGAAGGAACCAAAGAGCTCTTCAACGTTGGATCTTCGAAAATGGCCTCCTACGTGATCAACCCTTCCGCACGAAGCTGGGAAAGAAAAAGGTGAAAAATACTCAAGAGATGTTAAACTTAGATCAATCGTACATCACCTTGGAAGAGAAACTAAACACCCACTATGATAATCCAACCTTTGCTACTAATGAAAAATTTAAACGCCCGACGGGGAAATAATCCTGTAGGCGAAGGGAAGATGTTGATAAAGGAATGTATGGCCGATATGAAAAGTACACACCTTTCAACACTTCCCTAGGGAAATTCTACTGGGAGTGCGCTAATATGGGTTCAAGAAAGTAGGAATTTGACACCGTAATCCCGTTCATGAGACTTCTTGGACAAATAAGTCAAAGTACTATCGATTTCATAGGGGACATGGCCATAACACTGACGATTGTGTACAACTCAAAGATGCCATTGAGGCATTGATCTAAAGGGTCCGGTTGTCCGAATGTGTCAAAGGTGGTAAGCAGGACCGAGAAGAATCTCCAAAGACCAAGTCTCCTGCAAAAGTTTCTGAATCATGCCCTAGTGGCGAGAAGGGAGAGACTAGCAAGGGCAAGCACACATATATCACCCCATCACTAGCGGAGCACCTCGTATGAACATCCATTCTGCAGGGACAATCAAGAGGAAAATATCTGAGATGATGGTCGTCTACATGAATGGTGGTAACTCGTCGTCCAGAATTCACAACCGACCCATGTTGGGTTTCCGAGAATCGAAAAAGGTCGGGGGCATCTCAAATGAGTTATTTCCTTTGGTAATTACAACAGTTGTAGGAAAATTTGACGTCACAAGAATTCTAATAGATGGAGGAAGTTCATGTGATATCCTTTATTCGTCCCTATTTGAAAAAAATGGGCTTAGAGCGAAGAAACCTAATACCATACGACGACTCAGATTTACAAGCATTTAATGGGATGGCTACTCGTTCCTAGGTATATATGGAGTTAATGGTATCCGTGGGGGAGGACAAAGACATCCGCTCTATTAACACCCATTTTTAGTCATCACATGCAAGAGGCATTACAATTGCATCTTAGTTAGACCCTTCACTGCGACGTTGGATGCAATAGCCTCACATGTGCACCTAAAGCTCAAATACCACAACCTTCACGAGGAGCCAACTGTCTTACGCGCTGATCTCGAATCAGCCAAAAAGATACATGACGCACTTCAATGGGATCAAGGAGAAATCAAAATTATGGATATCAACATGACCTCTGTCATAAGGAAACTCCAAAGTCTGGATATTCACACTCTCAAACATGGTTGAGTGAAGAAAATACCTTCATAAAAAATAAAATAAAAAGTAGTGAAATACCCGTTTGGTTATATTTCATTTTGTTATTTCTATTACGCTCATATTCGTATACGTACGATAAAAATGGCATGTAGTATGGACATGTAATTCTTCGTTATAAACAAAGTCACTTAAAGTCTGAAGTGTTTGTTCCTTTGTGATTACTTTAAGTAATGATGAAACCGGGGTGCAACCAACGCAGCTTATGCTCAACCTAAAGAGTTCAGGGATCTCGTCTAAGATGCTTTGTACGTCTGAATAAATCAATTAACCCTATCAACAATGAATTCGCCTTTGAAGTTAAGGGGTGTCGTCGGATATGCTTTTACGTCTGACTAAAGCAATCAACCCCTTAAGTGTTGAACATGCCATTGAAGTCTAGGGGTGCTGTCAGAGACGTTTTACATGTCTGACTAAAGAAATCAACCCCTTAAGCGCTAAAAGTGCCTTCGAAGTTCATGGCTACTATCAGAGACATTTTTTCACATCCGACTACAATAATCAATTCCCAACAGCGTCTTGCACACCTCCAGAATTCAAGGGAGTTGTCAAAGACTCTTTGTACGTTTGACTATAATAACCAATTCCCCCATGAATGTTATGCGAAACACCTTGAACGTTCAAATACATCATTCAAATACCCACTACCAAAGTCATACACACATTTATGCGTAGCTGGCGCACTCCCCTTCGGATCTAGCTAATCCAAGGGCGAGAGTGGTGGAGCTTGGAATGTCCACCTCAATCTGAGCTTTACCTTGGGAGAAGGGAAAAGGATCATCTACCCTTGACCGGGAATGTTCCTTTATGATATGGAGCACAGTTCAAAGCATGACCACATCTATCCGGTTCCATGCCTTTTTTTATTGTGAATGCAAGATCGAAGCATGACCGCAGTTAACTGGACCAATATCTCGTGAATAAAATATGTACATATTCACGTGGCATACTCATAAGTAAGTAAACTGAACCCAACTTCACGAAAGATTTAAAAGCTCAAAATTGAACCCTCGACACTTCCCATATTTAACAAGATAGAAAGTTGTGGTTAAATGAGCACGATATAAAACTAGCGGGAAAAAGGTAACAATTTGAACAAACATTGTTTATGATTTGGGATGAAAAATGCGGCAGAATTTTAACTCCATTTACCCAGGAAAATTGGTATTAACTCAAGGACATTTACATTTTAATATTCCTCATCTGACAAATTTTATGTCAAACGAAAGCCTTCATAAAATGCAAGTATATAAATAAACCACGATGCCACGGGGAAGAATTATATCAGCAGTAGAATAAATGTACTTTAAACATGAATAAGGAAAATCGTCACTAGCAGCGAGAATAAATTACAATTACAGACACTCTATAAGAGCATACAAAAAAATGTAGGGATCCTAGTCATGGATAGAGACAACGCTACCGTCTTTCAGAATTTGGCCCGGTCGGACTTGCTCCGTTGAAATAATCAGCAGCTGATGGAAATGTTCCACTTGTTGTTGAGCATTCTCGAAAGACTCTAGAATCGCCCCAATATTTACAAAAGCACATTCCTTAATTTTTGGGCTAGAGAAGCATTTTGATTGCGCAATAACTCCAACTTCTTCTAGGTAGAATCGAGAACCCGAGTCCTCTTCTCCAACATTTTCTATAGATACATCACCTGACTACCCGTAGTGCTGGAAAGATTGAACGGAGCTAAGATTTTATGTACCTCTTGAAGAGAGGCGTGGACTTTTCGTAATTCTCTTAAATAGGTATCCCGTTGGGAAGTTAAACTGTTCACGCTCCTCTCAAGTTGGCTCTTTTCTTCATGTTCCTGGTGTGTCCAAAGAGCTTCCCAGCGGGCGAATCTAGCTAGAGATAAAGTGACAAAAGTATTCCTATCAGAACGGGCCAGGATGGTGAATACTCTCTTAGGGCCTTCATAGAAATATTGGAAAAAAATGCTCAATCATCTTCAAAGACTGAATCATGACGATCACGAGAATGATCGACCTGGAAACTAACATCCACATGTAAGCCCATAGGAGCAGACACGAGAGCAACATTCCGAAGAGGTCCGATGAAAATGGGAAGGCTCGTGGCGATACTAATTAGTTGTATTCCTCGCTTTAAGACACAAATCCTTACCCCGTCCTCTATTATATTTGCATATAAAAACAATCGTTATCCCGACACAGACACCAAGAAGGGTTGAATTAACAATAAAGAATAGAGGAAATTTTAAGTTTACCAAGGACAACCCAACAACCCTCACGAGAACTAGACCCCACCAACAGGGAGACTTCTATGAGACGTTTCAAAAGTTTTTTTCCATCTTCATCCAAAGGGGATACACCCCTAATATAATCCAAGCGGCCAACAAAGTCCACCAGCTTCTTCTTTTGAAAAGAATCGTCTACATAAAATTCACTTTCTTTATAAACATAAGAGTCAATCCCTAGGAGAAAGTGTTTTTCCGACCAATAGTGAGGAAATAGAGGTTTACACCTACCTTTCACTCCATACTCAATCTCATATATAGTTAGATGAGCCCGAGAGTGAAGGATGATAACAAAAAAGAACCAGTCCTTGAAAGGTGGTAATTCGAGAAAGCCTTCAAAAATCCATACCGTCGGAACTAATAGGACCAACTCCCATCCTCTCGGTCGAGCCTGGGGTACCCTGACCAAGAATGAGTGCTTGAGGGAAAAATGTTCAGGGTCGGATATATCTCTTTCATTTCGGCCACGTCTTTGTTGGTCTTGTCACCCTAAAACGGAGTACCTCGATTGTTAACATATCAGCCAATCACTTCAAGGATTTCATAATACTCTCCTGACCACTATAATATCATGTACCCATATACAAGAGATCTAGACCCTAAGCATATCCAATGATCTTCCGCTTTTCACGTCTGGAAGATAGCAAGACAATTATTCTTCTGCCCTATATATACAGAATGACGTCATTTTAGGTAACAAGTTTCAAACACAATTTGAATACTCTCTCATTATTCACATATTAAATTGAGCGTTATGGTGTTAATCTTGCAGGTACACCCCCTCCCACTCTATCACGCTGAAAGCTCACCTTTGCCGCAGCTTCCGTAACACTTCATATTTTTTGTTTCAAATCAGAACAAATATGAATCATCAAGAATTTTCAATTTTAAGGTTGGTTCAATTAGAAAAGATTTTTTTTTTTAGAATAATATAAAAGTATAGTTGTAAGTACTTTTTGAGTCTTCCCTTATACAATTTTTGAATTCTTTAATAGGAGGTTTTTCATATTACAAATAAAATAAAATCCTTTAAAACTCTCTTCTCCTAAATCTCTCAATTCCTTTTGCTTCATGGTTACTGTTTTTTTTCTTTCCGAAGTTCTTCCCTTCCTCCCTCTAAATTAGCAAACATAGCATTTAGGTCTTCCTAGACCTTGGTGAGCATTTGGAACCTAACTCACCTAAAAACATTTCAATAAAAAATAATAGTTGAACCATCAAATTTGTGAATTTAGAGCTCAACGATAACGTCAAATTAATAATCGAATTGTTTCAATCCAATTTTTTTTAATTGCAAGTATTTTTTATTATTCAGAATCAATTATAAAATATAATAATATTACGCCATAAAACATATAAAAGATTTTATAAAAAGAGTAAAACGAATGTTATAGAAAAATGACTCACTTAAAAAAATATAAGTCAAAAGTTTGTGTTAATATCAAAGTAATTGTTGCACGTTGATTATAGTTACAAGACAAAAGATATTAGGTAAGAAAAAAAGTGAAGAATTAGACTATATCAAGTTACTATATCAATCAAATTATAGTAAGTCACATGTGATATATGGAAACAATTTTTATGAAGATTTATAGATATTTTAAAAGAATTTTCATGAGTCTTCTAAATATAGTAAACTTAGAAAATGATATAGTCCTAATAATTTTAAATGGATATACTGTCAAAGAAAATATAGAAATATGCGTGTATTGGAATATAAATCATTTCATATATATACCTTCGACAATGTTACAATCATTGAAAATAATATGTCCGAAGGGGATTGGGGATAATATTGCTATAGGTTTTGTATCTGAATTATTAAAGAGTTTATTATGATGTGATATTATTTGGATTGTTATTGATTGGTTGACAAATAAACAAATTTTACCATGATGAATATGAAGTATTTGTTTGAGAGATTAGTTGATTGTATATCAACAAAATCATCATATTATATAGAGTATTGTGTCGATTACATTATTCACGTTTTGATTTTAGAAAGTCTTCAAGAAGTCATAGATATAGCGTACTAAGTTGTGTTATCTCTATTCTTGAAGAACTTGCTGAATGTGTTTCACATGTCGTAACTTGGGAGATACATATAAACCTAGTCATATAGTACAACTAGACACAATCTAATAGAAGGATAATTTGACATTTGAAGCTTTGCCTAAGAGGATAGAAAGTCATAATAATGAGTAGAAAAGAAAGAATGTCCCCCTAATGAATGTTATTTGGAGAGGACCATCATATGAAAATGGTATGAAAATGATATGTTGGAACGAGGAAATAAATATTTCATATTTGTAGATATTTACCGTTATATAGTTGAATTTCAAAGACATAATTTCTTTTTTAAGAGGTGTGTGTAACACCAAGAGTTTTTTTAGTATTTCTTTGAAGTTTTTTTTTTCCAATTGTGTTATTTCTTAGATGTTTGGATGTTTAAACATCAATATAGGATAATTGAAACTGAATCATAAATAATTTTTATAAACATAGATCTATTGGTGTAAGAAGTCAATCAATTAATATTAGACTGTACTAAATGATTTTGTTTTCCTTCAAAAATTTACTATTGTATTTGTAAGAATGATTAATGTAAAACTAAATTAAAAAAATATACTTTATAATGACTCACAATCATAACCCATTAAATATTTATCTTTTATGATCATAAACATAAATATGTTAGATATTGCATAAGAATATGCTAAATGTTACATGATCAAACGATGATTTTTTTAAGGATATCTAATAATCTTGCATAATATGGATATTTTTGAAATATGTGTTAATGTGTTGTTTTGATGGGATTGTTGTTTTATGTTTATGTTTGTGACATGTGAATTATGTACTAAAAGATGATATTGATACATTTTATTTGCTGTTGATTATGTGAAATTCTATAATCTTCGTTTATGTTCTTAAAATGAAAATTGATAATGCATATAAAAAAATTAATTATTGAACTAAATTTGATAAACATATGAAGATTAATTAATCAAGGTAAGAAAAATCAATTTGTTAAGAAAGATGTTAGATTAATTGTTTAGTGGATTTAAAGAAATCGATCAATGAAGAAAACTCATATTTAGGTTAAGTGTTGATTTAAAAAAGAATTAATATTTTAATTGACATTAATAATCCCTTAATTGAAGTATTTATAAAATTATAGTTAAAAAATTATTAATAAGATATAGAAAATCATTTAATTGAAGTCAGACTCATAAAAATGTCTAGGTCATAGGAAACTCGATTATCACGAGTCAGATAAATGATTAATGAAATGAAATCAATTAAAAATAATTGTAAAATTGGTTTAATTGGAAGTTAGTACCTAATAATGTTTAGCAATTAATAATAAATGGTATTAGTTATGATTGATAATAATATTAAGTTTGTCCTTACTCTAATATAATCTTCTCAATTCGTAAAAATTGTAAAATTGGTTTAATCGAAAGTTAGTAGCTAATAATGTTTAGTAATTAATAATAAATGGTAATTAATTATGATTAATAATAATATTGAGTTTGTCCTTACTCTAATATAATCTTCTCAATTTGTATGAAAATAAATAATTATAGTTTGAGTACCTCAACATATTTTCTAGTTTGGTTAAATTGGGTGAATTGCTGTTTTAGGATTCAATATATGATAACAACATCTCTTTGTATTTTCTCATAATTTACTAATATAAACAAGTTGTTGATATTTATAAATTAACAAATTTTAAAAACTAATAACAATTTATGTTCCCTTTACAAAAAAAAATGAAATTTTTTTGTTCGTCAATTTCTAAATGTTTCCTTTTAATTTGGGATGGAAAAACGGGCATACTCCTCACGTTTAACATACTTTGTCATTGACTTTTCTAAAATAGGGTCGAGTATGGAGGATCAACTAGAGGTATAGGGCTTAAAACATTAATTTCCCTATTTTACGGAGAGCCATAAGATTGAAGGATTTTTCCGCCAAATTATTGTTAAAAAAAATTCAAATACTCCTCTTTCCTAAGTTTGATAAACATAAATCCTTAAAATAAATATAATGTATATGACATATTTATAGTAATAATTTAATAATTCAAATAAGTGTGTTTTTATACCGTGTTCATCTAAATTGATTTTTTGAGACATTAAATTCAAAACACAAGTTTATCAAACATTCTTAGAGAATGCTAGGCTCATCAGAATGAGTTTGACGTGTATATATTCAAATAAGGGTAGTTGAAATTTTATTTTATTTTTCATAACTAAAATCACTACGCCAAATAAGGGAAAAGAGGACGCTTATTTTGGCCTATAACAGCGCTTTTAAGCGCCCTCTAAAGTAACGCTGGCATAGGTAAAGACAGCGCTTTGTTTTCCTGGAGAAAGCGCTCTCTAAAGTGGCCCTTTAAAGGCCACATTATAGTGCACTTTCAGAAAAAAGCGCCCTCTGGAGTGGTCCATAAAGGGCCACCTTAGAGGGCGCTTTCTGGACAAAGCGCCCTCTAAAGTTGTCAATGTAAAGTGTTTAGAGGGTGCTTCCTACAGAAAGCGTCCTCTAAAGTGTTAGTTATTTTAAAAAAAATTATTTGAAAAACAGTGGGTATTTAATTGGGAACCTGTTCGCATGCTGCAAAAGTGTAAAATTCATATTGATTTCATCCTTTAATCCAATGTTATACACCATTAATCCATTGATATATACAACATGAATCCATTTATATACAACATTAATCCTCCATATATACAACATTAATATATTGATATTCATGCATGTACAACAACATTCCATACATATATGTACAACAACTACAACCTATATGATTCTATGATCAATAATGAATTGACACAATTCATCCTTCATTTCATCCAAATGAGCTCTTGAGTAAGATTTGTATTCGTCAAAGTACTACAATTAAGAGAATAAAACATATTCATGATTTAGTAACAAATTAGATGAAATATCCGATAATATTAAAATAAACCCTAAGTTATTATTCTATACCATTTTTGGGATGTCTATACGATTCAACGCAATGATATCTCTCATAAATCTCAATACAAAAAATCCGCAATCGATCGAATTGTTTTGCTGAGGACACTACACAGAAAAACAAACAATATATATATATATATATATATATATATATATATATATATATATATATATATATATATATATATATATATATATATATATATATATATATAGTTAATTTCTTACAAACACTATTATAAGCAAAAAAAAGAAATTTAATATATACCTAAACTCTGACCCAGGTAATGTCCTTCCTATTACGATAATTCTTTTTCGATCTAAATTTTAGTATTGCTCTAACAAAATAAAAACGTATATTGAGATCAATCTGACAGACATAATTAAATATACAAATACACACGAATATTTAGGGGAATTTCACTTACGCGTCAACCGTCATCTTCATACTCGGATATTTACTCCAATCACCCGGTAACGAATCGAGATAATACACCATTAGTCTCGAAAGATCCATAGCAACCAACACCCAGTGACCACTGTAAAATAAAACAAAAATTTAGATGCATGAAAATTTTCTACGTAAAAGATATACATAGATTAGAATGAAACCATTAGAAAGAAAATCTAACCCGTTGCTAGAATTAAATGGTAAAAAATACAAACTGGGTGTAGTATTATCGCCGGCCACCATGAATCTATCGACTAGTTCATTCATTACGGATGTTGGATTTTTCGTTATAAACGTTGTGTTGATACGGGAAGCAGCAATAAAATTGAATCGGTTACACAATTCAGTTCCCCGCATCAATGTGTCATACATATACCTTAAATAGAAACATAATAAACATTAGACTACTCATTGAAATGTGTAAATAAATTGTTCAACTAAGTAAATAATAGATTGATCGGAGTACCATATGTATGTATGAATGACAGCGATGCCCAATTCTTCGTGTTCAAAAAGTTGTTGCATGTCCTCCTTTGCAATTAATTCGGAATGAGCAATTCCGAAAACACGTTCATCCATATCGACACTACGGATGGCGCCGTGCATAATATCTGACTCTTCCACCATTTTTTCAAGACGCATCATAATTTGAGATTTTGTCCCGGACGTCGTTGGAATTTCCTTACTAGCTTTGTCCAACATTTGACCGGGAACCTAAAAATATAAATTAAATCATGACTTTTTGTGATGCAACAGAATCGTTGTGTATATAATTCAATGGGTATATATATTTGTACCTCTTTTTGAGATTTAGGATTTGTTTTTGTCCCGGACTTCGTTGGAATATCCTTACCAGCTTTTTTCAACATTCGACCGGGAACCTAAAAATTCATATAAATTAAATCATGACTTTTTGTGATGCAACAGAATCGTTGTGTATATAATTCAATGGGTATATATATATTTGTACTTCTTTTTGAGATTTAGGATTTGTTTTTGTCCCGGACTTCGTTGGAATATCCTTACTAGCTTTTTTCAACATTCGACCGGGAACCTAAAAATTCATATAAATTAAATCATGACTTTTTGTGATGCAACAGAATCGTTGTGTATATAATTCAATGGGTATATATATTTGTACCTCTTTTTGAGATTTAGGATTTGTTTTTGTCCCGGACTTCGTTGGAATATCCTTACCAGCTTTTTTCAACATTCGACCGGGAACCTAAAAATTCATATAAATTAAATCATGACTTTTTGTGATGCAACAGAATCGTTGCGTATATAATTCAATGGGTATATATATTTGTACCTCTTTTTGAGATGCAACCGACTCGATTCGTCTTGAAATCCCTTTACCAGCTTTATGTGTGGGTCTTGTAGGAGTCTAACATTACCATGTAATAAGGATTGATTAAATATCATAATTGTAGCTGAATTGAAATGTGAATACTAAATATTCATAATCATTTAGAACATATATACCTCGGCATCTGGGAAAATTAGATCTGACGGCCATCCAACAAAGGATCCGACTGCATCTCGCATCAACGTTGTCTCTGAAACAACGTCAGGTAATGGTAGAAGCGCGTCCGTATCTAATACAAGGTCAATCGAAACTTTCATATATCCCACCGGGAGGGGATTATGGTGAAGTAATTCACCCGAAGTGTTGTGCACTTTTCCCTTGCCAACTATGCGATAAGTTGGTGACGATAGATACAGCTAACAAGGTGTAATGCCCTAAACCAATAATAAATATGTTATTGTTAACGTGTATATGTGTCAAGTAAAAAAGTGCTATTTTAATTTCATAATAACATATATAATTACCTCGGGAAATTTTGGTTGACAATTGATACTAGCTCGGTCACTAGTATCTTTTGCCTCGGAACCGCGTCTTTCCTCTCTATACCTTGCATTCTCCTTTTGCAGTTCGAGTACTTGTGCCCTTAACTCCGCCAAGGTCTCCATCACCTCTTTGTTGGTAGGATTTTTCGTTTTTGGTTTTTTATAAAATGACGACGGAGTCACACCAAAACCCTTACCCCTCACACGACCGGAATACTCAGGAACATTTAGTACTCGACTAAGTAGGCTCCTGCAATCCTGGACCTCGGTTGAAGGTAAGGTTTGGGATAAAGTCTCTTGAAATATTATTAGAGGAGATTAAAAATGAATTATATGTCTAACAAAATTTTCGATATAATTAAAGAAATAATGTTATATATACTTACACATTCGTCATAAACATTTTGAACCGCTTCAACGACAGCCCCATCCTTCCCAACCCGAGCAGCCTTCCACAATACGTGCTCCGAAAGAGATGTTGCGTCACTTTTCTCCTCGGCTAGCTACACATTGAATCAGATTATAAGATCATCAATTATAACATATTGTGACAATGTATAAGCTCATAGCATTTGAATATACTCACAATTCTTTGTTGTAACCGTGCATATCCCGTACGCCCTTTTTTATACGGATACGCGGGTTTTGATGCCCTTTTCCGATTTTTGTCGCTTATTTCCTGGATAAAAAAGTTTAAGGCATATCAGAACCAAGTAACTTAACAATTGTATAATACCATAATTAATAGACATTACATGGAATTTTTCGTTTCTTCGTTTGGCGACAAAGTTATCCCATTCTTCGGCTGAAATAATCTCCGCATACTTCATTGGCCGTTCTGCTTCAACAAATTTTCCTTCCTCATCCTTGAGAAATTTGTTGGACAAAAAGGATCGAAATCCTCAGAGTCTTTTTCCGGCCAATTGAATACAATATTTTTGCCGGCTTTCATCGATGTGAAAGGATCTCTAAAAAACATACACATGGAGTGTGTTATTATAAGTAATATTATAACAATATATGGTCAACAAATAGTCAACAAAAAAAACATATAACAATATATGGTAAGTACCTGTATCTCGGACCATATTTTTTCTTTGCCAACCTTCAATTCCGGACTTCTCCAATTATCACATGTAATCGGAATATGTTGTCGAACAAGGAAACCAATGTAACTTGCCAACATTGAACCGTTAGGCTCAATTAGTTGGTCTTCAGCACTCCAATGTACTTCGAATTTTTCACCCTTGTCTCTTGCACGAATGATTGACTTCATAACAGTCAATCCTCGTTTGATTTCATTTTCAACATCGTTACATGATCCACTCGCGTCATGGGTATCGTCTTGGTTACTAGCCATTTTATCTGTAATATAGAAATGATTCAATAAGACCCAAGTAAGACAATGACCATATTCGTGAAGCTACACAAAAAACACATTCATATACCTTCCATTTCTCTCATGTTACAACAATCTAAACTCTCTCTTTTTTTCATCATTATTGAATACAAACTCACACACACCTACTGCATACAAAAGACCAATGCAAACTTATGGTGTTTGGAACATGAACAAACTTGCATCCATAATCATCAAACTTCCAAGCACAAGCTCAAACACACTCCAAATGACATCAGTTTTCAATCAGAAATAAAAAACCTTACATAACCATACAACATACAACATTCAGTGATCAAATACACAAAAAAATAACAAAAAATAATTTTCAACAAGGTGCTCATGAACACCATATAGTGCTCGTTTGCCCTAAACAACATTAATCAACATAATGCACAAAATGTAAAACTCAGTTTAGAAAATGCCCTAATCAAACACCTGAAAATACAAACTATTGAGAGAAATACCTTCAAGGTGACGGTAACGATGGAGAAGAAAGTGAACAGCGACGGTGGACGCAGATAACTCAGTGAACGTGAACGCAGCAGCAGAAAAAGGCGACGGCGACGACGACGGTGAGGGAGGGAGAACGAACGGAGGACGAGAGTAATCGCAGTAGAGAGTAATTGCAGTAGAGAGAAAACCCAGTTACGTAAACGAAATAGCATATAGCGAGGGAAAATAAAGAGACATGCAGTATATGTTATAATTTTAATGTTTACTAAAGGGGACCTTAGAGGGCGCTTGTGTAAAAAAAGCGCCCTCTAAAGGGGGCCTAAGAGGGCGCTTCTAAAAGCGCTCTCTAAGGCTTTCCAAAAGCGCCTTATAAACTGAAAATGTACATGGACTTAGAGATCGCTTTTTTAAAAGCGCCCTCTAAGGGTACCCTATAGGGCGCTTTCACAAAAGCGCCCTCTAAAGTGCGCTGTCTATTCCAGTTGTTCGCTCCTTATTTTTTCTCTTCACTTTAGAGTGCGCTTTTATAATAAAGCGCCCTCTAAGGTGCGCTGTCTATTCCAGTTTTTGGCGTAGTGAATGTTTGAAATATTAAGCTTAAAAAGATATGCTACATAAGTAAGTTTTTGAGAGACGTTAGACTTAGTCAAAATAATATCGATTTATAATCCTTTATATTTGTCTTAACCGTTTTTTTTCTTCATATGTTAAGCTCAGGAATATCTTATCCAAGATGTTATAATTTTCAAAATAAGATTGACTATAACAACATATATTTTGTTACCATAATTGTAACTTTGGAGATCTTAAGATCATAAGTGAGGTTATCTATATTTTTTAAGATGTTGAGCTCTTCTATAAAAGTTTGATGAATAAGTTTTTGATATTAATATTTATACATATATTTGTTTAAAAAGAACGTATCAGATAGAGAAAGAAGAAAATAAATATGTATAAAGAAGAAAAATAAAAGATAAATATTTAAAAACACAATAAGACACCTACAGAAAAGAACAAATAACAATAGATAAACAATATGAATATAAGAAAAAGAGACATATGAATAAAGTAATTAATGTAATAAGAAAAACACTTATACGCAGATGAAAAAAATGTAATTGATAAATGCAGCTAATCTAAGACATGTATAAAGTTAAGATATATGCATATGAAAAAAATTAGCATACAAATGTAGTTAAATATATAGTATCGTGTTAATGAAGATATTTTAACATATATAGATGTAGTCAAAGCATATCTTAGATTATGGATTGATGTTAGAGTGTTAAAATGTGATATCTTAGATGTATATCCTCCGATCTCTCAGTATGTTAAAAATGTGACTACAGTTAATACTTTTGTTACTTATCTAGGTGATTTAGATTTGACTAAGATATATAGTTCATGCCTTATTCATATTATTAATAATATTCTTGTTTTGGTTCCTCTTTTAGCATATATTATTAATGATTGAATTGAATGAAAACTAATAGCTAATGGTCAATTCACAAAGAAATTGACTTATATCTTTTTACTTTAAAATATTTCTTTGCATGATTATCATATCTTTAAATAATTTGGAGACGAAGTGACCCTGAGTTTTTTAGGAGATTTTATTTAGAAATTTGTATGTGAAGTGATTTTTAGTAACGTGTCTCCTATTTGCTAGGTAGAATCATAATTCCTACAATATTTTTTCGAGACTATTTGGCAATGAGGAAATTCAGGACAAATATGAGCTAAGCTAATGTTATTGCCATTTTAACTATGAATTGGAATTAAAACATTATTTGCAAGATGTGTTTGAAAAATAATTATTGTTTTTATTGAGATTACTAAATATTTAAAAGACTTAAGATACCTTAAAACTCAATCTGCGAGTTTGGAGGGGAGGGGAGGAACAAGCTTCAAAAGGAAAGGAATTTGAAAGGGGAAACACAAAAATATTTAATATTTAATAGATGGTGTTTTTGTATTGAAGGATAAATGAATATTTATTCTTAATATTTTTTTAGTTTTTAGAATATTATAACAACATAAATTCTATTTGTAGAATTTATCTAAGTCCACTGAAATCCTCCCCACCAAATCCCTCGATTCTTTCCCGTTCATCATTTTCTTTTTTCAAAGCTATATCTAAAAATACTTATAGGGTATTTGAGTTTTTGGATGTTTTGCTTCTTATCCTATATTTATCTGTCTAGTAATTTAGTTTCTCACAATTATTTCTTTGCACGTCTCTTAGCAAAAAATTGTTTTCATTAAAATGTCTTTTGCATGAAAAAATTAGCATTTAACTAAAATTCAATACAAGTTAATTCAAATAAAAAAAGTTTGCGATTTGAATCAAAAAACTCATGCAGCCATTATTCGAATCATGAAATTTTTATTTTTCTAAATATTTGGTTTGTAAAACATGACTCGAATTAGGAAATGTCGTGAATAGAACCGTGAGCAAATTCTCAAAATTAGAATTTAGCGTTGAATACATGACTCGAATGACACCTTCTTATGAATTGAATCATTTGGTGGTATTACTCGAATCATGTTATAGTTTGACTCGAATCAAGGACGAGATTTTTAATTTTGATTTTCTCACTAGAAATGTGACTCCAATCATGCTTTCGTTTGACTTGAATCACTTGACTCAAGTCATGACTTGAATCAAACAAGCAAGATTATGATTTTATTCATATTTGTGAGATATTGGATTGAACTCTAGTATATTCGAAGAGTAGCTTCTTGGTTCAACAATTCGACATGATCATTAGCATGTCGCCGAAGTCTGTTCATATGTTGTAGTCGAAGTATGCTAGGATTGTTAGCATGTTGAATTGGGCCTGTTTGTTATGTCCAATTGTTTAAGTTAACTTGTTCTATAAGTTAGATTGTGTAATGGGCCTATGTGTAAAATCTCATTAGTTTAGTATGTTAGTTTTCTTATAAATAGCATACTAGTCTCTCATCATTGCATAATACAAATCTTCATTAAGGTGAGAGAGGTTATTTGCTATTTTGTAACACTTGTAATCTTGCTTCAAAGAGAAAGTAAAGAATAATAGTTTATAACCAATTTCATTATGTCCTTATTGTTTTCTTCCTTTCTACCCTGTGGATTTCTCACCGATCAAGAAACCAATTATAATTTGTAATTCCGGCATCGTTTTCACAACAAATTGGTGCGGTGAGCATGGAGAAGATGCCTTCAACAAAGTATGAGATTGAAAAGTTCACCGGAGTGAACGATTTCGATCTGTGGCGCTTGAAGATGAAAGTCCTATTTTACGGAGAGCCATAGGATTGAAGGATTTTTCCGCCAAATTATTGTTTAAAAAAATTCAAATACTCCTCTTTCCTAAGTTTGAGAAACATAAATCCTTAAAATAAATATAATGTATATGACATATTTACAATAAGAGTTTAATTGAAATACACTGACAGTGTAAAAGGATTTTACATCGTCAGTTAATCATAGACGTCAGATATTAAAAGAAGTTTGACTTTTATTTTAAAAATCTATAAAGTAATACAAACGAATGATGGTGATGAATCGACGGTGTAAAATTTTTTACACTAATAGTGTATAGTAATTAATCTCTTATAATAATAATTTAATAATTCAAATAAGTGTTTTTTTTATACGGTGTTCATCTAAATTGATTTTTTGAGACATTAAGCTCAAAACACAAGTTTATCAAACATTCTTAGAGAATGCTAGGCTCATCAGAATGAGTTAGACGTGTATATATTCAAATAAGGTTATTTGAAACTTTATTTCATTTTTCATAATTAAAATGTTTGAAATATTAAGCTCAAAGATATGCTACATAAGTAAGTTTTTGAGAGATGTTAGACTTAGTCAAAACAATGTCGATTTATAATGCTTTATATTTGTCTTAACCATTTCTTTTAATGTTAAGCTCAAAAATATCTTATCCAAGTTCTTTTAAGATGTTATAATTTTTCAAAATAAGATTGACGATAAGAACATACGTTTTGTTACCATAATTGTAACTTTGGAGATCTTAAGCTCATAAGTGAGGTTATCTATATTTTTTAGATGTTGAGAAAGTTTGATGAATAAGTTCTTGATATTAATATTTATACATATATTTGTTTAAAAAGAACGTATCAGATAGAGAGAGAAGAAAATGAATATGTATAAAGAAGAAAAATAAAAGATAAGTATTTAAAAACACAATAAGACATATACAGAAAAGATCAAATAACAATAGATAAAAAATATGAATATAAGAAAAAGAGACATATGAATAAAGTAATGAATGTAATAAGAAAAACACTTATATGCAGATGAAAAAAATGTAATTGATAAATGCAGTTAATCTAAGACATATATAAAATTAAGATATATGCACATGAAAAAAATTAGCATACAAATGTAGTTAAATATATAATATCGTGTTAATGGAGATATTTTAACATATATAGATGTAGTCAAAGCATATCTTAGATTATGGATTAATGTTAGAGTGTTAAAATATGATATCTTAGATGTATATCCTCGGTCTTTCCATATGTTAAAAATGTGACTACAATTAATACTTTTGTTACTTATCTAAGTGATTTAGATTTGAATAAGATATATAGTTCATGCCTTATTCATATTGTTAATAATATTCTTGTTTTGGTTCCTCTTTTAGCATATACTATTAATGATTGAATTGAATGAAAACTAATAGCTAATGGTCAATTCACAAAGAAATTGACGTATATCTTTTTACTTTAAAATATTTCTTTGCATGATTATCATATCTTTAAATAATTTGGAGACAAAGTGACCCTGAGTTTTTTAGGAAACGTTATTTAGAAATCTGTATGTGAAGTGATTTTTAGTAATGTGTCTACTATTTGCTAGGCAGAATCATAATTCCTACAATATTCTTTCGAGACTATTTGGCAATGAGGAAATTCATGACAAATATGAGTTGAGCTAATGTTATTGCCATTTTAACTATGAATTGGAATTAAAACATTATTAACAAGACGTGTTTGAAAAATAATTATTGTTTTTATTGAGATTACTAAAGATTTAAAAGACTTAAGATACCTTAAAACTCAATTTGCGAGTTTGGAAGGGAGGGGAGGAATAAGCTTCAAAAGGAAACGAATTTGAAAAGGGAAACACAAAAATATTTAATATTTAATAGATGGTGTTTTTGTATTGAAGGATAAATGAATATTTATTCTTAATATTTTTTTAGTTTTTAGAACATTATAACAACATAAATTATATTTGAAGAATTTATCTAAGTCCACTGAAATCCTCCCCACCAAATCCCCTGATTCTTTCCGGTTCATCATTTTCTTTTTTCAAAGCTATATCTAAAAAAACTTATAGGGTATTTGAGTTTTTGGGTGTTTTACTTCTTATCCTATATTTATCTGTCTAGTAATTTAGTTTCTCACAATTATTTCTTTGCATGTCTCTTAGAAAAAAATTATTTTCATTAAAATGTCTTTTGCATGAAAAAATTAGCATTTAGTAAAATTCAATACAAGTTAATTCAAATAAAAAAAGTTTATCATTTGAATCAAAAAACTCATGAAGTCATGATTCGAATCATGAAATTTTTATTTTTCTAAATATTTGGTTTGTGAAACATGACTCGAATTAGGAAATGTCGTGAATAGAACCGTGAGCAAATTCTCGAAATTAGAATTTGGCGCTGAAGACATGACTCGAATGACACCTTCTTATGAATTGAATCATTAGGTGGTATTACTCGAATCATGTTATAGTTTGACTCGAATCAAGGACGAGATTTTTAATTTTGATTTTCTCACTAGAAATGTGACTCCAATCATGCTTTCGTTTGACTTGAATCACTTGACTCAAGTCATGACTTGAATCAAACAAGCAAGATTATGATTTTATTCATATTTGTGAGATATTGGATTGAACTCTAGTATATTCGAAGAGTAGCTTCTTGGTTCAACAATTCGACATGATCATTAGCATGTCGCCGAAGTCTGTTCATATGTTGTAGTCGAAGTATGCTAGGATTGTTAGCATGTTGAATTGAGCCTGTTTGTTATGCCCAATTGTTTAAGTTAACTTGTTCTATAAGTTAGCTTGTGTAATGGGCCTATGTGTAAAATCTCATTAGTTTATTATGTTAGTTTTCTTATAAATAGCATACTAGTCTCTCATCATTGCATAATACAAATCTTCATTAAGGTGAGAGAGGTTATTTGCTATTTTGTAACACTTGTAATCTTGCTTCAAAGAGAAAGTAAAGAATAATAGTTTATAACTAATTTCATTGTGTCCTTATTGTTTTCTTCCTTTCTACCATATGGGTTTGTTACTGATCAAGAAACCAATTATACTTTGTAATTCCGACATCGTTTTCACAACAAACTGGTGCAGTGAGCGTGGAGAAGATGCATCAACAAAGTATGAGATTGAAAAGTTCACCGGAGTGAACAATATCGGTCCGTGGCACTTGAAGATGAAATCTCTACTGGTTCAGCAGGGTTGTTTAGAAGTATTAAAGGGAGTCGTAGCCATGGACGCTATGTTAAAGGATAAAGAAAAATTGACTATGTAGTTGATAAAGCTGCATGAGGAAAGCTAGTTTGTTCCCTTGATGTTATAGAGTTTTGTCCAAGGTGGAGATTTTTGAGATATTGGATCAAAATCTGGTATGGTTGAAGTGTAGCTTCTTGGTTCGACAATCCGACAAGATCATTAGCATGTCATCAAAGTCTGTTCACATGCTGTAGTCGAAGTATGCTAGGATTGTTAGCATGTCAAATTGAGCATATTTGTTATGCCTAATTGTTTAAGTTAGATTTTTCTCTAAGTTAGCTTGTGTAATGTACCTGTGTGTAAAAGCCCATTAATTTAGTGTGTTAGTTTTCTTATAAATAACATACTAGTCTCTCATCATTGCATAATGCAAATCCTAATTAAGGTGAGAGATTATTTTCTATTCTTTAAAGCTTGTAATCTTGTTTCAAAGAGAAAGTAAAGAATAGTGGTTTATAACCAATTTCATTGTGTTCTTATTGGTTTCTTCCTTTCTACCATTGTGGGTTTCTTTCTGATCAAGAAACCAATTATACTTTATAATTCCGACATCATTTTCACAATAATATTGATTCAAATTATTCTTACTTGATTCAAATCATCATTTTTGCCTTTGACTCGAATCAAAGAGTCAATTTTACTATATTTTAGTGTCTTATCTCTAGCACGTATAAAAAAATATTTTTTTCTCGCTCTAATTCAAAACTTTCACAATCCATAGAATAACCTTTGAAAACCTTGAGAGATCATCAATCACACAAATATCTTTCTTAGATTAACCTTATAGAAAAAAAAATTGAGTTTCAATTTCTTGAGTTTGTAAAGTTGTTCTGAAAGACTTTTATGAAAAATTCATCTTCTTTCTCAAACCAAAAACACAATTGATATGTGTTGCTCAACATTAGGAGAGAGTGTGAGTTCTAGTTATGAGGATATTCATTAGGTTTTATAGTTTTCTTATGAATATTATTTTTCAGAGAGAAGAATCAGGTTGTGGGTTTTTGGAGAATGTCATCTAGTGAATAAAAAGAAGAAGTTCTTCTCCAAAAAGTCTTAGAGTTTCTAGCTCCTTCAACAAGTTTAAAGACTCGAACAAAATAATTCCACCAGGATCAAGTGAAGATTTGTGAAAATTAAATCTTGGAGTATTTGGTTCTTAGAAGGTGGATTGATTCAATATTATATACCTTTGAGGTTTTGCAACCTAGTGAGATGTGCGCAACTGAAGAAAAATCAAGAATAACAATTGTGTCTCTTAACTTCTAGATCTAAGGTTTTAGTATATGTGATTATCATGTATACGAAAGAACAATGTGTATATTTTATATTAATGGAAGACTCAATAATTTCGGATGGCCTGCCATTGGAGACTATATTAAATTCAAACAAGGACAACATATTGAATCAGTATAAATCTCAATGTACATTTCTCTATCCAACTCTCTTTTAATTTTTGTATAGAATTTGCATGTTCTTAGGTTTGACTAGCTTTCTAGTATGCACGTAGTTAAAAAAATGTTCATAAAAATTTAACGCTTAAGTTTAAGTTTGTGTTAGATCTAGTCTACTAAATATTTACTTCTAGTTATTATTATGGAAAGTTGTAATTTTATATTGTTATATCAATTAATCTGATTCAATCCAAACATATTAGTTTGAATATAATTGAATTAATTACTATATTTTTGGTTAGTTGATTCAGCATATCTTGTTATCATTAAATTCATCGTTACATTAATTTGATCATAGTCTCTTTTAAAATTCTTTATAAACTTCCGCTCCCAAATTTTTAATTTTGATTTTGAAAAAAAATTATTCAGGAGAGGTCTATTCACCCCCCCCCCCCCCACACACACACACACACCACACCTTCTAGACCATTATACACCAGTATTAAAACCAACAATCTCCTCCCTTCTGCTCCAAACTCTGAAACAAAATCTAAGTCTTTGGCAATATAACAACCACTCAGAGAAAAGGTAGTTGATTCCCTGAAATTTAGGGAGAGCAATTAAATCCCATGACTCCATATGTGTCCTTCATTAATGCAACACATGTTACTCGCATGATCACACATTATATAGAGAGACACGAATGATCCATAGGGAGTCGCACCCAAAAGAGGCACCTTATTCGAAAGATGAGTGCTCAAAACAACAAAGGGGCGACCTAGAAAGAATGATGAGAGAAGTGTATGTCTTCTACATATCCCAATGATCCTTTCCAATTATACGACCATACAATCCCACAAGAAAGAGGGCTCATAGAGGTCAAAATGTTTTAATCCCTTACTTATCTTTGGGCTTTTATAGGATCCTTATGGAAACTTTATTACTACCTTCATATCTTGAGACTTCAGTTAAGCATTCTAGACGAGACATAGGTGAGTTCTTTAGGCGAGACGTGCTTGAGTTCCTAGAAGAGACTTAGTTGAGTCTTATTTATGAGACTTAGTTGAATCCCTCAGGCGATACTAAGTTGAGACTTCCTGACGAGACTTAGTTGAGTCTTCCTAACGAGACTTAGATGAGTCCCTCACATGATACTTAGTTGAGTCCCTTTGGGGAGACTTAGTTGACTCCCTTCTTGAAGAGACTTAGTTAAGTCTCTCACACGAGACTTAGTTGAGTCTTCCTGAAAATACTCAATATAGTTCCTCATACGAGATTTAGTTGAGTCTTCCTGAAGAGACTTAACTTAGTGTTCCTGACGAGACTTAGGTGAGTTCCTCAGGAGAAAATTAGTTGTGTCCCTCAGGTAAGACTTAGTTGAGTCTTCCTTAAGAGACTTAGTTGAGTATTCTTAATGAGACTTAGGTGAGTCCCTCAAGTGAGACTTAGTTAAGTATTCCAGATGAGACTTAGTTGAGTCCCTCAAGTGAGACTTAGATGAGTCTTCTTGACGAGCCTTAGTTAAGTCTTCCCGACGAGACTTAGGTGACTTCCACAAGCAAAACTTAGTTAAGTATCCTTGGAGAGACTTATTTGATCCCCTCAAAAGCGATATAGTTGAGTCTTCCTAAGGATACCTACTTGAGTCTTTCTAATGAGACTTAGGTGAGTCCTTTAGGTGATACTTAGTTGATTCTTCCCGACGAAACTTAGTTGAGTGTTCCTGACGAGACTTAATTAAGTCTTCATGGAGAGACTTAGGTGAATCCCTCAAGCGAAACTTAGCTGAGTCTCCCTGAAGAGGCTTAGTTGAGTCTTCTTAAGGAGACTTTGGTGATTCCCTCACGTGATAATTATTTGAGTGCCTTAGGCGAGACAAAGTTAAACCTTCCTAAAGAGAATTACTTGAATCTTTCTGAAGAGGCTTAGGTGAGCCCCTCAGAAGAGACTTAGTTGAGTCCCTCAAGCGAGATTTAGTTGAGTCTTTCTGAAAAGACTTAGCTTATTCCCTCATGAAAGACTTAGTGGAGTCTTCTGGATGAGACTTAGTTGAGTCTTCTTGACGAGACTCATATGAGTTCCTCAAGAAAGACTTAGTTAAGTCTATTAGAAGAGACTTAGTTGAGTCTTTCAGGAAAGACTTAGTGGAGTTTTCCTGACGAGTCTTAGTTGAGTCCCTCATGTGAGACTTAGTTGAGTCTTCTTGACAAGACTTAGTTGAGTCCTTCAGGTGAGACTTAGTCGAGTCTTCCCGATGATAGTTAGTTAATTCCCTTAGGAGGTAATTATTTGAGTCCCTTCTTTAAGATTAGAAACAATATATGTAGCACAGTGGCTCCTGGGTGGGAGGATAGTTTTTGTGGAAATCCAAAAATTTAATTATCCCGTAGGGAAACATGGATCTTCATGTGTAAGTCCAATAGTTTAATTACCCTGTGGAGCGGTAAGGATCTTCCTGTGGAACTCCAGAAATTTAATTACCCTGTAGGGCGACAAGGATCTTCTTGTGGAAGTCCATCTCTTTAATTCATCGTAGGGAGGAAAGGATTTTCCTATGGAAGTCTAGCCATTTAATTACCCAGTAGGGAAGCAAAGATCTCCCTATTTAGGTTGAAAAGTCTAATTACCTTATAGGACGACAAAGATCTTCCTGTGGAAGTCCATCAATTTAATTATCCCGTAGGGCAAAAAGAATCTTCCTATGGAAGTTCAATAGTTTAATAACCCTATAGGGAAAAAAGGATATTTCTACGGAAGTTCATTAGTTGAATTACCCCGTAGGGAAGAAATGATTTTTGTGTGGAAGTCCAGTAATATAATAATTTGATAGCCAAGCCATAATAACCAGTTGCAATAAAGTTTTTACAAGAGTTTCCATAAATATGATATTCACATTCCTTTTAATCAATTTTGTAATAATATATCATATTGTCTAAATTGCATGTTTTGGGAATGACTCGTCCATCCAACTCTTTGAGCTTGTAGGCTCCATAAGACAACTTGTGATATATATGATAAGGTCACTCCCAGTTAGGCTGCAATTTTTCCTGTTAGGTGGACACGACGACTTGTCGTAACATTAAATCACCTTATTGCATCTCTCTTTAAACCACCTTGGAGTTATATCTTATGGATGTTATTTGTTTAGTGGAAAAGTCTAGAATGTGGGCGACATTTATTATGTCAACAGCGCATCTTAATCCTGCCTCGTTTTCCTAATCATTGAACTAAGAGCATGGCATTTTCCCCAAACACTAGTTTTAACGGAGTTTACCCGATGGTGGAGTGAGGGGTGGTTTGATACGACCACATAACTTTGTGCAATTTCTTGGACAAAAATCCCTTGGCATCATCCAACTTCTTCTTAATCCCCTTCAATATTACTTTATTTATTCATTCCTCTTTCCTGTTCACCCGTGGGTAAACGACCGATATGAACTGGATTTGTACACCTAATTCCTTGAAAAAATTGACAACGGTAGTACTGGAGAACTCAGTTCCATTTCTTGAAATGATAATACCTGGTAAATTGAACATGGACATAATCCTCTTTCAATAAAATCAATGAAATCTCTCTATCGTTATATTGGATACGACTTCCGCGTCTATCTATTTCATAAAGTAGTCTACTCCCATGAACTTTAGCTGGCTAGGAGCTATAGGATAAGGTCCCAAAATGTCCACTCCCCACTAATAAAATTGACAAGGAGTTGTCGAAGAATGGAGGATTTCATGTAGTGCTCGGTGTAGATTAGCAGTTCTTTGGAATTTGTCACACTTCTTGACAAAAACTATATTATCCCTCATTATGAAGGCCAATAGTAACATAATCTTAATAGTTAGTAGGTCAAGGCTCACCCACCAATATGGATTTCACAAGCCCCTTGATGAACTTCAATTAAGACCAAGGAGATTTCGTGTTCACCAAGGAACCTTAAGATAAGAGAGGTTCTTCCCATTTTATAGAGCTTTCCTGACATTATAATGTATTTTGATGCAAGCTTGCGGATTTGCTTTGCATGTAACTCGTCTCGTGGTAGTTCAAATGACTGTAGATAATGGATTATAGGAATCATTCAACGTCTAGTCATGGAGATGTTCATAATGTATGTCTCCTCTGCCTCCATGCTAGGGATGTAAAGCGTTTCTTATATTACAGTGCATTTGAACTCTACTTTCTTTGAGTTGACAAGCTTTGACAACAAGTTTTCCCTAAAATTATGTTTCATACATTATCTCAAAAGTTTTGAAGCGCTCAAAAAGTCACATACCTTCTTCAAATATTTGATGGGATTTGGTTCTTTTGTTTGATAGTCATTGGTGAATTGATTTTCCACCAGTTGAGAGTCGCTCTTGGACTTCAGAGTTAACCCGCCTACCTCTTGGGCGAGAGACATGCACACGGTGAGAGCTTAATACTCGACTTGATTATTGTTAGACTTGAATTCAAATCTTAATGATTTCCCGATCAACATATTCTTATATAACTATTACAGTGCCAATCCATTTCAAGTTATAGACTTCGTCCACCAAAAGGATCTAGGTAGGGAAAATCTCTTCGCCAATTGATGTGTTGAACTTTACCAAAAAAGTCAGCAAGTACCTCTGATTTGATGCTTCCTTTGGGAATGTACTAGATGTCATATTCAGATAACTTGACTTCCCAAGATACCATTATTTTAGCTAGATCTGGCTTATTGAGGACCTTACTTATGAGGTAATTTGTTTTACCAAAATATAATGTCCCTAAAAATAAGGCTTGAACTTTCTTGCAATCACAATTACCGCAAATGTGAGCCTTTCTATCTTCTGATAACGAGCCTCAGCGCCCTTGAACACTTTGCTCCCAAAAATAGATATGTCATTCCACTCTATCTATTTTCTATATAGTATTGAACTCAACACCTAATCAATAATAGACAAATAGAGATATATATGTGAGCCTCCTATTAGGCGTGTCAAGATGGACGATAATGCTAGGAATGCCTTCAATTTTGAGAATGCCTCCTTGCATTCGCCCATCCATTCAAATCTCTCATTTTTCTTAACGTGACCAAGAAGTTAAAAGCCTTGTCTCCTATACAAGAAATAAAATAAGAGAGGGCAACTAATTGCTCGTTTAGTTATTGAACCTCCTTGAAGTGGGAGGGGATCCTCATGTATATGGTGGCTTGGGATTTGTTAGGTTCGCCTCTATGCCTCTTTTGGTGAGCATAAAGCCCAAGAATTTTCCTACTTGTATGCCAAATTAGCACCTAGCCAGATTCAGATGCATATTGTAGTTCTTAACAATCTCCAAGATATCTTATAAGTCGGATGCACGTCTTTCCCCTTCTAACATCTTAACTATCGCATCATCAATGTATGCCTCTAAGTTGTTCCCTATTTGCTTTGAAAACACTACGTCCATGAGTCTTTCATAGGTGGCACCATCGTTCTTAAGCCCAAAAGGCATGACGCTATAATAGTAGTTGTCATGGTTGGACATGAATTTCGTCTTGAGTGCATATATAAGGTCCATCTTATTCATGTTGAACTCTAAATAGGTATCTGTGAAACTCAACATTTTGTAACTTGAAGATTTGTCAATCGTGCGACCTATGAGAGAGGATATAGATATTTTTGGGAAATGCAGCACCGAGGTCGGTGAAATCAACGCACATACGCCACTAGTTTGGTGTCTTTCTCACCAAGAATACGTTAGCCAACCATAAACGATATTTTACCTTTGTTATGAAACCATCACCTGTTAACTTCTGAACCTCCACAATATTGGTTGTTCTCTTCTCCTCGCCAACCTTGTACTTCCTATGAGACACTAGCTTGACTGGGCTCTATGGTGAGGCGATGGCATACCACTCTAGTATTTATGTCAGACATATGTTAGGGCGCCCAAGCGAACAAGTCGATGTTCTTTTTAAGTAGGGCGATCAAATCCTCTTCTTCATACCAAGACGATGAGGTGCCTAACTTTGTGACTTAGTGGTGCAAAGGCCCAATATATACATCTTTCAAATATTTTGTTTGGAGTAAGCTTTTCACTTTTTGTCCCCTATTTGGGCCCTAACTTGTTGTATCAATATCATCCATTTATAGACAAGGGATGGCACCCGGAATGAGGGGTTCCCTTGTTACTTTTAGCCTTCTCTTGTAACATTCTTGGGCGATCACCTGATCCCTTTTGACTGAATCCACAAGCCTGTTAGTTAGTGGATATTTTAGGCTTAAATGAAGGGTGGACAAGATGATTCCCAACAATTTGAGGGTGGGCCTTCCTAGGATGACGTTGTAAGGGGATGTGGTGTCTATTACAAGATATTTCACTTTGATGGTTGTGGCGCTCACCCCTGAGCCAAATATTGTTTCGAGTGTGATGTGGCCCTTGAACCACAACTAATCTGCTGAAAGGTTGATCGGGGATCCTTAGAAAGCTCCAATTCTATTGGGATCAAGTTGGAGCCCTTGAAAGGTGCTATAGAACAGGATGTATGTTTAGCCACCATGGTTGATCAACACTCGCTTCACATCCCAATTGACATATTGAGTTGGATGACCATGTGATCATTATTATGGGGGAGTACACTGATTCCATCTTCTCTCGAAAAGGTGATTCTAGACTTTCGGTCCCTGCTTGAGGTTCTAAGAGTTTTAATAGGTGCAACATTTGAAGTTAGCACCTGTCACACGTACCTTCTCTAAGAGGAATTAGATTCTCCCATTCCCCCGACAAAACCTACAACGATGATGTTGGTGGTCTTCTTAGAACTTTGCTCAAACATCCTCGTGAGAAGATAGTGAGAATAACAGTGAGTAAATGATGAGCGTGGCTCAAACTAATTTTATCAGAAATCCATATTAAACGTCAATTGTAAAATACAAATATGTATTTTCACGACATCTTAAACCTGGTTCCTATAGAAATTGTCAAACTAAGATACAATAGGGGTTTGGTTCTTATATATAACGGGTACGGTTATCTTTATTAAATAAGGATGTTCCATGATCCCTCGATTGCATGATCCTAATTGTCGCGTTTGGACTCTAATTGGGACAATTGAAATAGCTTATGCATTTTTTTATTTGCATAATTGTTATTGGTTTTATGATTGTATGTTTTTCTTATGTTAAATGAGCATGGTTACGTGTTAAAGTATGTATTTATGTGATATATATATATGCTAGATGACTACGATCTTTATATGATGTGAAGTTTTTATTTCTATTATGTAAAGTTAAAACTGATTATGTAATTGGAAAATCATTTTTTAGGATATAGAAATAAATTAATAGGATCAATTTGGTAAACATGGTAAAACTAACTTAAATAATTTTTAGGATTGTAGAAATTGATGAATGATGAAAAAATGGAGAAATCTCTTGGGATATTATTCGGAGTGTAAATTATAGGATATTTATGATGATAAATGAATGATTAAATAATAAAAGCATGTTAATTACACGAACAAAATTAATTAGGTAACATGATCCATAAAACTCAATTTTTAAGGTGTCAAGAATTGACTAATTGAGTTGAAACTAGTTGAACATTGAAGTATTTGATAAATAAATTTATAGGGTACTATAAATTGATTAATGAACCTAAAATTTGAATAATAATCTAAGTGTAAAAGAAATTGATATAGGTTATGAAAATCAATATTTAGGTTAGCAGTTGTAAGTAAATCATGGTAACTAATATAGAGTTGATATCTAAGTATAGTTAGATATAGTTAATCACAGGGCCTAACACATCTTGAGGTTTAAGCTAAAAATTTAAATTAAATATTTTAATATAATAAAAATATTTTTTATTTTAGATTAATGAATTTTAGTTTTAAGTTTTTAAAAATGTAAAATTATTAAGTTATTCTAATCAATTTTATTTAATATTTAATTTTCAACCGATAATAATCAACACATATAAACATTTTACTAATCATTTAAAAAAATCATAATTTGAAAAATATTACAAAGTTCTTAAAAAAATTAAATTTCAAATATTTTGTTTTATATAAGATAACTTAAAAGTTTATTATTAATTATAAGTATGACTTATTAGTAAAATAAGACCCGTATTTATTTTCCGCAGTTAAATCATGATTAACCTATATAAAACATCTGAAAATTTATAATTTGAAACTATCTTAATTTTTAAATTAACAAATTATACACCATATATATCTTAAATTTATATGGTTGTTATTATCATAAAATTTTATTAGATGTTATCATATAATTTGTATTGAAAATAATTTTTTTTGATTTAAAAAGTCAATTAATCAAAACTATATAAAATATTTATTTTAAAAATAAGACCCTATTGGTGGCCTATCCTTGGGACCAACCCTAGTTAATGAGGCAAATTCATAAAATTAAGAATTAAAAGATAGTTTTTGATGATGTGTTTATTTTATGTCGGTGATGTGTTTATATTGTGTTAAAGATTAAAATGTTGATGATCACGTTAATATGTAGGGACATACCCAAGTCACAAACAAGATTTGAGTATTGTTAAATGGTAATGTGTTAAATGAAATAATTTATAAAGGAAGAAATTTATTATTATTATTGATGAATGAGTGATCTTCTCTTACATACATGATTATAACAATGGTCTTCCTTATATAGAGATCAAAGGAAGTTAGTTTATGAACAAACTAACCAATTTTTTAACAAAGTAATAAACTATAAAAAAAAGGGAAATAGGAAAGTTGTACATCAAGTGTAATATCTAACATTCTCCATTAAGTTGGACTATGGATGTCGCATATGTGTAATATCTAACATCCTCCCTCAAGTTGGACTATGGATATCGCATATGCGCAATTTAAACATGTTGGCAAGGAAAGTTGTTTGATGTAAATATTTGGTGAATGCATCTGCAAAGCAATTGTAATTCACATGTGAGACATCTAAGGGTTCGATATTCTACCTAAATTGAAGATCTTGAAACAATATTATGCCTTTTGAATTTCCAGGATATGAGAGAGGTGCCAAGGAATACACAATATCCATTTATAGATTTCCTCGGATCATGACATCTTGTCCAATCAGAGTCAGCAAAACTATGAAGTTTGATTGTAGTAGTACCAGAGTAGAAGATGCCTTTGACTGGTGAAGATTTAAGATCCCTAATAATGTTGGTTGTTGTAGTGAAGTGAAGGGTCAATGATTTTAAGATGAACTGGCTTAGATGTTGCACAGAAAGAGAGATAACTGACCTTGTGCGAGTGAGGTATACAAGTCTGCCAATGAGTCTTCTATAGGAAGTAGGATCTTCTAGAGGAGTGCCTTCATGTTGGGAGAGTTTAGTGGTAGGACTGATAGGAATGAGAGATGGCTTGACCCTTAATTAACTAGTGTCCTTAATTAGTTCAAGGGTATACTTTCTCTAGTTCACTATAATGCTTTCATCTGATATTGCAATCTCAAGACCAAGGAAGAATTTGAGTTTGCCAAGATCTTTAATGCATAACTGTTGATTAAGAAATTTATTAACATGAT
Source organism: Lathyrus oleraceus (assembly GCF_024323335.1). NCBI lineage: Eukaryota > Viridiplantae > Streptophyta > Magnoliopsida > Fabales > Fabaceae > Lathyrus > Lathyrus oleraceus. The sequence continues at coordinate 302,204,429 of NC_066584.1, forward strand.
TAGTATGTAAAACATAATTACATGATATGAAGGTGTGAAATGCAGATAAGGAATAACATATGATACTAGATATGCATTATGATTATATGAAATATGATTAGTATGTAAAACATAATTACAGAGAAAGTCTTGTAAATATGTAGGTTGTCTGACTAATCTAGTGGACTTTCTCAAACGCAAAGATGGAACAAGTAAGTCATTACTAGAATTATCTAAGCAAAACATAATAGGTATGACTGAAGGAGAATGGCCAGGTTCATATAGAATAGTGATTTTGTCAAGGCCTATAGATTTGTCTGAAAGATAATTGTCTTGGTCAGATGGGTGTGTAGGTACAAGTTTTGGGCGATTGACAAAAGGTTCATGATGATGGTCTAAAGGTGTAGGGTGTTGCGAGAAATTATGGTCAGAAGGAGGAAAGGATGTGACATTTGCAGGTGTTTTAAGGGGAAAATGTGTTTCATAAAAGATGACATGTCTTGAAACAAAAATGCCGGGAGAGGTAAGTTCATATAAGATGTACCATTTGGTGTAATCTTGAAAACCATGAAAGATAGCCTTTTTAGCTCTAGCATAAAATTTTCTTCTATGAGCCTGGAGAGAAGATGCATAACATAGACAAATTAAAGACTTTGAGATGTATATAGAAGGTGGTTCGTTATAAATAATTTTATATGGACTTTTTTATTTGAGAAGGGGAGTAGGGAGTCTATTTATGATGTGAATCGCATGTTGAGTGCTAAAATTCCACATGGTGAGAGGTATGTCGGATTGGAAAGAAATGGATCTAGCCATTTTGTTATGGAGTCTCAACACACGGTCTTTGGTGAATGATACCTTTGAATTGAAAAAAGGGATCCATTGAAAATTCAAAACCATTATTAAATCCGAAACACTTTAAGATGGTTTTAAATTGTATTTCTATGTATGAGATAAATTTGATGATGTTGGTTCTAGTCTCATATTTGTTTTTTAGGAAAATTATCGAAGTATACCTAATAAAATCATCTCCCAAAGCGAGAAAGTATCTGTGGCCTAAGATACATACACTTGAAAAAGGTATCAAAGATCACCATATAATAAATCAAAAGGGGCATGATAAATAGAAGTACTTAGAGGAAAAGAAAATTTCTTGTGTTTAGATACAAAAGGAAAAAACTTAAATGGCATACAAGTCAATATTAGAGGTGTGAACTAGACTATATTGTCATATATTGGAATTGAAATTAGAAATAGAATTACAAATAGATGGGTCAGACCTAACATTTGTAGTGTTAATCACATATAATCCCCTATGCATTCTTCTTAAAATAAATCTCTAAGGTTCAAAGTCCATTAAGTTTCAACATGAACCTAGTTTCTAATATGGCAATGAGTTATGTATAAAAGAGCTCTATAAACACTTATCATATTTTTATAAAAAATCGATTGGACCTTGTTTGAAGTATTCATTGGCTTATGTCTAACACAACAACAAAAAAATCTTGTCTTTCTCTCTCATTGTAACCATGTCGTCATCATCAGCAACACCAAAGGAAGCAACTCTTGTGGAAAACAAGTATCCAAAAACAAACCATTAAGGGAGAGCGGAGCTGACAAAACAAATAAAAAAAAATAAAAACTAGAAAATAAAAATGACATTGTTGCAAATTTTGTTTGGTGATTTTCCTTGCTTCACTTGTCACTCTAGGAGTTTTATTTATCACTTTGCTGGTTTCTTTGATAATTATGTTGCAATCATGTGAAAGTAAAAATATTGGAGTTATTGAACTTGTGAATATAAATGATTAATACAATTATTGCAGGGTGTATTCTCTGCATGCTGGTATCAATAGCTTAGAAGGATATGATTTTCCAAATATACGTAGAGATCTGGCTATACATTATATCAAAGGAGAGCATTATGCCAAAGAGTTGAATTTAATTGTGTCTATGATTGATGATTACTTCCAGAGTCTGAGTGAGACCTTCAGACAATGGTTTAGATATGGTGTTGATGGACATAGGTGACATTGTTCCTCCAAATCCTATTCTTCCAATTTGTATCAGAGGTAATGCACAACGTTGTAGCAGCATGGAATTTGAACATATTAGTGACTTGTTGCACTAACCTGCATCATTTTATAGCATCATTTATGTAGTTCCTCCAACTCGATGGCAATCTTCATTATTTGTTATTGATAACTTAACAACGAGTTTCTTTGGTGCAGGTTTCGTAAGGACAACATTAGCAACTGTTTCAAAGAGGCATAAGATGTAAAGCTCATGTTTGTTTTAAGATTATACATGAACCTTCAAACAGAAAGGTGGTATATATATATATATATATATATATATATATATATATATATATAATTCAGGTATAAAGAGAACCTGAAGTGTTGTCACCATTAATCATCTTGCTTCTGCAGGATTTAGAGGTTGGTCTTCCTTAATGATGAGGTATAATGACTATCTTGCTTTTATATCTCCAAGTTGCTTTAGACTTGCTTACAAACTTAGATATAGCTTTACCAAAAGCATGATCCAATAACTGAATCTACACTTTTACAGAGGAGAAGATTCACAAGCTTGAATATCAGATAGAGAGCATAGATACTGGACATTCGTTCAGTTGATATACGCGTTGCAATAAGGTTTGTTGTTGTTGGAATGTGTTATCATGTTGGACATAAGCCAATGAATGCTTCAAATAATTCCCACATTGGTTTTTGATAAAATATGATAAGTGTTTATATAACTCTTTCTTAGCCACTTGGGTCGGAGATTGGCTTATGCTGAAATTTAATGGGCTTCAAGAATTCCAATTAGTTAATTTTTAAATAAAACTTAATGAATAATATATTAATTTATTCAGCAAAAAAATTATAAACAATAACTTAATAAAATATAATGAAAATTTTATTAATTTATGCAGTAAAAATATTATAAATATTAAATTATTCAAGGAAGAAAAAAAATGGGTTTTTAAAATGTAGAGGCTAAAGAAAATCACCAAACTAGAAAGATTAAAACATTACAAGACAATTTTTTGTTTAATGTCTTTGCGCATTATATATATATATATATATATATATATATATATATATATATATATATATATATATATATATATATATATATATATATATATATATATATATATATATATATATATATATATATATATATATATATATATATATATATATATATATATATAATTCATTTATATAATTTTTTTATTTTCATTTCTCCCTCTTTATCATCATAAAAAAGGTAGATTTTTTATACAATATTGTGAATGTCTGTCTGGCTACTTCTCCCCTACTCCTTTGTCTTCTCTACCTCCTCGACCATCAATTCCCCCGTCTTCTAGCGTTTTCTCTAATATATCAATTCTCCTCGTGCCTCCGTCATGATGGCTGATAAGGGCCAAATTGTGGAGATTATATGTATAATTTAGTGGTATTTATTAGCTTGATTTATTGGATTTACAAATCAATCCCTCAACTTTTGTGAAAATATAGCTTTATAGTTTCATCATGTAGATATTGTGAAGATTGATCATTTTATAGTCTCGTTGGCATTGGAGGAGCTTTGGGAGTTAAAAGGAAAAAGAATAGCTTCAACATGCATTTTTGGATCAAGGGCAACCCTGCAAGTGGGGCTAAGCGCGATCAAAGCGCATCCTGATTTCTCAAAATTGTAGCTTCCGCGCTAAGCGTCATTCAACCGCGCTAAGCGCCATTTAGGTCAGCTTGATCAATTTTATCTTCTAGCCGCGCTAAGTGCGGTCTGATGAGGTTTAGCGCGGTTGGATTTTTCAGATTGTATAAATACCATCTCAGTTCATTTTGTAACTAGGAGACACTAACTTGGGGAGAAAAAAACCCCAAAAACTTAGGAGAAACTCAGAAATTGGAGAATTGAAGTTGGATACGAATCAATCTTTGGAAAATCATTATTGATGCTCATTCATCTCTTCTATGTTCTCTTGAAGTAAGCTACCATGATGATGTGCAGCTAAATCTCTTGTGTCAGGATTGGATGTAATTGACCGTAATCATATGTATTTCTTCTGATCAGTATTTTGTGAATATATTATGAATCAATATTGATGGTATCTTTATTTTCATGTTAAATTTATGGGTTTGAATTATTATTGAAAATTATCTTTCAAACCTTGACCTAAGATCATCATCTATCCAATACTCAAGTCTAGAGATGGAGTTAGGGTTTGATATTCACTTGTATCAAGTCTTAATGTTATCATATTGCTTAATAGTTAGTGAGATCATCGATTAAGCAATACAGTAAAACTCACATCATCAGTTAGACATAAACGATGTTAAAGAGTGATACATGATAATATAGATGAGTAATTATATTCACATACTCGAGTAGTTGAATACATATGAAAAATGTTAATGAAATCTAATCCTAACATGTTTCTTTACTTGTTAATTTCTGAAGCATTTATCGTTGTTACATTTTATTGCAATTGTTTCTTTTCACAATCGAAACCCTTTTGGACCCTTCCTTAAAAAGTATTAATTGTGAAATGACAGTGATATCACATTAGTCCATGTGGAGACGATACAAAATACTCGCCCTATCAAAAGTGTTTCAACAAAATGGAGTCGTTATTGGGGATTGGCATATAGATATTACAAGCATAGCAACAATTTAACTTGTTTTAAGTAATTTTGTAATGTTATAAACTATTATATTTATTACCCCTTGTGTTTGTTAATTTGTGTGGTTAGCGTTTCAAAACTCTATTTATGCGAGGAAGTTTATCGAAAGATCAACTTTTTTTTTTATCCTGAGATTGAAAGAACAACTCAAAAACTTAATACTAAAACCAGAAAGAGAAAGCAACTAGCCAAACAAAGGAACCAACAGAAAGGAACTTCTACTTCTACTTCTTCAACAACTCCAAAAATCGAAAAAGTCATGGCTGAACCAGAAGTTGTTCGAGGGCCTTGTCAAAACAACCAAAGAAAGAATGCTCATTTTTCTAGACCTGCACAAAATGCAAGGAACTCAAAGATAACAACTGGTCTGCTTCTGATATTGTATGCAAACCCTTTTACTTGGCTTGACCATGAAGATTCATATACTCACCTTACCAAGTTTTATGAGATTGTCGGCATAGTTAGAGCTCCAAAATCAGAAGAAGAACAAGTGTTCAAAGATTATTCCTTCATTCATTGACGGGGAAAGAAAAAAATTGTTATCCTGATCAACCAACTCAGACTATGACATATTGGAATGTACTTGAGGAAAAATTTCTTGATAGGTTCTTTCCGCACAACAGATTTATGGAGGCCAAATCCACTGTTGTTGTATTTTCTCAAAGTTCAGGTGAAACACTTTGTGAAGCATGAGAGCGATACAAATCGATGTTGAGAATATGTCTCAACCATGGCTTTGATGAGCTTACTTATATTCATATCTTCCGCAATGGACTTCTAGCGCAACCGAAACTTCTTTTGGATGCAACCGCAGATGGTTCTTTAATATTTAAGAGTGTTGAAGATGCAATTGCAATTATTAATAAAATGGAACTCAACGATCACCAAGTTCAACACAATAGAGGCCCTTCACAAAATAAAGTTGGAAGCATTAAATTGGGAATAAATGATGTGACTTTGGCGCAAAATAAATTGTTATCTCAACAAGTGGAAGAACTTACAAAGCAAATGTCAAAGCTTCTGCAATAACTCAAGGATATGCAAGAAGTCCCGAACAAACATCAACATGTATCATACTGTGAACTTTGCAATGGAGATCATTCCACATGTTATTGTCCTCTAGTAAATGAAGAGGTGAATTATATGGGAAATCAAAATCAATATCAACAGAGGCAAGCACCATAACAAGACAATCCTGGTTATCAAAGAGGGAACAATGGATGGTGAAGATTTCACTCATCCTGTGAACGCAGATGCTGTCAATAAATACTTCTCCTAGAAAAATAAAAGAACAACTCGCTAACTTGAAAACCCAAAAGGGCGACTTAGGCAAAAATGAGCGTCTCAGTGGATTGAAAACCCGAAAGGGAAATCCAGGCAAAAATTAGAGATATAAAACAGAAAAAAATTCCCGATAAATTGAGTACCCCACCTTGGGGAAATTTATGCAAAAATTAGGGATTATGGCAAGTAACTGCATTCTGCTGATCTTCAGTGTTTTGAAGGTTTGTTTGAGCACAAGGGTTGACATCAGTTCATCCCCAGCATCGATTAAGAGCACAGTGGATATCAAGAGTTGGTAGAAGGATTAAGGATCATTTGTATTCAATGTAACCCTTTTTCCATGTAAATTACCATTTTCAACTTTGTAAAAATTCATGGAGTCTTGTCATTTACAGACTACCATTCCATTAAATAAAGTTGAGCTTTTATCCAAATTGTTTCCACTCTTATTTACTTCAGCCAATAGTTTTAAATTTTATTATGATCATTTTGAAATTAAAATCAAGTTTTTTTCTTAAATATATAAAAGCAAGAATTTTTCAAATCAAGTAAAAGGAATATCAACAGCATTTCAATGGATAACAAGTCCTTAAGTGCGAAACATCAGAGGTTCCCCAAGCAGTTAACCCTTCGGGTATCCCTAGATTTTTATGTTGATTCAATTCCTCGGTGGAGTGTTTGACCCTCAGTGGAATCCCTTTCCTTGTCCCCAACTGATTTGGTTGATTCAGATACCCTGCGGCGTGTTGTTTTCCCCGACAAAGTTTCTGCCTTCCCCAGCGAAGTTTGTATTTCCTCAGTAGGGTTGATCTTCAGAGGTGGTTGATCTTCCCCAGTAGATCGCATTGGTTTCCCCACCAATCTCCATTCAACTTGCTCCCAGTCAGAGTTTCCTCCTGGTTTCTGAGCAGCTTTTGTTATGATTTTTCTTTGTAGGGTTGTCTCCTATTTTTATGGTGTTAACCTAAAATTCCCCAAAGATTTGAGGTTCTTTCCTCAGCAGATCTCCTCCTTCCCCAGCTAGGTTTGAACCTTTGGGATTTTGATCTCTATTCTTCAGCAGTTGTCTCCATATTTTGTGGATTGATCGAGTATTATACTGGTGGTTCAAATTCTTTGCGACACCTTTGTTTCTTTTGTGATCGTTGTGTCAGCATAATCATCATATATACATATACATATACATATAAATTCATATAATTTCATAATTTGCATATCCTGCATCTTCATATTTGATTTGTTTGAGACTCTTATTCTCTGTTATGGCGATATTTTATCCCCATATCAAATCTGGTGTATGTCCTCCTTCAATTGTAGAGTGTCAGCCCCTTAAGCAGAAAGACTTTAACCTTTCTCTGTTTCCCCACTGAGTTTGTTTCCTCGTGGATGGTTGTTATTTCAGTTTCCTCTCTAGTGGATTTTCTGGATGGAATTACTCCCCTTGAGTTATGTCCGCATTGGGTTGAGTCTTGATTGACCGTTTTCTTTCTAGCTCTTACCTAGATAGATACTTTGGTCCCCTAAGAGTCTATTACCCAGTAACTGGTAATATTCTTCTTAGTTTGCAGTTTGTTACTTCTTGCCCAATACCCGGAAAAAGTACCCTTATGTTTCTCCTCAGTAGAGTCCCCAGTGGATCTATTCCCCAGGAAGTGTATCCTTGATATGTTCATCCTAACCGGTGATGGATATCTTTCTTTCCCCTGCCTGAGTCTATCCTTGATATGTTCACTTTAACCAGTGACGGATATTCTCATTTTTGGTATTCTACCCAGTAAAAAGGTAGTTGTAATCCCTATTTTGTTCCCCAAAGAGTTAATCCTTGATATGTTCATCTTAACCGATGACGGGTTTTCTTCTCCTTGTGGTTTTCTACCCATTAACCGGTAGTTATAAATCCTACTTTGTCCCCTCGCAGAGTCTATCCTTGATATGTTCATCCTAACCGGTGACGAATTTTCTCTCCGACGGTTTTCTATCCAGCTTTCGATAGATGTAATTCCTACCCTTTTTGTTCAGTTGGTATATCCTTGATATGTTCATCCAACCGATGACGGGTATCCTCCTTGACATTTCTAGGCAAGTCTATCCTTGATATGTTCACCTTACCCCGGTGACGGATTTTCTTTCCTGTTGAGTTTATCCTTGATATGTTCATCCTAACCGATGATAGATACCCTCACCCTTGATCTTCTGCCCAGTAACTGGTAGTTGTAAATCCTATCTTTTCTGCAGTTTCCCTAGCAAGGTTATTCTTACCCAGTAGCCGGTAATGAATTTCCTCTCCTGGAATCCTCAGCGAGTCATCCTTGATATGTTCATCTTAACCGATGACGGATGTTCTCTCTATCAGATCTTTATTATCTCTTTACTCAGTAACAGGTAGTAGATAATAGATTTCTGCTCCTCCTATGTTGAAGCTTATCTTCCCCAGTTGAGTTGAGTGCGCATTTCCTTAGTGAAATCGTTTTTCCCCTGCATGGTTCGAGTACCTCAATTTTATCCTGACCTACTCATGTCTCCGATAAATGTTGTTGTTTCCCCGGCTGAGTCTTTCCGTGTTTGTATGGATGTCCTCGAGTCCCCCAACAATTTTTAAGTCGTAGTCTGGCCTACGCGTAACTCCTTTTTACCCTCCCCCCCCAGGGTCTCTGTCTCCCCAGCGAGTTTCCCTTACGGAATGCATTGTGCTCCTGTGGATTTTTGGTTTCTCTAATTCCTTTTTTCCTTTGTGACAATATTTCCCACGGAGCATTAACTTTTGCATTCATGTCATATGCATCATGAGGTCTCTTAGGGACCAAAATTTGTTTCTCTATGTTGTTATTTAAGCTCATTCTATTGAGTCGAGCCGAAGATTTTAACCTTCACCTCCTCAGTTAATGTCCTTAAATAGGGGCAGCTGTAAGACCCCAATTTTGACCCTAAGATCCCTCATGTAATTTCATCATAAGCATTAGCATTGGGATCATACCTTGGCGTCCTCCTTACCCCTCTTTCATTGGGTTTATTCTGGGAGAGATCACCAAACACTTTGTGATTGTATCATACTTGTATTTTACCATTTCACTAACCAAAATAGCAAAACATGTCTTTGCATTTGCCTAACTCTTTTGTAGGAAGGGCATGATCTTCATTGATCTATCAAGTTCACATCTAGGGTTTGAGACCCTCATGAACAAAGAGCACAACCAAGAATTGATCCAAGAATGGTTATGAGCATCATATATGAGTCCCAATGTTCTCTACATGTTATATTGATCAAGTTTTCTTCAAGAGTTTAAGGGTGATTTTCCTTGGAAACCCTAGTTTGACTGGGTATCTTGAGTAACTTCTCCAACAAGCTATCTCACCGATTGATTAAATTTCTCAAGGGACACTTCAAATTTCATCATCTTATGCATATATGATCTACCATGAGCCAAGAAAGTCAAGAGAATTGGAAGTTAGCAAGTTGGTTGATGGTGGTTGGCTAGATGGATTCATCTGATCAAAATTGGGTCTCCCTAGTTTGCCAACACTGCTAATTGGCTATATGAGAGTGCCATCCATGACGATATGGACAAGCACGATGTTGACCCGTTTGTTGCAGGTGACCAACAAGAGGAAGATGTGCAGGAGCAGTTTGTCCCTCTACGTGAGGACACCACACATACAGGTGTCGGGTTGTCATCTATGACACCGGACCAATGGTCGTGGGTACAGACTGAGATCGGCGATCTCCAAGCGGAGCAAACATGGCAAGGAATAGAGAAAGCTCGTTAAGGGATTGTTATGGATAAAATGCATACGATGATGCAACGACTGATGTTGCAATTTCCTCCACCGTATGGAGGCTGTGTGAGTCCCCCCTCTATCTTGGATTAAACATTGCGGACAATGTTTAGTTCAATTGTGGGGTGGGGGTTATTATTTGTTCTTATTATTTTCAATATTATATATTTTTTAACTAATTAGTTGTGTGGTATTTTGTATGTTACAGATAGAGGATGTTCGTGTCGGATGAATGATGAGGCTTGGAGTGATTGGATGAAAGACACACCCCTCTACTTACTCTTCCGGAAACCCCCGAAAGTTGATGTTGCTGAATTGAATAATTGGACGCGATTTTCTATCACTAGACTACACAGGAATACTTTGTACCTGAAGCAAAGACAAAGCTACATCACACTGAGAGGTATCTTGGAAACTTGTAGGCTATACCAAACATGGTGAGAATTACAAAAAGCCAAACATGTATCATCATGAGAGCTTTTCAGGTATGTCTCTATCACTCTGAGTTTGCGTAAGTAGATATTTGAAATTCATAACACACATGTACACACTGAGGCATTTTTTTTGTTTTAACCCCGAGCCTTTCCAGCCAACCCGTCACTATTACCCTTCGTTTACCCAATTCGAGTCAAAACCTTTTTGTTTGTTTGTTATAAACCGTTGTAAATAACCGTAAGCCTAAACATTACCTTACCTTGCTCGGATAAGTGTTGTTGATTGCTGATATGTGGAAAATCCTAAGTTTGGGGTTGGGACACAGGTGAGAGCTAGATAAGTGCAATTGAAAAAAATAGAAAAGTGTGAAACTTCGAAAAAAAGAAATGAAAAAAAAATGTGAGAAGTAAAATAAAGCACTTATCTAGAAATATTGAGGTTGGCAAAAAGTGTGCTCAAAAGAGCGCATGAGAAAAAAAAAGAGAAAAATAAGAGCCAATGAATCCTAACAAGAACGGTGTCCAAAAGAAAAACCTCTTAATTGAACGATTGAACACAATGATGAGGATAGCAACACGGACTCTGAGCCTAAACCACTAGCTCCCCTTTTTGTTTGTTTTTCCCACCTTGTACCTAAGCCCCATTACAACCTAAAAAACCCTCGAATAGTGTGTGTTGTATGTTTTTGATATGAAGATATTTGTTATTCAAACCTAAGAGTTGACTTTGCGTGCTCTGTTTTTTGAGTGAAAACCCTTTGACCCTGAGAGATTTGGTGAGAGTTTGAAAAGATACAGGTAAAAAGGTGTTTCAATGTGAAAGTGTAGTGGAACGTCGGAAGTCGGGGAAGAGTAGAACAGTGAATGAAAAGTGAAAAGGGAGTCGCGAAAGATACAATAGTATTGCGGGAAGTGAATTGGAAGAATTTGGGGGTGATTGTCCTGCTGTCCCGAGCATCACTTGAGGACAAGCAATGAGATAAGTTTGGGGTTATAATCGGTCTCAAATTTTACTTGTTTCCTGACACTCATTCGACACAAATTCACGAAGTCGGTAACACATTATTCTACCTGTTTATGTTATTTTGTTTAGTAAATTAAATGGTTGCATTTCCATTCGGTTTTGATTATTATCTTTGGTTTTCGTCAATGTACTCCATTTTATGTCTCCTTGTGGTAGTTTGATTGGTTTCAGGTGTAAACAAGAATACCTAAAGACTCCCCAAGGAAATCGGGCATTCCGGGCTCGTCGGAAGCAGAATTTTGAAGGTACAGTAGCCTTAACACGGCCACCCGTGTTGCCTGACACGACCCCTGTCATGGGAAGGAAGGCTAGCTACTAAAACAGGGAGCTGACATGGGTGCCCGTGTCAGCAACCCTGGAAGGGGCATGTTGAAGAGTGGGCATCAGTAAGCCAACACGGTCGGCCGTGTTGCCTGACACGACCAGTGTTGGCTTGGGCACCTCATCTTTTATTTTTTCTTGTGTTTTGGCATTGTTGATCCTGGTGGGCATTATGGACATTTGCTACATCAGATATTTGATCAGTAACTATTTATGGGACTTTTGGAGACTGAGAACGAGGACTTTTTTACACGATAAAGAATTGGTACAATTGAGATTGGAACGATCAAGAGTTGCGGAGAATGGAGGTCATTCAAGAGCGGATGTGATTGAAGATCAACAAGATTCTCTTATTCTTGTAATGTCTAAATTTTATATTGTATCTTATTTGAATAATATGAGTGGTTAAACCCCCCAATGTCAGGTGGGTGTCCCTGGATTGATCGTGTAATGACTATGAATTGATAATTTCCTTAATATTATGTTTGTTTGTCAATTTAATTGTGCCATGTTTTTAATGCTTTCATTATCAGAAAATAAGGATTGATATATGGTTAACAATTTGCGGGATTGCAATTGTTAAGGTTTTTTCATAGTGAAACTGTAGTAGATATCACCTAGGACTAGGGATACCCCATGGTTACCGGTTATATCTTGTTATTTCAAAAGGCTTGGTTTCATTTTAATCGCCTAAGGACTTAGAGATTAGAATGAATGACCAAAGGTTTCCCTCTAAGGTTTTAGGAGGAAACAATTTTAAGATCTGGTAATTACAATTTTGAACTGTTTAAGGAGATATACATTCAAGATCATTACAAGAGATATTCATACACCATCCTTGACATAATATTATAAATTGTGTAAAAGATTTATTCTGTTTCATTTCTCATTCCATTATACAGTGACTTATTACAAACCCTCAATTATTTATTTTGTTCAATTGAATCACAATTTAAACTCATATTGTTGCGCAGTCCTCAAGATTGATATTTGGGAAACGTCCCTATTATTGCTACATTGGCAAAATAGTACACTTGCTATTTTCCCGGTCAATGATGATAATGTGATGGGTGTGAGTAGAGTAACATGTTGTTGTTGTGAATGGTTATACATGTTTTTTGTAGTATATCTTTCACTTATGTCATTTACAATTGATTATGATTACTCACTGAAAGACCCCAATTTTGACCCTAAGATCCCTCATGTAATTTCATCACAAGCATTAGCATTGGGATCATACCTTGGAATCATCCTTACCCCTCTTTCATTGGGTTTGTTCTGGGAGAGATCACCAAGCACTTTGTGATTGTATCATACTTGTATTTTATCATTTCACTAACCAAAATATCAAAATATGTCTTTGCATTTGCCTAACTCTTTTGTAGGAAGGGCATGATCTCCATTGATCTATGAAGTTCACATCTAGGGTTTGAGACCCTCATGAACAAAGAGCACAACCAAGAATTGATCCAAGAATGGTTATGAGCATCATATATGAGTCCCAATGTTCTCTACATGTTATATTGATCAAGTTTTCTTCAAGAGTTTGAGGGTGATTTGCCTTGGAAACCCTAGTTTGACTGGGTATCTTGAGTAACTTCTCCAACAAGTTATCTCACCAATTGATAAAATTTCTCAAGGGACACTTCAAATGCCATCATATTATGCATATATGATCTACCATGATCCAAAATAGTCAACAGAATTGGAAGTTAGCAAGTTGGTTGATGGTGGTTGGCAAGATGGATTCATCTGATCAAAACTGGGTCTCCCTAGACCCTATCTCCTACAATTTTCACCATATGAAAATGATTCCAAAAGAAAACTTACTCTAAATAACATTCCAAACAACTTTCATGTTGATACCTAGATCTAGTTTTGCTTGGAAAATCATTTTCTATGTTGAAACATTATAGGTCATTTTGTCTAAACCCAAATTTGAAAGTCAACTTCCCAAGGCCATAACTTGCTCAATTTTTATGATATGAAAGATTTACAAGTTTCAAAATCAAATTCAATGTGTCTAATTCAACTTTGATGTTTTTAGTGGGAGCTAATTCAACTTTTTTGAGCATGTGATATGAGGTTACATTATAGGTCACTTTTGACTTATACCATTGATCAAGTGATTTTTCGAAACTTCAAAAATGCATAACTCTATCATTTCAAATCCAAATGAAATGAAATTTGTGACCATTTGAAGGTCTTTGAAAGATATACAACTTTGATAGACCCTTTTCTCATTTGAAGCTCATATAAAAAGTTAAGCAAGGTGGAATATTGAGACATATGGCTTGACACTTAGAAAAAAATTGATATGTCAAAAATTTCCAAACTTCCACCTCAAATTTATTCAAGCTACAAACTCCAAATGGAAAAGTGTTGAACATGAAAGTTATTCCTCTTGATCTCACCTTTACAAAGAGCTCAAATTCATTCATTTTGGACAAGGAATGCATAGGTTGCGCATGGCGTGAACATGGGGTCGTCACTTAGCAAGGATCAAACTTCAAATCAGAATGTACACTTGCCTTGGAATCCAAGCTGAATTCAGACTATCTCACACTCATTTGTGGACTTATGGCAATGATTTTATGGGCCTATGCGTGCCCATGCACCCATGCATCATCAATGACCAAATTTGGAAAGTGAATTCAAGTGTGCAAAAAGCAATGGATTCAGCTATAAATAGAGCCTCACATGCTCAGCATTTCAGAGACATTGGCGCCAGCTTTGATCCCCTAACTCTAACCCTCACATTGCCAAGGATAAACCTGAGAAATTCACTTGAATTTGAGTTTGAATTTCCACTATTTTGAAATTCAAATCTCCAGAAATCCACAACCTTTTGAGCATTCAATCCTTCTTCTGCAAGCATTTGGAGTGAGATCAAGCACGAGCAAGAGCAAGATCAGTTGAATCCAGACCTCCATCGAAGGTATTTTCCAGAAATTTTGATCTCTTTGATTCTCTCTAATTCTTGCTCAATTCTATTGATTCTTTGGTTGTCTGAAGTCCTACCAATGTAGGCAAGAAGATTGAGTTGCTTAGAGGCTAAATTGAAGCAACTCAGTTCATGTACCTCAAATTTCAACTCCATGTATCTTTCAATATACTTGGAGTTAGAGTGAATTGAGGCCAGATTTGAACTCAGTTCCATTTTTACTTTGAGATCATGTCCTTGTTTTTAATTTTGGTGATGGTTGAAGGTGGACCAGTCCGGTGAGGTCCACCGGAGAAAAAGACCGGAGCTACATCTCCGGCGATGTGTTGGCATCTCTCACAACCATAGGATCCATCTAATTTGTTTTAATCCTGAGTGTTCTTCCTGATTACCAAGGTTATGGCGCGCTGACTAGAGTCCATCGTGGATAGCGTGTTTGTGACCACTTGATCTGCCACCTCAATTAATGAGGGAGATCAAGTGGTCCACGTTTTTTCTGATATTTTAATTTTCATTTTAATTGTATTATTTTCAATAATTCATATTAAATTCAATATTGATCCAAAAAATATGGGACTTTCACAAAAAAAAATCAAATATTTTTCTCTTTCATATTCTGAATTAAAATTATTTTTTGGATCATTATTAATATTTTTCATGAATTAATTGATTTTTCATTTGTTTTTAATTATTTAAAAATATTTTTAAATGTCATTTGACCTTGTTTGACCTATGATAAATCTCATGGCCATTTCTTTGGTGTTTTGATGAGATTTTAGGAATTGGACAAACCATATTTAACTTAAATGCACTATTTTAGTATTTTAATTTGAATAAATGTCAAATAACTTTTTTGACCAATTGTGATGACTTGTTTATGTTTGACTCTTGTTGTTGAGCCTTGGTCAAGGTTGATTTGACTTTGTCAAATTAATATCATTGGATTTAGGGGATTGATGGAATGTACATTCCATCTCCCCAAATGAATGGATGATATTAATTTGGTAAAAGTCCTCCTTTGACCAATTTGTGATTTGATCCATTCCCCTCCCACTTCATCTTATTCCCTTTCTTCATTCGTTCATTCCATTTGGCCTATGATATCTCATAATCCTAAGACTAGTTGATTGAAAAATTGACATGAGTATGGATGAGATTAGGCCACACCTTTTGCATATTCTTTTTGTGTATGGTATGTTTCATGAGCATAGTCCATTATACTATGTCTCTAACATGCATTAACACCAAAATTTTATTGCCCGGCCTCAAATAGTTGTGACTTCTACATAAGTCCAATTACGATTTCTTAACATATAAAAGGCATAAGCATTCTAGTTAGTGAGATTGTAAGTCTCCCCTCTTTCATGGTACTGTGTGGAAATTTGGCATTTTTTCCTTCCTTTGGAAGATGTCTTGGTTCAAGGATCCATGCTTGTGATAAGTGGGTTGAGTATTCTCCAAAGAATGACTTCAATTAAAAAGCAAAAGAAAAATAATACTAACTTCTAACCAATTAACTACTAACTTTTAATTTCAAGTCCTTTACTTTAATGCCATTTAATTTTTGTTTCTATTCATTTGTCATTGTTCATATCATTCTAATTGTTTATGTTAATGCAATTTTCACTTTGTCCATTTGGACCATATTGTGTGATATATTTTGTTTGTGTATACTTTGCTTGTTTGTGTGGTCTTTGACCATTAATGTACATAATAATAACAAAAACCCTAAAAGACTTTTGTGTGGATTGTTGGCTTGATCTTGGACAAATGGACTTAGAATCTAGGCAACCTTCATATGCTAAAGGACTTGGCCAATGCCAACTTGTTGAGAAACCAAGTGCTTTCAATTTGAAATTCATCTGATACATCTTTGAAGATATCTCTAAGTTCATCTGCAACATGATCATTGTAAAGCTGTTATTTTGAACCTATGACTTGTGGAATTCATCTGTTACATGGGCTATTTTGGAGAAGATCGTGGAATGGATAAGCTTGGATGTGGTCATCTTTATTTGATGCCTTGCTCTTCAAGATAATATAATTGTGAATTTGTGTGTTGCTTGATTCTAAAAGTCCAAGGGAATTCAGGGTTTCTATTTACATTATTGTCTATTGGATTGCTACCCATTTGGTCAGATCTTTTCAACTCTAAACTTTTAATTTTGTACATAGGATAGTCTCTTCATCTTCTCCCCATTTCTTTAATTTCAAAATCTCTCCCTCCATTTTTCAAAATCTTCTTTGTGTGAACTACTTTTGTTCTAAACTTTGACCACTTTGCAAAAAAGGATAAAAACTTTGGCCTTATGCCATTGCATTTTCAAACTTCTTTTCTTAAATCAAGCTTGTAAATAAATTTAACTATATCTGACCTAAACTTTCAAAAAGACAAAAAGAACTAACTAATTCAAACCATTTTTAGGCCTTTGTGCCTTTCAAACTTCAATTTTGTTAAAAGTAATGTGATCGGAAAAATAGCAAGTGTACTATTTTTACCGATGTAGTAATAAGGAGTTTTATTTCCAAGTATCGATCTTAGGGATTGCGTAGGAAATACTTATTTTACTTTGATTCTATCAGAACAAAAAGATAATGGTTTGGTTGTTTTGGAATTTTAACAATAAACACAACAGACAGTAAATTATAATTGATTAATATAAAATATGCTAGGGAAAGTGGTTGATTTAACCAGTTATGAATTCAGTCAAGATTTCCTTAATACATATGAAACATTCAATTACCTAACCTCGGAATGTTCTTCCTTAAGTCCTTAAGGAAGAAACTATTAAACTACCAATTCTTACTCAAATGTCCATTCAATTAATCATTAGTTTTAATCATAAACAATATCAAGGTTTGCGGTGGTTTATGAAAGTTACTAGTCCTAGATGATGCAATCATAAACCCAATTGTGTGAAAACCCTAACAATCACAATCCTGTTATTGATAGTCATAGATCAATTTGTATTTGTCCGATACAAAAGCATAAGAACATCACACAATTGAATTGAAATAAGTAACATAGTAATAAAGAAATCATTTGCTCAAATTCATAACATACGATCAAATCAGGACCACCCCCTTAACATAGGGGGATTTAGCCTCTCATAGTGTTCAAAGAAAGCATAATATGAGAATTAAACATTACAAAGATCTAGGAGCTTTTGATCTTCAATGGTCGAAACCCTTGAATCTCGCCGTCTTCGAATCCTCCGCAGTAGCAATCTTCTCAGTGTTTTTCTTCGTACGTCAAAAAGTGTCTTCTCCTTTCTCTCCCAAGCCTTCTAATAGTTTCAGATGGATTTTTTCTCAATCTAAAAGTCCAAACTACCCTTAATGAGCAGAATAGGTTCACATGGCAAAACTTGAAGTTTCTAAGCCGCGCCCAACAACACGGGCCGTGTGTGTACACACGGGTGCCCGTGTGTGCTCTTCAACATGAGCATTTTCAAATCAAGCTACAGAGGTAACAACACGGGCCGTGTTCCTACACACGGGTGCCCGTGTTAATGCACTGTTTTAAATAACACGGTTGTGTGTCACCACACGGGTTCCCGTGTTACTCTCTGTTTTTCCTCTCCAATTTGCTTTGCCTGACCAACAACACGGGCAGTGTTGTAGCACACGGGTGCCCATGTTGACCTGCTGTCTCTTCATATTTTTGCCTTTCTGAGTATCCACAACTCCATTATTAGTGCTTTTAAACCTGTGCAATGGCCTGTAACAATAACACTACCAAAACGAAGCGTAAAAGAGACCTTTTTGACATAAACTTGTAATAAAATGCAATGCGATACCAAACCAACAAAACATGATAAATGACTCTGAAACAACTATAAACAAACATAAATCTTACCAAAGTGATGAAAATATGTCGGATTAACGGTGGGAATTCAATGGAAATGGTGATCGATCACAACCCCAAACTTGTCTCATTGTTTGTCCTCAAGTGATGTATTGAGTTCAAACAAAGGTCACCCTCGAATTCATTTTCCACAATGCAACCTAGTCTTTCATAATTTGTGTTATTCCTTTCCAATCAAGTTTCAAGTATCTCCGACTCAGGCAGTTTGCCACATTTCCACATCAGAAGCCTCGTCATCTGCAAGCTTTTCACACACTCACAACATCTCTCATGGTTAGGGTGTGTACACTCACAACACAGTATGCAATACCAAACTCTTAAATTTGAATACATTCTAATTTCACGACAGCAGCAGATTCCACACACTTTACGAGGTCTTTTAGGTTGTAACGGGGCTTGGGTACGGTGGGATAAACAAAAAAAATGGATAACAAAGGGTTTTGAACTCGGCAGTCATGTTGTGTGATTTTTCTTTCTCTTTTTCTCGTGCATCACGTATACTCTGGGGGTTAATTTCACTCTTTTGACTCTTTTTCTACTCAATTTTTTTTTACGAGCATTTTAGAGGTGTTAGAGTCTTAAGTCTCGGAAAGTGCATTTTTTCTCTTTTGTTTCTCTTTTTTTTTTCTTGTTGGACATACACAATTCTTTTCTTTTTGTATGATCTCTTATTATGCACTTGCCCTATCTTTCAAGATTACCACCTCAAACTTAGCTTTATGCATATCTTGCAACTCACAACAATCATACCGAGTGATTGAAGAAATGAATGATTAGTGGTTAACATGGGGTTTATGATGAATAAAATGGCTAAATCTCAACGGGGTTTACGAAGGGAAACATACAGATAGGGGAAGCAAGAAAGGCCCTGGCTAACAAACAACTTGCCTCAGTGTGTGTTGTCATGTTGTGAAGTGTCAAAAGGACATACGCAAAATCAGAGTGGTAGAGTCATACCTGGCTGAACTCTCATGTTGATGTTTAGTGTCTGGCTTTTTGTAATCTCACCATGTTGGTTAGCTTTACAAGCTCTGAAGCCTCCTCGTGTTATGTGGTTTCTTTTCTGACTCGGTTCTTCCATACCGCTCTCTTGGTTCGGTGTCACCAAATTGTGTCCGACTTTATTTTCTCATGGTTGCATCAACTTCCGGGGTGCCTTATCAGCATAATTTCGAGGGGTGTCTTTCATCCACTACCATTGATCCCGGGATCGTCCAACCATTTCTCATCACTCTGTACACACAAGTAAACCACAAAAAAAACAAAATAATACGACGATAACAAAAACAAAAGCTCAAGAACAAAAACAAATTGAAAGTGAATTAAAACAATTTAAAACATGAAAGGAGAAAACCCCCACACACTTGAACTAAACATTGACCTCAATGTTTAAATTCAAACACGAAGGGGACTTACAGTGATTACTGTTGTGGAGGAGGCGGAGGATCGTGCGGGAAATGCAACATCAGACGTTGCATCATGGTTTGCATGTCATCCATGATTGTCCCTTGTCGGAACAATTCCACACTCTGTCTGGCTAATTCCGCACCTTGTCTGGTTTGCTCGGTGCGGAGAGTTCCCATCTCAGTTTGGAGCCAACTGTAACACCTCAAAATTTGCCCTCCTCTCTTGGGACTAGCATTAACATATTTGCATATCATTTTAGGACATTAGGCATTTCATATTGCATATCATGTGGTTACAGTGTGCAAGCCATCTTCCCAAGTCTTAATCAGGAGATAGGAAGTCAGAAGGTGCAAGCCAGGGTTTTATTGATTGATCATGGGCCATCTGAGGATTGGGGCTGTGGATTAGGGTTTCATGATTCTCAAGGGTATTGGTCTTCATATTGATTGAATTGATACATCATCATCATCATGGTTGGATGTCATCAGAAGATTGAAGAAGATTCCTTGAGATTAGGGTTTTGACCACAGGTCAACCCTAATCAGTTGTATTGGGCCAATCAGGGCTGGATCAGGAGATGAGGTTTCTGATGGTTATGAGGTTCATTTTGTGATTATATGGTGATTATTGAGGCTAGGGTTTCACCCTTGAGCCATTTCAGTTGGAAATTGGGGCTCAAATTGATCTATGCATTGCCAGATTCATCTGTCAGATGAAAAGTCAACTGTGGTCAACTGTACATGATCTGATGGATTTGGAGGTGAAAACAAGTTGGATACACTTCATTCATGTTGGAACAAGTGTTATATGACATCTCAAAGCTTAAAATTGAAGAAAATCAGGTCAGGACAAAAACTGCCAAAAATAGCAAGTGACTTGTAACTGAAGTTTCCAAAAATGGAAAGTTTTTGACCTCAAAAACAGAAGTCCAAGGAAGCTTCAAATGAAAAATTGTTCAAAATGACAGATGTAGATCTTGTTCTCACCTTTCCAAAAAGTCCAAGAACTTGAAAATCCAATGTACGGTTTGCAAGATATGGCTCAGTGAATTTCAGAAAAGACCGTAATCAGGAGGCCATAACTTCCACATGGTTTGTCCAAATTGCAAGTTCTTTATATGCACAAACTCCATTTGACATGTACTTTGAGGGTGCATCATTGGATTTGTTCAAAAATGGCCAAGGCAAAAAGTCACTTTTCAACTGGACAGCTGAATTGGACCAGGGGCAAAATTGTCCAAAAGTCAAAATATTGGGAATTTTTGAATGGGACTTTTTCCAACACCTCAGGAATGGCATTTTAAGTGTGTTTGAATATTCATTTCATGGTTAATGCACAAGGTTTGAGTTTTGTCTTGAAGAATGAAAGTGCATAAATTGGACATTTTGCATACACAAGGTGAAATTGAGAAATACTCCACCAATTGGAATGAGACAAGTTTCTACAGTCCACATGTGATATTTAGAAGGTGTATGTGCTGTCAAAACAGGTGGCACTAGCTGTCATGGTGAAATTCCAATTTTACCCCTCCTTTGAAAATTGCCATTTACACTAACAATGCTTTTGGTTAATTAAGTGGATTAAGGGATAATTAAGCATTCATATATATTCATAATCCCTTCCTAATCATAACAAAAATCACACAATTACCAAGAACAGATCTAGAAACCTCTCATTCTCTCCATTTTGCTCAAGAACACACCAATCTTCAATCTCAAATTTCTTCCTCAATCTTCAACCAAAACTCGATTTTCTTTTTGCTGCGATCTTGTTTCAACATGTACTAGGACTGTTTTCATGATTCATCATCAATCAAGCCTTGCATCGCAACTGTTCAAGAACACCTCATCCATGGCAAATTGGAATTGTGGACAATAGGAGTGGAAGCAATCGAAACTGAGCATCACATCATCGTTCCTATAGCTGGTGTTGTTACTGTTTATGCAAATCGCGCGCCATTTCCACCGATTACACCGCTGCCATAGCAGGTACTTTAGTTGCTCAGTTCCTTGTGAACTTTTGCTTTGCTTTGCTTAAGCAACTTGCATAGAGGTATAACTTTCTAACTTCATGTAGTCTGGAGACCCGGCTGTTACCGGGCCGGGCAAATTGTCTGAAGTCTTCCTTAAGAGGCAATGCTTGTGTATGTTTATTTTTAAGCCAAGCAGGAAAAGCCCTTCAAGTAAGGCAATTGGTGGAAGGTAGGGACAAGCAACCTGTCCCCCACTATTCAGTTGAGTATTCTCCTTGCTCCCATTACATGGTTGTAGCATTGAGATCAAAAGCCCAAGATCTGTGCAGTGCACATTGAGTCAGAGTCATCGAGCATAGAAGGGTTCCCCTATTCTGGACCCATGCTCATTTGTCAGCTCTCCCTGGTTAGGGATAAGAGCTGTGAGGTCTGATCCTCACTTCATCCTTTCATCTGCTTCACCTTAGCCTCGTAATGGCAAGGTTAAGAGCAAACACAGCCTGTACAGACGATTGCTTAGGCAGTCAAACCTGATTGATTGAGCCCCTTGTTTGGCTATAGTGCGTGTTATGTGGATATCTGATTGACATGCTTGTTTGAGATACCTGTTCTCATTTGATGGTATATGATTGTATGCTTGTGTGCTAGCTTCTTTCCTGGTTAGGTTAGTTTGCTTATGCAAGTAGGATAGAAAACCGAACTTAGGGTTAACGATGCATGACAACATTAGGCTCGAGTCTCAGCTCCCTAGTTGTGTATCTTTCCCCGGTTTCTGGTTAGCAATTTAGTCCCTTTCAGGGGAACTACATCGCCCTGATCCTCGTTCCAGACGAGGTATGTAGGCAGGAGGTCGTGCGAGACCACTCCGGGCAACCTTTTTCTTTTTTGCGTGTGTTCACTTGTTATCTGATTATGTATGCTTGGGTTCGGATGCCGACGTAAGCCCAGTGATTGGCAGTCGGGCTCCACGTTTGCCCCTTTGAGTGTGTTTTGGTTCGGATGCCGACGTAATTCCATCCAGTGGTTGTTGGGCTCCATGTTTGCCACCTTTGTTTGTTTGATTGTTTTGTGTTGTTTGGCATGCGTAAGCCGAACTACAGTGGCTCTGATTCTTGTTCCAGACAAGATATGTAGGCCTAAGGTGCGATACCTTATCGAGCTCCCTTCTCTTAACCCCACCTGCGTTCCCCGTGTGTGTGTGATGTTTAGCAACCTATTCTTTATTCTAGGACGTGGATCCCGTCGAGTACGACGGACGTGAGGGGTGCTAATACCTTCCCCTTGCGTAACCGACTCCCGAACCTTTTCTCTCTGGTCGCGAGACCATGTCTTTCCAGGTTTCTCTGAGCGTTTCCTTTCCCTATCTTGGGATAAATAACGTTTAGTGGCGGCTCTGTGTGTTTTTATTTTTAGGCTCGCCGGTTGATTTTTCGCAGGATGCGACAGCTGGCGACTCTGCTGGGGAATTGCGATGTAGACCTATGCTGGTCCATCGTCCCTAGGCGAGTCCTTCCTAGCGTTCTAGGATTAGTTTAGGTTGCTTGTTTGTGTTATTTATTGCATTTATTATTCTAACCAGTGTGTATATATTTGCATTAAATGTTTGCATGCATCATACTATCATGTTGTTGCTGTCCTCTGCAGGTGGTTCTGTTGTGTGGGGTGGGTGTTCTGAGTGGGGCTAAAACCCAGGCCCGAGTATACACCTAGGACTAGTGTGGTCTCACGTTGCCTCTTTCATGTTAAGTCAACATGTGCCTGGCGGCGTGATGTGCCACAAGCCGGACGAGGCTCACTTGATAGTGCTCATCTCTGTGGATATTCCGCTTTGTTTGAGTCACTCCATTTGAGTTGTTGACTCTGGTGACCGATCATTCCCGGATCTTTGGTTTAGACGATTTTAAGGGAGCTACAATGGCACACCCGAAAGGGCAAACCCATTGAGTATCTCCGCCCGATTGTCGAGACCATTATCCGCCTTAGGATGACTTGATTAGAACTTACCTGTGAGGGGAGGGTTGTTCTGTCAGATGTTTGTTCAGATAGCCTTCAGATGGTGACTTTTGATCTGTGATTCAGAGACATAATTATAAGTCGGATTTATGGTCATTTATTGCCGTGACGCCGGAGTGCTGTCCGTGATTTATCAGTGGGGATCCGTTTATTTCAGGATTCCCCGGGCCGAGATATTTATCAGTGGGGATCCGTTTATTTCAGGATTCCCCGGGCCGATTCGGATGGTGGTGGTGTGTCTGCTCAGAGACCAGTGATGATGATGATGTATCTGTCTTCCGTTTATTTCGGAACCCGTGGGTCAGATTGGTTACATTTCTCCTCAGATGGTAATGATCAGTCCAGAGGCCAGATTCAGTACAGAGGATCAGATGACTTGGAGGATGGCACAATGCATGGCATACATCTGCATCATTCTCATTTTGCATTCATCTGCACCTAACCTACGTCTAGCCATATGGGGAGTATTATTGATTGAGAATCTGGTTGAGAGACATCCTGATGTCAGAATGCTATTGTCAAAAATTTTATCTGTCTCGATGAAACCAGAATCAAAGGACAGAAGCTTCCTCATATGGATAGACGTTGCATTCATGCATATTAACCTGTTTGCTGTTTTGCAGGAATCATTGCTCGTGCTCGCAGAACTGTACCTTTGCACTCAACCCGACCTCACAGATATTACACCAGGCGCAATACTCCTCGACTGATGGATCTCCCAAACACAGATATGCTCGAACTGAAAGATAAAATGAACGAGCTGATCAACATCATGCAAGGCTTTGCAGTTGGTCAGAAGGCTCTGGCAGATAAAGTTGAAAAGCTCGAGCGGGCTTCAGCTGCTAACAGTGTTGTTAATCTGGATGGTGTCTCCAATCAGGGGTTGGGTGGATCCAAAGATGGTGGTAAAAGAGCGACTGTGGGTTTGGTGAATGACAATGCTGCCGGTTTTGGTGCTGGTGGTCAACCTGGGCCCGGTCTGGGGCAGAATTTGAAGGACAATTTTGTGCCTCCTTTCTATGGGTTTGATGATGACAGGGAGGAAGACAGAGAGGCTGATCAATTCTCCATGCACGATGAGCCATTTGGTCAATATGGTGTCCAGCCACAGAGCAAAGAAATTCAGTTGCTGGCAGAGAAGGTGAAGGCTCTGGAAAGCCATGCTACTCCGGGGTTTGTCAACATGTCGAATATGGGGTTGGTTGAGGGGATTGTGATCCCGCAAAAGTTCAAGGTGCCCGCATTTGACAAATATAATGGAAGTTCTTGTCCAGAGACCCATCTCCAAGCTTTCGTTCGCAAGATCTCTGCATACACGACTGATCAGAAGCTATGGATGTACTTCTTCCAGGACAGTCTGTCCGGAGGATCCCTGGAGTGGTACACCAAGCTGAAGTCTTCTGACATCAAAAGCTGGCAGGATTTGGGAGATGCATTCTTTAAACAGTACCAGTTCAATGCTGATATGGCCCCGAGTCGTACCCAGCTGCAGGGTATGTCTCAGAAAAACAACGAGGGGTTTAAAGAATATGCCCAACGGTGGAGGGAGTTGGCTGCCAGAGTGCAACCTCCTTTGGTGGATCGGGAGATGTCTGATCTCTTCATGGGTACTTTGCAAGGGGTCTTTGCCGAGAGAATGGTGGGTTGTCCCGTCACCAACTTTGCTGATATTGTGGTGGCGGGTGAGCGAATTGAAAGTTGGCTGAAAATGGGGAAAATCCAGGGTGGTATTGCTTCATCATTAGGATCGAAAAAGCCATTCGGGAACGGTCAAAGGAAGAATGACGGAGAATCAAGTGCTGTGTATGACCAGAGAGGACACGGTAGGGATCGTTACTACCAGCACACTGCTGCTGTAACCATCCCTGCTGGTAATCAGTCAGTACGACAACAACGTCAGCCACTCCAACAGAGAGCTGGGTACCAGATGAGAGGAAAAGGGGTTGATCGCTATTTTGACAAGCCACCCGTGACATATGCCGTGCTGTTCAAAAAGTTGAGGGATTTGGGGTTGGTCCAGCCGAGGGCGATGGTTCCGATAAGAACAGATCAGTGGCCTCCTGATTACGATGAGAATGCCAAGTGTGAATTTCATTCTGGTACGCAGGGGCATAACATTGAGGGCTGTAGAGCATTCAAGAATGTCGTCCAGGACCTGGTAGACTCCAAAGCTATCAATTTTGCGCCATCACCGAATGTTAATGCTAATCCCATGCCGGTACATGGTCAAGCGACGGTGAGTGCAATTGCTGAAGATGCAGATTACACCTGTGCAGTGGGTGGAGAGACCAACAGTGACTGGGAGATTGATCAATGGATAAGATCGTGTGTACTAGGAAACTGGAAGGCCTGAAAGATCATCACTGTTGCTCATCCGGAAGAGTAATATTTCTTGTTTTTAGTTCTTATTTGCATGAAAGCCATACGTTTTGCCCGAAACGTAATGGTCCATTGTAAGGGCCACCTCATGTTTAAATTTGCATTTCTGCATCATTAATAAATGGATGTTTTTCAGTCAAAAAACGGTGTTCCCTGTTTTTCCTTTATTTTTGCAGTTTAAAAAAACAAATAAAAATGGCAATGTTTATTTTCATTTTTATCTTTTTTGATTTGTCTCGTCCCAAAGTCAAAAATATTCTCCGGATCTCGTTGATAACAATTTGGTTACCCCTCAAATGACTTCGACAATCCGAGCAATCAGGCTGAAGAAGAAGGCAAAGAAGATTGTGATCTACTGGAATTAACCAGGTTGTTGAGACAAGAGGAGAAGGTGATTCAGCCGCCCGAGGAGCGGGTTGAGATTGTTATTCCACGCACCGCCGAGGTCAGGAAGGAGATGAAAATTAGAGCCGCTTCAGAGGCGAATCGAGAGCAGAATGGTAGCCTTGTTGAAGGAGCAGGTGGACGCATTCACTTGGTCATGTCAGGATATGCCAAGGTCGAATACCGGTGTCGTTGTGCACAAGCTCCCATAGAAAGGAGACTGTCCTCTAGAGAAGCGAAACGCCAGTGCCTGTATCAGAGAGCCATGGTGACTTTGTTTCATGATATGATTCATCATGAAATCGAATGCTATGACATGATAGCAAAGTCCCAAACAGAAGAGGGGCATTTGGTAGATCTGGCCAAGTTGGTTAACTGGTTGAGACAATTCAAACTGAGGTTGAATTCGAGTAAGTGCACTATCAGAGTGTGGTCCGGTAAATCGTTGGGGTTCATTATAAGTGTCAGAGAGGAATCGAGGTTGCTCCTGCTTAAAAAAAAAAAAAAAAAAAAAAAAAATGCCTGAACCGAGGGAATAGAAGAGAGGTTCGTGGTTTCATAGATAGATTGAACTACCTGTCATGGTTCACATCTCATCTAACAGCCACGTGTGAACCTATATTCAAGATGTTGAAAAAAAAAAAATCAAACGGTCAGGTGAAATAATGATTGCCAAGGGGCATTGAAAATAAAAGAATAAATTGCAGGAACCTCTGATTCTGATGCCTCCTATGGAAAGAGACTGTTAATCTGTGCTTGACGGCCTTCGAGGGGTCTACGAGGTGAAGTGGGTCAGCATGACGAGTCTTGTCGAAAAGAGCAGGCAATTTACCTTAGCAAAAAGTTTACCGACTGTGAAACAATACATTCGTTGTTCGGGGAACTTGCTGTACTTTGGCATAGGCTGCTCGCCGACTGAGACAGTATATGCTGGTTCATACCACTTTGTGGATTTCGAGATGGATCTGATCAGGTAGATTTCTGAAAGAGCCAGCAATGATCGGACGGGTTGCGGGAGAGCAAAAGAATGTTGACTGATTTGTGATCCGCTCAGAAAGCGATCAAGGGGTGTGTTGTCTGATTACATCTCTCTGCAACCCGTGAGGTTATCAACCGATGAAGTTTGAATTCCCTGATGAGGACATCTCGAGGTGCTCTAATCGAAAGATTGAGAGTAACCGATCCCGGAGGAGGGGCCTGACCCTGAATCCGAACGGATTCTGATGTCTGACGGGGAGGTTAAGGTGAATGAGTTTTGTTGCCCGGATAACGTTTGAATACTCCAACGATGGTGTGATTGAGTAGGAAACTGGTATCCTGGGTATTGATCTTCGGTGTGTCTACTGGGGCAACTCCTCACTCATTGGTATATGGGATGGAGGCTGTGCTACCCGTTGAGGTTCAGATTCCCTCTTTGAGAGTCCTGATGGACGTGAAATTGCAAAAGGCTGAATGGGTAAGGACCCGATATGAAGAGTTGAGCTTGATAGAGGAAAAGAGGCTAGCAGCCATCTGTCATGGGCAATTATACCAGCAAAGGATGAAGCGTGCTTTTGACAAGAAGGTGCGACCTCGGGTATATCACGTGGGTGATATGGTGCTGAAAAGGATCCTTCCTCCTCAAAATGATCGAAGGGGCAAATGAACACCGAATTATGAAGGTCCGTTCGTGGTCAAGAAGGTTTTCTCTGGCGGAGCCTTGTTGTTGACGACCATGGATGGTGAGGATTTTCCATCCCCTGTGAATGCGGACGCAGTTAAGAAATACTTCGTATAAAAGAGACCCGCTGGACGAAAAGAATAAAATAGTCCAGGCAAGAATGGGCATCCTGGCGAACCAAAAACAGAAGAAAGGTTCGGGCAAAAATTAGGGATATAAAAGAAAAATGTACACCCGGCAAGTCGAAAACCTGGAAAGGCGACTTGGGCAAAAAAGGGTATCCCGGTGGACTGAAAACCCGAAAGGGCGGTCCAGGCAAAAGAGGGATTGAAACGAACGACTGCGTCTGGCATGATTCGTTTGCGCTTTGGCTAAAGCATCATGGATAATACCCGGTAGGGATCAGTCGGAATCGTCTTGTTCAGAAGGCAGAAAGCATGGAGAGTCTGAGGACATATGGGGTGTAACTGAGTTGGAACTCGATGAGATCACGGGTTTCACATTGCCATTAGGATAGATTTTTCCTTTTGAGCGCAATTACCTCTTTTCAGGAATTGCTTCCTTTTGTATTGCTCATTTGAGCCACACACTTTTCCAATCAATAAAATGCATATTCAGTCAAATAATTTTGTTTTTGTTTTCATTGCCGCTTTGATTGCAAAAACATCCAGATATTTTTGATAAAGAATTTTGCATTTTTAACATACCGGTTCCTTCCAATGCATGTTTATAAGATTGAAACTTGAAATCTTATTCGGAAGGTTGAGTGACCCAAGTGTTGAAATCTTGACACGCCTGGGGCACGGTTTTATCTAACGATCTGTTTTGCGGGAACTGTTAGATATTTTCACTCACTTGCAGGTTGTGATGTGGAAGCTTTGTAATAAATCCCCAGAGAGTTCGCTCAGGAACGAATGTGTGAATGGAAGAACGACGAAGACATTGAGACGTACGACGATCCTTGATAATAATCAAGAAGACTCTTCAAAGTCGGAAGACTTGAAAGTTTGTAGAAATTCCCCAGAGGAGGACGGTAGGAAGAGACGACGCGAGACGTCCGACGACCTTTGGAATTAACCAAGAAGACTTTTCAAAATCGAGAAATCGAATTTCTGTATTAATCCCAGGAGTACGCTCTCCCGTCGAGCGCGGAGCGACCTGGAATACAAGATGATGGAGCAGAAAAGGTCCAGACGAGTCTGGGAATTCTCAAAAGTGGAAAACTGATACGAGATTGGAAGGTGGATACCGTGGTTCGACGAGTCGACGGGTGTTCTGTACCAACTTTTCTCATTTCCCAGCTAAGTCCCCAAGCAGAGTCATAGGACTAGCTCCCCAGCAGATCCAAGGTCTGTAACTTCTCCAGCCGAGTCAAGATGGTTGTCCCCGGTAGGTTTAAAATGGTGTTTCCTCAGTAGCCAGGCCCGAAGGTTGCTATTCCCCGAGTGGAGCGGGTTTCAAAGAAATATATCTCCAGCAGTTCCCCGAGTGGAGCGGGTCTTTTTCAAAGAAATATATCTCCAGCAGTTCCCCGAGTGGAGCGGGTCTTTTTTCAAAGAAATATATCTCCAGCAGTTCCCCGAGTGGAGCGGGTTTTTCAATGACATATCTCTCCAACAGTGTTCATTCTACCAGTGGGTTGAACGAGTTTCCGTAAGCAGACGAATATCTGCATCCCCAGCCGAGGGTATCCTACATGTGGATTGATTGGGTCCTCCCCAGCGGAGTAGTTGTCGTTCCCCTAGCAGGGTCTGGATGGTATTCCCCCAGCAGGTTGAAGATTGCTCATTTCCCCAGCGGGAGTATCTGTGAGGGTTCCCAAAGCAGAGTTGGGATCTATATCCCCAGCAAGTCAAAGACTGTGGTATTCCCACAGAGTGCAGCAAAGGATCTGTATCCCCAGCAAGGGTTGCCTTTTTCCAGCAGCAGTGCTATTCCCCAGCAGGGTGGAGTTAGAGCAATGGCGAGTTCCTCAGCAGAGCGTCTCGTGCTCCCCAGAAGAGTCCCTTGAGGGGGATACTTTTTATGCATTCATCATGTAGAGTAAGCATAGCATATTGCATAGAAAAAATAATAAACCGCGTAGCATTTCCATAATTATGGAGCATTACGCAGAAAAAGATCATGCATCATTGTTGCAAGCATAGAGCTAGTCTCAAGCCGTGGTTACCGTTTGAGAGGTGGTTTTGCCCAAAGGTGAAGATGTTACTCTGAGGAGATTAGCATCACAACGTCAGATCAGCAATGTTCCCCAGTAGTGCGATATTGGAGGAAATGTTCCCGTCGGACAGAGATGGGGATACAGTCAGAAGTCGTTACGCGATCAGCGCGATTCAAGCCGTGGTTACCGCTTGAGGTTTGGTTTTGTCTGACAGCGAAGACGATGCTCCGAGGAGTTCAGCATTGTGAGTTTGGAACCACCGTTTCTTCCCAGACATCAGTAAGTGTTTGGTCGATCATTGTTTGATGTCTGTCCGCATCATTGTTTGATGTCTGTCCGCATCATTGTTTGATGTCTGTCCGCATCATTGTTTGATGTCTGTCCGCATCCTTGTTTGATGTCTGTCCGCATCATTGTTTGATGTCTGTCCGCATCATTGTTTGATGTCTGTCCGCATCATTGTTTGATGTCTGTCCGCATCATTGTTTGATGTCTGTCCGCATCATTGTTTGATGTCTGTCCGCATCATTGTTTGATGTCTGTCCGCATCATTGTTTGATGTCTGTCCGCATCATTGTTTGATGTCTGTCCGCATCATTGTTTGATGTCTGTCCGCATCATTGTTTGATGTCTGTCCGCATCATTGTTTGATGTCTGTCCGCATCATTGTTTGATGTCTGTCCGCATCATTGATTGATGTCTGTCCGCATCATTGTTTGATGTATGTCCGCATCATTGTTTGATGTCTGTCCGCATCATTGGTTGATGTCTGTCCGCATCATTGTTTGATGTCTGTCCGCATCATTGTTTGATGTCTGTCCGCATCATTGTTTGATGTCATGTCAACATCATTGTTCGGTGCCTGTAAACATCGAGTTTCCTCCCGGTCATTGGTTAATGTCTGGTCGAGCTTTTTTTGGTGTCAGTAAACATCATCGTCCGATGTTCAGTAAACGTCGAGTTTCTTCCCAGTCATCAGTCAGTGTCTGGTGGAAGGTGTACCCTCTGACGTGTTGCCCTTGGAGTGGTGATTAGTGAAGTTTCCGACTATCAGGTTGAAGCACTTATGGTATTCAGGCCAGTTTTTCGGAGTTCAGACCGAAGTGGTTTTCGGACCAGGTAGAAGAAGAGAAAATTTTCGGGGTTCAAATGGAGAAAAGGAAGTGTTGCGGCATTTTCTGGGGTTCAAATGAAGATTGAAGTTGAAGATTGTATCCAGGATGAGGTCCTTAGGATTATCTTCTGTTCATGTGTCGCCTTAGACTCTGGCTGAGGCCAATGGAGGTCGTTATAGGTATCTTCTGAGGAAGAGATACACATGCTACCTTCCTTTTGTGAAGGTTTACCCTCTGACATGTCGCCCTCAGAGTGGTTTGGTGTTATTTCCGACGTTGCCAGCGGAATTATCACGGGAGAATGGAGAAAAGGATATGCTGAGGCATTTTCCTGGGGTTCAAATGGAGAAAGGATATGCTGAGGCATTTTCTGGGGTTCAAATGGAGAAAAGGAAATGTGGATACATTTTCTGGAGACGGGGTTCAAGCGGAGAAAGGGAGATGTTGCGACATTTTCTGGAGAATGGGGTTCATTCTGGCGATCGAGAGTTATCGTCAGGCGACTGGGGTTCAAACTGGAGATGGGGTTCATTATGTTGGCAAAAAGGAGTGCTGAGGCATTTTCTGGGGTTCAAATGCAGAAGTCCGAGGATCGTTTGCGCAGAGAAAATTTCGGGGTTCAAGAAAATAAGAAAAAGAAGCAGAGAAACGTTCGGGGTTCAAGAAAATGAAAAAGAGATAAGAAAATTTCGGGGTTCAAGAAAAGAAAAAGAAATCAGCAGAAATTTCGGGGTTCAAGAAAAGCAAGAGAAAAAGAAGAGTTGATAATCCTGAGTGGATGTGTGGTGCTCAGACCATGGTTATCCCTGTGCTACCATTTATTTTGGTATCCAGGTCGACAAGTTCAGAGTTTGTTTCTTCGCCGATGCTGACAGGCGTTGTTAATTATTATCCCATCAGGGTGCAAATTGTTCGTCTGTTTCTTGGTATTCAATCACTCTTCATCCTGATCATCCGAAATCCGAGGCTATTTCGTATCGACAGGTTCACAGTGGATTGAATAGGGGCAGCTGTAACACCTCAAAATTTGCCCTCCTCTCTTGGGACTAGCATTAACATATTTGCATATCATTTTAGGACATTAGGCATTTCATATTGCATATCATGTGGTTACAGTGTGCAAGCCATCTTCCCAAGTCTTAATCAGGAGATAGGAAGTCAGAAGGTGCAAGCCAGGGTTTTATTGATTGATCATGGGCCATCTGAGGATTGGGGCTGTGGATTAGGGTTTCATGATTCTCAAGGGTATTGGTCTTCATATTGATTGAATTGATACATCATCATCATCATGGTTGGATGTCATCAGAAGATTGAAGAAGATTCCTTGAGATTAGGGTTTTGACCACAGGTCAACCCTAATCAGTTGTATTGGGCCAATCAGGGCTGGATCAGGAGATGAGGTTTCTGATGGTTATGAGGTTCATTTTGTGATTATATGGTGATTATTGAGGCTAGGGTTTCACCCTTGAGCCATTTCAGTTGGAAATTGGGGCTCAAATTGATCTATGCATTGCCAGATTCATCTGTCAGATGAAAAGTCAACTGTGGTCAACTGTACATGATCTGATGGATTTGGAGGTGAAAACAAGTTGGATACACTTCATTCATGTTGGAACAAGTGTTATATGACATCTCAAAGCTTAAAATTGAAGAAAATCAGGTCAGGACAAAAACTGCCAAAAATAGCAAGTGACTTGTAACTGAAGTTTCCAAAAATGGAAAGTTTTTGACCTCAAAAACAGAAGTCCAAGGAAGCTTCAAATGAAAAATTGTTCAACATGACAGATGTAGATCTTGTTCTCACCTTTCCAAAAAGTCCAAGAACTTGAAAATCCAATGTACGGTTTGCAAGATATGGCTCAGTGAATTTCAGAAAAGACCGTAATCAGGAGGCCATAACTTCCACATGGTTTGTCCAAATTGCAAGTTCTTTATATGCACAAACTCCATTTGACATGTACTTTGAGGGTGCATCATTGGATTTGTTCAAAAATGGCCAAGGCAAAAAGTCACTTTTCAACTGGACAGCTGAATTGGACCAGGGGCAAAATTGTCCAAAAGTCAAAATATTGGGAATTTTTGAATGGGACTTTTTCCAACACCTCAGGAATGGCATTTTAAGTGTGTTTGAATATTCATTTCATGGTTAATGCACAAGGTTTGAGTTTTGTCTTGAAGAATGAAAGTGCATAAATTGGACATTTTGCATACACAAGGTGAAATTGAGAAATACTCCACCAATTGGAATGAGACAAGTTTCTACAGTCCACATGTGATATTTAGAAGGTGTATGTGCTGTCAAAACAGGTGGCACTAGCTGTCATGGTGAAATTCCAATTTTACCCCTCCTTTGAAAATTGCCATTTACACTAACAATGCTTTTGGTTAATTAAGTGGATTAAGGGATAATTAAGCATTCATATATATTCATAATCCCTTCCTAATCATAACAAAAATCACACAATTACCAAGAACAGATCTAGAAACCTCTCATTCTCTCCATTTTGCTCAAGAACACACCAATCTTCAATCTCAAATTACTTCCTCAATCTTCAACCAAAACTCGATTTTCTTTTTGCTGCGATCTTGTTTCAACATGTACTAGGACTGTTTTCATGATTCATCATCAATCAAGCCTTGCATCGCAACTGTTCAAGAACACCTCATCCATGGCAAATTGGAATTGTGGACAATAGGAGTGGAAGCAATCGAAACTGAGCATCACATCATCGTTCCTATAGCTGGTGTTGTTACTGTTTATGCAAATCGCGCGCCATTTCCACCGATTACACCGCTGCCATAGCAGGTACTTTAGTTGCTCAGTTCCTTGTGAACTTTTGCTTTGCTTTGCTTAAGCAACTTGCATAGAGGTATAACTTTCTAACTTCATGTAGTCTGGAGACCCGGCTGTTACCGGGCCGGGCAAATTGTCTGAAGTCCTCCTTAAGAGGCAATGCTTGTGTATGTTTATTTTTAAGCCAAGCAGGAAAAGCCCTTCAAGTAAGGCAATTGGTGGAAGGTAGGGACAAGCAACCTGTCCCCCACTATTCAGTTGAGTATTCTCCTTGCTCCCATTACATGGTTGTAGCATTGAGATCAAAAGCCCAAGATCTGTGCAGTGCACATTGAGTCAGAGTCATCGAGCATAGAAGGGTTCCCCTATTCTGGACCCATGCTCATTTGTCAGCTCTCCCTGGTTAGGGATAAGAGCTGTGAGGTCTGATCCTCACTTCATCCTTTCATCTGCTTCACCTTAGCCTCGTAATGGCAAGGTTAAGAGCAAACACAGCCTGTACAGACGATTGCTTAGGCAGTCAAACCTGATTGATTGAGCCCCTTGTTTGGCTATAGTGCGTGTTATGTGGATATCTGATTGACATGCTTGTTTGAGATACCTGTTCTCATTTGATGGTATATGATTGTATGCTTGTGTGCTAGCTTCTTTCCTGGTTAGGTTAGTTTGCTTATGCAAGTAGGATAGAAAACCGAACTTAGGGTTAACGATGCATGACAACATTAGGCTCGAGTCTCAGCTCCCTAGTTGTGTATCTTTCCCCGGTTTCTGGTTAGCAATTTAGTCCCTTTCAGGGGAACTACATCGCCCTGATCCTCGTTCCAGACGAGGTATGTAGGCAGGAGGTCGTGCGAGACCACTCCGGGCAACCTTTTTCTTTTTTTGCGTGTGTTCACTTGTTATCTGATTATGTATGCTTGGGTTCGGATGCCGACGTAAGCCCAGTGATTGGCAGTCGGGCTCCACGTTTGCCCCTTTGAGTGTGTTTTGGTTCGGATGCCGACGTAATTCCATCCAGTGGTTGTTGGGCTCCATGTTTGCCACCTTTGTTTGTTTGATTGTTTTGTGTTGTTTGGCATGCGTAAGCCGAACTACAGTGGCTCTGATTCTTGTTCCAGACAAGATATGTAGGCCTAAGGTGCGATACCTTATCGAGCTCCCTTCTCTTAACCCCACCTGCGTTCCCCGTGTGTGTGTGATGTTTAGCAACCTATTCTTTATTCTAGGACGTGGATCCCGTCGAGTACGACGGACGTGAGGGGTGCTAATACCTTCCCCTTGCGTAACCGACTCCCGAACCTTTTCTCTCTGGTCGCGAGACCATGTCTTTCCAGGTTTCTCTGAGCGTTTCCTTTCCCTATCTTGGGATAAATAACGTTTAGTGGCGGCTCTGTGTGTTTTTATTTTTAGGCTCGCCGGTTGATTTTTCGCAGGATGCGACACCAACCCCACTGGTCCTGAGACATAAAAGAGGATCCTTCACCATGTAGGTTGGAATCATGTGGGGGTGGCATACCTTGGGTAGCTGGCCTCTCATCTTCTTCCATTTCCTCACCTGAAAAATCTTAGTCAAATTGAGCATCGTCCCCTACAGATGGGGCTGAACCTGTATACAACCAGTTAGCAACATTTACAATGCTAATGGAACCAGGTGCTGGTAGTGCAAGCACTTCCACATTATGAATCACAAGAGAGTAATGAGTCGGCATGATGGCAATCATTTGCTGATTGACGAGAGTGTTCATGTCGATCTTAGTCTTACCCACCCACTACAGCTTCTTCCAACAAGAGTTGACCATACCTAAAGTGGTCCACAATTTGCGTGATCATACCATCCACATAAATATCACTGGTGCTTGCGTGGCCAACTTGCTTCAAATGATTGGCGGCAAAAGCAGCTGCATTGACTCGCTTATTATTGGCCATGCAGTGAAGGAAAAATAACTCTCTCTTTACAGCTACCCCGGTACTATCACCCCGTCCGAACAAGGTGTAGGCTAACCCCTTTTGTGCATATCTGAACCAAGGGTTATGAATCCCAGAAGCTTTTCCCGAACTTGGGTTATAGCCACTTTTACCTGTAATAGCCCTCCAGAAATCAATTGTTGAAAAAGTGTCTGGAGGGGTTCCGGGTCCAGATACCGGGAGTCTCAGAATACTCCCAAGTTCCTCAACAGATAACTCGTGATCCTCATCGAACAATCGGAAAGTAATTTGACCATAAAATTCCATCTCTGAACCTGTCCACCTTTTTCTCATCTTAAACTCAACCGTACTTAAGAATTCAAGTGTGATACGTGCGAAGGTCGGTGCTTCGAATTGCATGAATTCTAACATACCGATGTTGTGAAACATGCGGTGCACCTCTTCCTTTAAGCCCAACTCATCAAGTGTAGCATCACACATATACCGTGTTGGAATGAACTTACGTTTAGCAAGAATCATATACCTCTCTTGATGATCCGGTTGTTCAAACAAAATGCCATGAGGATTCGGAGAGCGTCTAGCCCGTTGCTTTGGCCGGGAAGATGTGGCCACATCCTTTCCTTTGCTAATACGCTTTGGGGGCATAATGGGTACCTGCAAAAATTTCTCAAAACCCAAATAACAGATTAGTAAAAACGGCCACCGTCACTGTGTAGAGGACGACGAAAGGAACGATTTTTGTGAAGGTGAGATAGGGTTTTAATGAGTGGAGCTTTGTGAAAAGTGGAGCTTAAAGTGATGGAGGCTAGGTTAACAATGGAGGAAGAGGGAGAGAGAAGCTTGCAAAATCATAATGAATGAGAATAAGTGGTGGGGAAGAGATGTAATGCCAAGTGGGTCTCATCATTAAAAGCACCCAATTCCAAAAAATTGCAAAATCCAACCCGTAGAGAACAACACGGGCCGTGTTCCTACACACGGGCGCCCGTGTTAATTCATTGTTTTAATTAACACGGCCGTATGTCACAACACGGGTGGCCGTGTGGATGCCGAGTTTTCTCCTCTTGCATGATCAACACGGGCTGTGTGTCACCACACGGGTGGCCGTGTGGATGACCTGTTTTCCTCAATTTGAATTTTGCTTTGCTTCATAGGTATGGTCTCCTTCCGTTCAGAGGTGATTTTGACTATACGCTCCAAGTTCTTCTCCTTACCTGCAACAACGTTTCACGCACACACAGAAAAAACACACAAAATAAGTTAGAAATCGAACGCGTGGGTTGCCTCCCACGAAGTGCTTCGTTTAACGTCGCATGGCTCGACGGTTGTCCACCTCATTAGGCGAGGCGCACATGGTCAATCAATCCAGACTCTTGGCCTATGTAATAGGGCTTCAACCTCTGACCATTCACCTTGAATATATCCCTATTGTTTTGGTTCTTGATCTCTATTGCTCCGTGGGGAGAGACCTTGTGCACGACAAATGGGCCGGACCATCTTGATTTCAATTTCCCAAGAAACAACTTGAGCCTCGAATTGAACAACAATACCAGTTGTCCTTCCCAAAAATCTTTCTTGTTGATTCTCTGATCATGCCACTTCCGTGTTTGCTCCTTGTACATCTTTGCATTCTCATATGCCTAATTACGAAATTCTTCTAACTCGTGAAGTTGAAGAATTCGGGATTCACCGGCTTTTGCAAGATCACAATTTAAGAACTTGGATGCCCAAAAGGCTTTGTGCTCTAATTCCAGAGGAAGATGACACGCCTTACCATAAATCAGTTGATACGGAGACATGCCGATTGGGGTTTTGAAGGCGGTTCGGTACGCCCATAGTGCGTCATCTAATTTGATCGCCCAATCTTTTCTTGAAGCACTCACTGTCTTTTCCAAAATCTGTTTAATTTGCCGATTAGACACTTCAACTTGCCCACTCGTTTGAGGATGATATGGAGTGGCAATCTTGTGCTTCACATTATATTTCTTCAATAGGTTCTCCATGAGCTTATTCAAGAAATGTGTCCCTTCATCACTGATAAGTGCCCTTGGAACACCAAACCTTGAGAAGATGTTTTGTTTGAGAAAGTTTACCACTACCCTCGCATCATTAGAAGGGAGGGCAACGGCTTCCACCCATTTGGAGATATAGTCTACAGCCACCAGAATATAATTCTTCCCAAATGAGGATGGAAATGGCCCCATAAAGTCTATCCCCCAAACATCAAATAATTCCACTTCAAGCATGCCCTTTTGGGGCATCTGATTCCTCCTGGAAATATTCCCTGTCTGTTGGCATCTGTCACATTCCTTCACAATGACTTGGGCATCCTTAAACAACGTAGGCCAGTACAACCCTGAATGGAGGACTTTTGCGGCTGTCCTGTCTCCACTAAAGTGTCCCCCATAATCTGAGTCATGACATGCCTTTAAGACTTCATTTTGTTCTTCCTCAGGGACACATCGACGAATCAGTCCGTCTACCCCTTTCTTATACAAGAATGGTTCGTCCCACAAATAGAACCTGCAATCATGAAGAAACTTTTTCTTTTTGTTATAATCAAAGTCTTCAGGAATTATGCCACCCACCAGGTAGTTTGCGTAGTCAGCAAACCAAGGAACACCCACCACCGCGAGGATTCGTTCATCTATAAACTCGTCCTTTATGGGATGTTCTTCTTCCATCTCTTCAATCGGGGACATTCGAGATAGGTGGTCAGCAACGGTGTTTTCACACCCCTTTTTGTCTCGAATTTCAAGGTCGAATTCTTGCAATAGCAAAATCCATCTAAGCAGCCTTGGCTTCGAGTCCTGTTTAGAAAAAAGATATTTCAAAGTAGCATGGTCAGTATAAACAATTACCTTTGTTCCCAACAAGTATTGCCGAAATTTGTCAAAGGCATAAACCACAGCCAGTAGCTATTTCTCTGTGGTTGCATAATTCATCTGAGCTGGATTCAACACATGGCTAGCATAGTAGATGACGTGGAGGAGTTTGTCTCTTCGTTGCCCCAAGATTGCCCCTACTGGTATGTCGCTCGCATCGCACATTATCTCAAAGGGTAGAGACCAGTCAGGCGAGATCACTATAGGAGCAGACACCAATTTATTTTTCAGAGTATCGAAGGCTTCGTTGCACTTTTTGTCAAACTGAAACGAAGTATCCTTCACAAGCAGGCTAGTCAACGGTTTTGTGATCTTGGAGAAATCTTTGATGAACCTACGGTAGAATCCTGCATGTCCCAAGAAACTCCGTATACCTTTCTCATTCACCGGATGAGGGAGATTGGCGATCACTTCCACTTTTGCCTTGTTAACTTCTATTCCTTTATGGGAAATTTTATGGCCTAGTACTATCCCTTCTCTCACGATGAAGTGACACTTCTCCCAATTCAGGATTAGATTGGTTTGTTGATATCTTTCCAGCACAAGTGACAGATTATACAAACAATTTTCGAAAGAAGATCTGAAAACCAAAAAATCATCCATAAACACCTCCATATGCTTCTCAAGCATATCGGAAAATATGGATGTCATGCACCTCTGAAATGTTATTAGTGCGTTGCATAAATCAAACGGCATTCTTCTAAAAGCAAAGATTCCATACGGACATGTGAACGCTGTTTCCTCTTGATCCTCAGGTGCCACAGCAATTTGGTTGTACCCTGAGTACCCATCCAGAAAACAATAGAAATCATGACCTGTCAATCTTTCCAACATCTGATCAATAAAAGGTAAGGGAAAATGGTCCTTCCTGGTTGCAGTGTTCAATCTTCTATAGTCAATGCAAACTCTCCAACCTGTTACAGTACGGGTGAGGATAAACTCATTTTTCTCATTTTTTATCACAGTTGTCCCTCCCTTCTTCGGTACCACATGAACTGGGCTCACCCACGAACTGTTAGATATTGGGTAAATCAACCCCGCATCTAAAAGTTTAATAACCTCCTTGCGAACGACTTCTTTCATAGCTGGGTTTAGTCTTATTTGAGGTTGGACGACCGGTTTCTGATCATCCTCCATCAAAATATTATGCATACACAGTGTCGGGCTGATTCCTTTCAAATCGTCCATCGCCCACCCAATAGAACTCTTGTATTTCTTGAGTACTTTGATTAGCTCTTCTTCTTGGATCTCTCTCAAACCTGAATTGATGATTGCTGGACATTTTTCTTCATTGTTAAGAAAGACATATTTGAGATGTTCTGGTAATTGTTTCAACTCCATCCCCTTTTTTACGTCCTGCTTTGATTCTGGAGATGTTTTAGGTCGAAGCTCTTCCCACCGTTGTGGTTGGGAATGAACCCAAGGAGGTTGTTCCTTTAACATCGACACCACTTCAGATTCTTTCTCATCAATTCCTTCAGTATCCTCAACGATAGATAAACTCAAAACTCTCTCCAAAGGAAGCTTGGGTGTTGCAATCTGCATAGATTGAGAAAACACTGTATCTAACACTTCAATACTTTTACTCGCACCTTCGTCATCCTTGAATGTCATAGTATCCCTCACGTCAATTTTGAGCTTTTCATCATAAACTTTGAGGGTCATGGTTCCTTCCTCAATATCTATCATGCATCTTCCAGTTTCAAGAAAAGGTCTTCCCAATATGAGAGGGATTTCCTCATTTTCTGGCATCTCGAGTATCACAAAATCCACCGGGAATACAAATTTATCAATCTTCACCAGAACATCTGTTGCTATACCATAGGGTCTCTTCATAGAATGATCCGCAAACTGCAGTGTCATGCGAGTGTCCTGCACTTTCCCTAGCTCAAGTTTTTTGTAAATCGAGAGGGGCATTAGACTAACACTTGCTCCCAAATCGATCAGTGCCTTTTTGAATGATCTGTCTCCAATGGTACAAGGAAGAGTGACTGCACCTCTATCTTTTTTCTTCACCGGAATTTTTAGGCCCTGGAAAATAGCACTACAAGTTTCAGTTAGCATGACTGGCTCGCCATCAATCGACCTTTTCTTCGATATGATATCTTTCATGAATTTGGCATAGATCGGCATCTGTTCCAGAGCTTCAGCAAAAGGTATGTTGATCTCGAGCTTCTTGAATAATTCTAAGAACTTCTCAAAAAAATATTCATGGAGATCCTTCTTCTTTGTTCTTGTCGGAAAAGGAAGAATGGTCTTTGGTTTTTGTTTCTCTTGCTGGCTTGCCGGCTTCACCACCACTTCTTCAGTTTGTTTTGGCTCTTCTCTAATCTCCAAGTCAACTTCCAACAACCCATCTTCTTCGACCTGTTCGTCAACTTGTTGTTCCTTAGCTCTTCCTTTTCTGGTGACCACAGCTTTAATGTGACTTTGATCACGGGGATTAACAATTGTCCCACTGGGAAGCGTGCCAGGTGCCTGGGAATTAGAGGCTAACTGTTGAGCAATTTGACCCATCTGAATTTCAAGATTTTTTATGGATGTTGTAGTGTTCTTCTGATTATTTCGAGTCTCCTCTTGGAATTGGATGTTGTGAGCTGCCATCTTTTCAATTGCGAACTCTCAATCTGCCTTCTTAGGGACCTGTTGTTGCTGCTGCTTATATTGATTTTGATATTGACCTTGTGTCTGCTGTTGCTCGTTCCCTTTCTGATCTTTCCATGCAAAGTTGGGATGATTCTTCCACCCCGGATTGTATGTGTTAGAGTAGGGATTGTTTTGCTTTAAAAACTTTATATCTTCTATTTGCTACGGTGTGGCAAAGTAATGAACAGTATTGTGTGATCCATTACAAATGCCACACACATCATTCGGTGCCTGTTGCACTTGAGCCACTTTCTGAGCACCTATGTTTAGTGCTTTCAACCTTTTCTCTACCTCCACAGCAACAGCTTCTTCAATTTTCACCTGTTTGTTTGTTTCAAGCTTCAAGTCAATAACTGCAGATTTGCTTGACACCCTATCATATAACTCCAAATGCTCATTCGAGGCAATTGCTTCAATTATCTTCTTCATACCGGTGGTTGTTGCAAAGTTAGCTAAGCCACCAGCTGCTGAATCAAGGATTTGTCTCGTTTGAATTCGAAGACCATTGAAAAACATTTGCATCTGCTCAGTTTCATCCATGTTGTGAGTAGGATAAGCCACTAGGATTCTCTTGAATCTTTTATAGGCATCTCCTAGTGACTCACCCTCCTTCTGCTTGAAGTTTAGGATCTCATATCTTTTTCATAGTGACACAGATGCGGGAAAATATTCCTGCAAGAATGTTGTTTCCATTTGTTCCCATGTAGTGATACTACCAGCAGGTAAGGAGTTGAACCACTCTTCGGCTTTATCTGCCAAAGTGAATGGGAACATATGAAGTCTGATTGCTTCTTCATTATGCCCAGGCATTTTCAGCGTTGTGCTCATAGTTAAAAACCTTTGCAGATGCTTGTTGGCATCTTCATTCACTCTTCTAGAAAAGGACCGCCTTTCGAGTTGATTAATGGTGTTGGGATGCAGCTAAAATTGTTCCACATTAACCGGTTGGTTGACAATTGTCATACGACCACCCGGGGTGTTGGTTCCACCATAGTCACCGAGAAGTCTCTCTGGTGGTGGTGGTGGTGGTGGGTTTGCAGCCATGATTTCAGGACCTGTTTCCGCGTCTGAATCTGAATTCTCTAAGTGCGCTGAAACAACTTCCTCCTCTGCTTTCTCTGCTAATTCCAGTTTTTCTCTCTTAGCTTGTCTCAGCCTAGCGCGAAGAGTTCTTTTTGGATCTGCGTCAAAAGAAAAATTCGTTGAGGCAATACCTCGCATAAACAAGTTAGACAAAGATTAGAATTGAATAACAAAATTGTCACAGATAAAATTTTGGTTGACGAGCAACAAATTTTCGATAGCATAAAAATTAAAATAGGTATTTTGGCAATCCCCGGCAACGGC
Source organism: Lathyrus oleraceus (assembly GCF_024323335.1). NCBI lineage: Eukaryota > Viridiplantae > Streptophyta > Magnoliopsida > Fabales > Fabaceae > Lathyrus > Lathyrus oleraceus. The sequence continues at coordinate 302,247,446 of NC_066584.1, forward strand.
GCCAAAAACTTGATCGGAAAAAAAGCAAGTGTACTATTTTTACCGATGTAGTAATAAGGAGTTTTATTTCCAAGTATCGATCTCAGGGATTGCGTAGGAAATACTTATTTTACTTTGATTCTATCAGAACAAAAAGATAATGGTTTGGTTGTTTTGGAATTTTAACAATAAACACAACAGACAGTAAATTATAATTCATTAATATAAAATATGCTAGGGAAAGTGGTTGATTTAACCAGTTATGAATTCAGTCAAGATTTCCTTAATACATATGAAACATTCAATTACCTAACCTCAGAATGTTCTTCCTTAACTTAAGGAAGAAACTATTAAACTACCAATTCTTACTCAAATATCCATTCAATTAATCATTGGTTTTAATCATAAACAATATCAAGGTTTGCGGTGGTTTATGAAAGTTATTAGTCCTAGATGATGCAATCATAAACCCAATTGTGTGAAAACCCTAACAATCACAATCCTGTTATTGATAGTCATAGATCAATTTGTATTTGTCCGATACAAAAGCATAAGAACATCACACAATAGAATTGAAATAAGTAACATAGTAATAAAGAAATCATTTGCTCAAATTCATAACATACGATCAAATCAGGACCACCCCCCTAACATAGGGGGATTTAGCCTCTCATAGTGTTCAAAGAAAGCATAATATGAGAATTAAAAATTACAAAGAACTAGGAGCTTTTGATCTTCAATGGTCGAAACCCTTGAATCTCGCCGTCTTCGAATCCTCCGCAGTAGCAATCTTCTCAGTGTTTTTCTTCGTACGTCAAAAAGTGTCTTCTCCTTTCTCTCCCAAGCCTTCTAATAGTTTCAGATGGATTTTTTCTCAATCCAAAAGTCCAAATTACCCTTAATGAGCAGAATAGGTTCACATGGCAAAAATTGAAGTTTCTAAGCCGCGCCCAAAACACACGGGCCGTGTGTGTACACACGGGTCGTGTGTGTACACACGGGTGCCCGTGTGTGCTCTCCAACATAAGCATTTTCAAATCAAGCTACAGAGGTAACAACACGGGCCGTGTTCCTACACATGGGTGCCCGTGTTAATGCACTGTTTTAAATAACACGGCCGTGTGTCACCACACGGGTGCCCGTGTTACTCTCTGTTTTTCCTCTCCAATTTGCTTTGCCTGACCAACAACACGGGCAGTGTTGTAGCACACGGGGGCCCGTGTTGACCTGCTGTCTCTTCATATTTTTGCCTTTCTGAGTATCCACAACTCCACTATTAGTGCTTTTAAACCTGTGCAATGGCATGTAACAATAACACTACCAAAACGAAGCGTAAAAGAGACCTTTTTGACATAAACTTGTAATAAAATGCAATGCGATACCAAACCAACAAAACATGATAAATGACTCTGAAACAACTATAAACAAACATAAATCTTACCAAAGTGATGAAAATATGTCGGATTAACGGTGAGAGTTCAATGGAAATGGTGACCGATCATAATGCATCCACTTTGAATTCGTATCACGAACTACGAGGTTTTGATCCCTCATTTTTATGTTGGTACGTAGGCACAAGACCGAAGGTCTTGTCAAACACAAAAATATAATTAATGAATTCTTTTCTCATCCCCTCATTCTATTTGTTTGTAAACATCATTTTATACCAAGTACATATGCACACAAAAAGGGCTCCCTAGGAGTACCTATGACACTTTGGGTGCTAACACCTTCCCTCTATGTAACCAACCCCCTTACCTGTAATCTCTGATATTTTATTAGTTTTGATTTGAAAACTTCTTACTTTTTGGGTTTTGTTCGTACTTTTTCCATTTTCCCTTGGAAACAATAAAAGCGCGTGATAACGCGAAAATACATCAGATATTTGCCTTGATTTACACTCAAAGACCATACCATTTTAATTAATATTCCGATTATTCTGCAAGTATTCGAGTTGTTTTTGCAGGTATTTAAATCTCCAAGCATTAATGAGCAAAATGAAGAAAAGGAAGAAAAAGAAGAAGAAACAGATGAGAAAGCACAGGAAAAAGCAGAAAACTAGAATGCAAAAATTGTTGATGTGACGACCGTCACAAGCTTCATGACGACCGTCACGACCCAGCCTGTGACGACCGTCACAGGCCCATGACGAGCGTCACGCGGCCAGAATTTACGCTTTGAAACAGTCAATCACAGGCACCCAAACGTGCCTAAAATCTCTCCAACAGCAAGACTCCCCCGTGGATTCCTCATTCAACCAGTCTTCCTTAAATTTCTCAACCGCCAAGACCTACCAAGGCAATATATAAAGGACCAAAGTTGGAAAAATTGATGACGCCTACATCTACACTTACGCTTTGCAATTAATTTTTACAGCTTTTTAGCTTTTTAGTTATTTTCTTTTCAACAACTTTGTTTCCGCTGCCTTAACTCATTCGCCATTCTTTTTAGAATTCCTTTTTCCCTTTTCCTTTCCGTTTTCTAGTTAGCCATAGTAGTAGTTTCCTACACTAGGGAACTACTACACTTTATTTAATTTTAGTAAGCAATTTGTATTGAAGAAGCAGAAGCCTACCGACTTGTGGAGGACTGCTCAAGTACTCCAAGATTCGCCATACTCTGTTACTTCAATTGCCAGGTTTTTATTAAATTATTATTATTATTGCCCAATTATTATTATGATTATGTTTGCCGCAATGTTGATCTATTTATGCTCTGTGTTTGCCTTATTTAACATGTCCGGCTAAATTACCGATGTCGGTATGTAGCAATTTAATTAGATGGGATTTAATAATAATCGGTGAAAACTCTTTTTCTCAAACAATATTTTAGGCTGAGGTTTTTAATTTAAATTTAATTAACTTTATCACAAAAGCGTGAGAAGCTATTTAATACGATTTTGCCACGAGAGTGGGAAATTAGCTAAGGTGAGAACCAACAATCGCGAGAGCGTGAGGCTCGAGCTGAATAGTAAAAATTAGGCATTGAGTTTAAAAATAGGGAGAGTACTTTAAAAGCAATTAGAACTTATTTATTTTCAAAAAGTAATTTTAACTTCAAATGGGACAGCGAGAGCGTACATTCTGACTTAAAGTTATAGGCCGAATCAACAATCACGAGAGTGTGAGATAAAGCTTTTTAAATAAATATTTTCTACTGAGAGATATTTGGCATTTAAACTATTCACCGGTGACTTATCGAATCCCTGACAATTAATGCGTTGCATACTGATTCCTTCCATCAATTCTTTCTTAAAACTAAACTTCCCTTAGATTTAATATTCTGCACCCGAACTTCTACTAATCATTCCATTAGCTAAACATAGTGACGTTTGTAACACTAGTTTGACCATAGGTCCCTGTGGGATCGATATCTTTTAAAACTAAAGCGACTGGACTGTGCACTTGCAGTCAAGTACCCGATATACTATATTTTATATATAGTCACGACAAACATCAGCGCGGTGGCGACTCTTGTTATTTGATCTCTAGCTTATCCATAGCTTGATGATCACGAATTTACCGCTACACTCACCCCTTCTGTTTGAATGTTGCATCTACGTGGACATCATGCAGATACTCAGGAGTAGACCTTATTGAAGTAATTGGCAGACATATTTTTAGTGACTTCCATTAGTTGTCGTTGTGTAGTAGAATTCTGCTTTGATCATGTAACATCGGGTTGGGATCGAATGTTTGGATTAAATTAAAATGTTTTATGATGAATCATATTATGTTGAATATTTTAAGTTGTTCAGTTGAACTGTTTACGACTCTTTATGATGTTATTAAAATTGAAGTTTAAGACTAAATGTCGTATGTTATTCTACCTTCTTTGAATGTTGATGTTGAATTCCACTACGATGATATCTAAATGAATGTGAGCATGTGATGACAAGTTAATATGTTTGTTGTAACCCGTGTTACGGGGCAGGATAACTTATCTTTTATGAAGTGTGACACCCTTGTGTTGGTGATTATTTAATTAATTCCATTAATTATTTGTGGGGTTTAGAAGGGTGTTACATTAGTTGCATGTAACGTCCAAGGCTGAAGAGTACAGAGAGTGGTTACATGTAACACCCGAGGGCGAGGGAGTGGTTATCGGTGCACGAGGCATGACAATGAGACACTCCTAGAAGCTTATAAGGAAAAACCGAATTCACATTGAAATGAGAGGTATCCTGAGGCTGTGCAGGTATGAGACTACATGGTTGAAGGAAGGCTTCTAAGGATTAATTGGTACTCCCTATACCATCAAGATGCATCTTCTTTTCGGCAGCCTAACAAATAAGAACTTCATAGTTAAGCGTGCTTGACTTGGAGTAGTATTTGGATGGGTGACCTTCTTGGAAGTTTCCCAAAAAACGTGTGAGTGAGCACAAAACATGCTGAAAAGATCCGTGTTGGTTTGTGTCATCAGTTGATAATCTTGAAAGCAGTCTAGGGCATTACAGTCTCTACTTTTAGTATAGCATTCAATTGGTTGTAGTTGAAAGTACTTTGATCAAATTTGTGTTCATTATCATACTTTGATTGTAATTACGCATATTCGAGTTTTTCGATAGCGGTTCGATTAGATGATACAATCTGAGTCACTTCCGTTGCGCCATAAATTTTTTCAAAATAATTTTTGTTCAAGATGTTAACATGGGATTTATTCAAGACTTTAGCCACCTCTAAAATAGGACCTGGATGTCGTCTATGTAACTGAAGTTACAACTCTCGGTCGGTCTAAAAATCTTATCATTCCTCTTTCTCCAAATGGACCAGATGCAAGCAAACCAAATTACTCTCTGCTAACTTTGTCTCCACTGCTAATGCCTGCAAAATGAACAAAATTTTGCCTTGCATAATTGTGAGAAACATAAAAAATATTGAGTCATCCTAAAACTTCGCTTCATGCCAACAAAACTGTCGGACATTCGAATAAAATGTGATGAAGACTTTCTTCATTTCCACAACCTAAAGAACATGAATTTTGAGATTCAACTAACATACATTATCTCTACTTAGAATTCTATTTTACCAAATTCTCTATGCGAAACCCGAGACTTTAAACGGGATAATTTTACTCCAAAATATAAATTAAAGAACCAACATAAAAAAATATTATAGGATTTACACACTGCAAAAATCAAATTGATCCTAATGTATATAAAAATCAAATTTTATAAGATCCATATATTTTCAAGAAAAAGAAAAAGTAGAGTTAGTTAATACTATAATTAAGTTATATAAAATGAAAAAAAAAAAATAGAAGATGCATTTATACCGTCAATAAATAATTATCATATATTCAATAATATTTTTAAATTAATAATATGATATAGTTAAATGATAAAATTTTATTAAAAAATAATATAAAATTATTTTACACTTTTAATGCATTATTTTTAATCTCATATAAAATTGAAAGTGAAGTCAATAATTTGGACCTCTCTTTCCATTATCCTCGTATTACTTAATGTGCTAGAATATGGATGCCAGCCTCAAAATTCAAAGAAAGAAAATAAAACAAAACTCATCGATCAATAAGTTTTCCATCTACCATGCACATGCAATGGTTCATCAAATTAAAGTGACAGCTTTTCTTTCTAATTTTTGATAAATATCTCTATGATAACACTTAATTTAGGTATCACTGAGTTGGGGCCATTATGTTATCCTATAATACTACTACTTTCCTATATTTAGTTGCCTAACTGATTAACCCAATTTTAGATTAAATTGATTTTAATACATCCATAATAAGATGTTGTGAAATAGAGTTATAGTAATATATAATGCAACATATGCATATGTTCTGGTTCCCATAAAATCTTGTCTGAAAACACTTTTCAAATGTCAAAACCAGAAGCCCACAAGTGAAAGCAAGTAGCGAATAAAGTACTAGAGATAAAATTCAACATGCACCGCCAATAATAATTCTTCCATTATTTTTAGATCGGACTAAAAGTTAGAAAGTGGATACGGTTTAATTTCTTTATATTATGCAACCAATGAAATGATGTCTGAGATGGTTGAATGAAAACAATATCAGAATTGGTCTTTAAATTAAATTAGTCGGGGATACAGGTATTGAAAAAAAATTAAAAACATTACACTAAATTCTAACACCCTTCACTATTTACAAATATGGTAGCCAATAACATTTATAACTTTGATTTTCCTAAATTTATCTTTTCCTCTCTTTTAGTTTTAATTAATACTAGTTTGTAAAAATTTAATTAATATAATTATAGTTTGATTAATATGTGATTTAACATTAAAAATAATATTAGTGGTCAAATAAAATTAACTATTTTAATATTAAAAATTAGTTAATATAGTTCACAATTTAAAATTTTGATTTTTTTTATATCAAAATATAAAGTTTTAAATAGTAAATCAAGTTTGATTAATAGCGTACCAAAAGTTGATTAATAAAATTCAAAATTTAGTTAATTAATTCTCATATATAAAAAAAAGTATTAAATAATAAAATAAAATTATTAATAAAATATAAAGATTGATTAATACAATTCATAATTTAATAATTTTATATATTTTATTGATTAATAAAGTAATAAAAATAATTAATAACTTATATGAAAATTAAGTCGTTAATAATATAAATTTTTGTGGTCAATGTGTTTATGAAATGGGCTAATGACAGATTTTATATTTATATTATAAAATAATTTTTTTGAAAATATTTTTATAGATCCGGTGTAATTAATGTCAAATTTTAGTGTCAATGTAATTTGATTAGATTCTTGTGCATAAAAAATTTATAGTGGCAGTTCATAATTAAATTAAGTGTATCTATGATAAACTCTGAGATATTTAAACTTTGAGAAACATACAATCGAACCAACTAATTAATAGAAATTAAAGAAACACGTACGAGATGCTTTTTCATTGAAAGGTGAAACACACCGTCGTGTATATCATATTAAGTACACATGACATTGAATGGAAAGAAACAGCACCGACATTGAAGTTACATTTCTCTAACAATTATGGCTTGTTTGGAGATAAAGTTTGGTAAATGAAAGAAAGAAGTTTCGTCGTGATGAGAGGTGCCAAGAACAGATGAATTTCGAATTGTCACTATAGTGTAAGAGTGTGTCAGTATGATGAAGTTGTGTACAAAGGTTTAGAAGTTTAACTTTTTCTCCTTTTGTGTGAAAAACAGGTGCAACGAACGCTGTGAATAATTGTGGAAAAACAGTGTGCATGCATTAAATGGGATGAGCTACTATTGTTTGTTAGTAGTTGAAACGAATTAAAGAGTTAGGGGGACCAATATAGTAAAACATATATCCTTCCTGGGGTTATAAAAGCCTCTCATCATGCTAGTTGATATGTACTACACCAACCACACAGGATCAAAGAGAGTGTGAGTGATTTCATATAGTAAAGATGTTACTAGAGAACAAGAAAACAGCGTTATTGTTATTGCTTTGTGCGCATGTTTTTGTGGCCGATATTGTGGTTGCAAGGAATGTGGCAAATGTAAACAATGAAGAGGAGAAGAACCTTGTAGGATTTGGTAAGGGAGGTGGATTTGGAGTTGGATTTGGTGGAGGAGGAGGAGCTGGTGGAGCTGGAGCTGGAGGAGGAGGAGGACTTGGAGGTGGTGCAGGTGGTGGAGGAGGGTTTGGTGGAGGTGTAGGTGGGGGCGGTGGACTTGGAGGTGGAGGAGGGTTTGGTGGAGGTGCCGGTGGAGGGCATGGGATAGGAGGTGGGATTGGTAAAGGAGGAGGAATTGGCGGTGGGATAGGAAAAGGTGGAGGACTTGGTGGGGGTGGTGGCTTTGGAAAAGGTGGAGGCGTAGGAGGTGGAACAGGTAAAGGTGGAGGACTGGGAGGTGGTCATGGTGGAGGGTTAGGAGGTGGTGGTGGCTTTGGAAAAGGTGGTGGTGTTGGAGGTGGAATAGGTAAAGGTGGAGGACTAGGAGGTGGTCATGGTGGAGGGTTAGGAGGTGGTGGTGGCTTTGGAAAAGGTGGTGGTGTTGGAGGTGGAATAGGTAAAGGTGGAGGATTAGGAGGTGGTGGCTTTGGAAAAGGTGGTGGTGTTGGAGGAGGTGCAGGTGGTGGTTTTGGAAAGGGTGGTGGCATTGGCAAGGGTGGAGGTCTTGGTGGTGGAGGTGGTATAGGAAAAGGTGGTGGTGTAGGCGGTGGGATTGGTAAAGGTGGAGGTCTTGGTGGTGGTGGAGGTTTTGGAAAAGGTGGTGGTGTAGGGAGTGGAATTGGCAAAGGTGGAGGTCTTGGTGGTGGTGGAGGCTTTGGAAAAGGTGGTGGTGTAGGAGGTGGAATTGGCAAAGGTGGAGGTTTAGGTGGTGGTTCAGGTGGAGGTGGCGGTTTAGGTGGTGGTGTTGGAGGTGGTTCTGGCACTGGTATTGGTGGTGGAATTGGGAAAGGTGGAGGTTTTGGTGGAAGTGTTGGAGGTGGTTCAGGCGGAGGTTTAGGTGGTGGTGTTGGAGGTGGTTCAGGGGGAGGCTTGGGTGGTGGTGTTGGAGGTGGTTCAGGTAGTGGACTTGGAGGAGGATTTGGTAAAGGTGGAGGTTTTGGTGGTGGTGCTGGTGGAGGTTCTGGCGGTGGTATTGGTGGAGGATTTGGCAAAGGTGGTGGCTTTGGAGGAGGTGTTGGCGGAGGAGCAGGAGGTGGTTTTGGTGGAGGGGCTGGTGGTGGATTTGGTGGTGGTGGTGGCGGAGGAGGAGGAGGTGGAGGTGGTGGAATTGGAAAGTTGCACCACTGAGCATCACTATTATCGTCGATGTTGCATGCGATATAGACTAATATATCATTTTATTGAGCTTCTATTGTTTCTGCGTTGTATCTTCACATCAAAAACTTGCATGAGTGAAATTAAAATATTACTATGCTTATCATATAAATGTATGAAATTTTCTCGGATAACATTGAATGAAAGAATTAAATATATGTTCTCACTCTTCTTTTATTCTCATTAATATTAAGAAATTAGAAAGATCATTCTTAAGTTTTTTTTAACAGACATTAATCTTCTTCGATATTCATGCATGTTGAGTTTGATAATTGGTAGAAAGTTTATTTAGATATTAAGAAACTTTTGAAAAAACCTTGGTATGTTAAAAAGTTCTCAATAATCAATCAGATCTCGAATGAAGAATAATATAAGTGCCCTGATTCTTTCCATATATCTATCAGATTCTGATTTTGGAAGTGATTTCTTTTACTATTTTGATAGTAGGCACCCCCTATACCTTGCTTTTTCCATACAATTCTAAATTTAGATATGTTTTCTTTCCTCTCAACATAGTAGGCAAACATAAATCTATATTTCATCAATTTTTTGGTTTTATTTATTTTCATTTTTATCCATATTAAATTCTAGAAGAAAGGTTTTCCTAATTTTTCTAAACCCAATTAATTAAGTTACGAGTCATAGAAAATTCTAAGCATGGTCAAAATGATAGTGGCAAGTCTCGTGTAGGAACAAGCTCAATAAGAAAAATCTCTTTTACTAGTTTGAGAATAATATAAATAAAAAGAAAAAGAATTGAAAATTCATCAATTTCTCAAAAATTTCACTAAAACTTAATGAATTCTTAATTAAATTTTGATGAACAAGAATTAATATTTTTAATTGATTAATCTTCTTGTTCTTCACTCTTCATTCGAGTGAATCAATCATATTTTGATTGCAAGATTTTGTTGCACAATTGATAATGAAAAGAAACAAAATTGAATTGAGGAAGAAAAGAAAATTAGGATTTTCGAGTAAAGGAAGAAGAAGAAGAAGAAAATTCTGCAGAGTATTTCACAATGATAAGGATTACTCCCTATTTTTAGATTTGGGTTTGCTTGCTCCTTAAGCAAAGCCCAAAATACATAATTCTGCTAACACTACAAAATTAGACTTAAGTCAAAATTCCGGTAGAGGTACACTACTTCGACGTTTCGACATTTACATAGCTCGATACTTCATTGCTTCGGTCGAGCAACCTTCTTCGACACAAGGAATTACAATTCAACACACCACCTAATTCATTGTGTCTAAGCTATCTATATTCATCATAGACCTTAACTTCTTGAACACTTTGACTTGCACTCTTTTTGTCATAATGTTTGCTATCTGATTTTCAGTTCTGCAGTATTCCAAGTTCAACTTCGCTTATGCTACTTACTCTCGAAGACAATGGAACCTCATTTTGTTGTGCTTGCTTCGTCCATGCGTTATCGGATTCTTTGCCAGATTGAGAGCAGACATGTTGTCGACCTTCATGGTAATCGCTCCATGATTCTTCTCTATAATCTCTTCGACCAAATTCACCATCCATGTTGTTTGACATGCACAAAGAGAAACAGTTACATACTCTACTTCACACGACGATAGTGCTACTACTAGTTCCTTTCTTGAACTCCAAGCAACTGGTATACCACCTAGCATAAACACATAACCAATTATGGATTTTATATCCTCAACATCACTACACCAACTTGAGTCAGTGTATTCCACTAGCTTGCATTATTTTCCTTCATCAGTTGCAGGAAACAAAATATCATAGTCACGAGTTCCTTTCAGATACCTTAGTATCCTTTTTTTTGTTAGGTGTGATACCTTTGGCTTCTCCATGAATTTACTTATTATATTTACATTGTATGCTAGATCAGCCCTTGTGTGACAAAGGTATCGAAGTGATCCAACGAGTCTTCTCTACTGCGTTGGATCGAAATTATCTTCATTTGTGTCTTTTGACAGTTGCAATATGGGTTCAACTGGAGTCGAAGTTGGGTTGCAATCTTGCATCTCAAACTCTTGAGTATATCGCCCGCATATCTTCTTTGGTGCATCATCGAGCCTCTACTACTCTTGTAGAATTCGATACCAAGAAAGTATGAGATATTTAGTCTGACATTTCAGACTCCTCACTTAGGTCATGTTTGAAGTCTTCGATCTCCTTCTTACAACTTCCTGTTATCAACAGGTCATCGACATGGATACATAGTATAAGCAATTCATTATTTCTTATTCTTACATATATTCCATTGCGCACTTCACAAATTCCTTCTCTCTTAGAAAGTTATCTATCTTCTTATTTCAAGCTCTTGGAGCTTGCTTAAGACCATACATGGCTTTATACAGCTTGTATACCTTGCTTTCTTCGCCTTGCTTCACAAATTCAACTGGTTGCGCAACATAAACTTGTTCATCTAAAGGGTCATTCAGGAATGCACATTTCACATCCATCTGACATATGTGTCAATTGTTCATGTTTGTTATACCAACAACCAACCTGATTGTTTTGATCCTAGCAACAGGTGTAAAACTTCATCGAAATTGATTCCTTCTTTCTGAAGAAATCCTCTCGCCACAAGTCTTGACTTGTGTCAATTTACTTCTCCTTTGAGATTTAGCTTCACCTTGTATACCCTTTTCACATCGACTGCCTTCTTTCCTTGAGGCAATTTACTGAGTGACCAGGTGTTGTTGACTTCGATGGATTTCAGTTCCTCATTCATTGGTTTCATCCACTTCAAATCCTTCAATGTCTCAGCTACATTGACCGGTTCGACATCTTCATAGAAATCATAGTGTACCATCTCACCTTCATCATCGACCACATCATCTGATGTAATCACACATTCTTACAATCTTGCAGGCATATGTCTTGTCCTTTGAGGTCTGCTTGTACTTGTTTAACCTCTAACTTCTTCTTGTCAAACTTCTCTTTCGACTTTACTTGCTGGTTCTTCACATAAGATTCTCACTGAATCTTTCTTGACATTTTTAGTCAAATCTCATTCCTTAAGCTCATCTATGGTCACGTCCCTACTGGTCATTACTTGCTTGTTCATTGGTCAAACAACTTGTAACTTCCAGTCGAGTGATATCCTATTAAAATCATTTGACTCGACTTGTCATCAAGTTTTCCTCTCAACTGATCTGGCATATGTTTATGTGTTATAGATCTAAACACTTTCATATGACTCACGCTAGGCTTGACGCCAGACCAGCATTCTTCTGGTGTGATTCCATCTAGCTTCTTCGTCGCACATCTGTTCAAAATATATATTGCATCCGACGCACCTTCTCCCCATAATTCTTTAGGTAGATGCTTTCTTTTCAACATACTTCTCACCATATTCATGATGGTTCTATTCTTCCTTTCTACAATTATGTTATGTTGTGGAGTGTAAGATGACACCACCTCATGCACAATCCCTTCTTGCTCACATAACATATCAAAGTCTTTTGACACATATTCTTCACCATCATCAGTCCTCAGAATCTTGAGCTTTCAACCACTTTGTTTTTCGATCATAAATTTAAACATGGCAAATACTTCGATCACTTCACTTTTCTTCTTGATCAGGTAAGTCCACAGGTTTCGACCGAAATGATCTATGAATGTGACAAAGTATTTTTTTACCTCCAATCGAATCTACTTGGATAGGTTCATACACATCAGAGTATATCACTTCAAGAATTGCCTTCGACTTGCTTCTTGCATCCTTGTTGAAGTTGGTCTTGCGCTGCTTCGTCTACACACATTCCTCACATACTTCATTTGGAATGTCGATTTATGGTAACCCTGAAACCATATTTCTTCTTTTCAGATCTCTGATGTATTTTAAATTGAGACGGTGAAGTCTATAGTTCCATATCCATTCATCCATGCTAGTTGCAGTTGCAAGGAATTTGTGCTCCGTCAAATTAAGTTTGATCTTGAAGGTTCTATTCTGAGACATAGGAGCCTTCAAGATTAACCTTCCACCTGACTTAAGAACTCTCATCATCTTGTCTTCGATCTACATGTTATAGTTCTTTTCGACCAACTTCCTTATGCTAAGCAAATTGCCTCTCATGCCTGGTATGTACAATACATTGGAAATTAGTAACTTCTTGCCATCTTTCCTCATAATCAGAACATCATCAATACCTTCAGTTGTTAGAGTATTGTCATTTGCAAATTTTACCATGTTCTTCATTGAGGGTTTCATGTTGACAAACCAATCTTTCCTACTCGTCATGTGTGATGAGCATCCTGAATTCACGTACCATTAATCCTGGAATCTTTCTTCATCTCTTGTTGTGACCACCAACAACATATCTTCTTCTTCATGCTTTGCAAAATTTGCATCATTTTCTTGATTCTTCTATTTTTCAGGACAATCACTTGAGTAGTGACCATACTTTTGAAAATTGAAACACTGAATGTAACTTTTGTTAGATCTTCGACCACCACCTCTTCCTCTACTTGCACCGCCTCTTTGGTTGCTTTGGTATGAGGACTTTTTGTAATTCGACCAGACTCCTTCTTGATGATTTAAACTAGTCGAATTATTGTAGCCTCTGCTACCTTTGTTCTCGAGCCACTTCCCTTTACCTTTCTTTTCTCTTGCTGATTGTGCCTACAAAGCCACACCAGTCTTCGACTTTCCTGCAGCTCTTTCATTCATTCTTTGTTCATGAGATTCAAGTGTCCCTTGAAGCTCTTCCTTTGTCAATGTTGACAAATCTTTCAACTCTTCTATGGCTATTACCATGTGGTCAAACTTTGGAGTCAATGACCTCAAGATCTTTGCAACAACTGATCTTGATGTCAACATTTCTCCATATACCTTGATTTGATTCACCAGTTTTGTAACCCTAGTGAAAAAATCAGTTATACTTTCATTGTCTTCCATCTGAAGTAATTCATACGTCCTTTTGTGAGTTTATAACCTCACTTCTTTCACATTTTATGCGCCTCCAAATGATTTTTCTAGAATTTCTCATGCTTCTTTTGCTGATTCAACATCGCTAACCTTTCTGAAACTGTCTGCATCAATGCATTGATGGATCATAAAGAGAGCTTTATAATCTTTCTTCTTCAATTCTTTGTGTGCATCCTTTTCTTCATTTGTTGTGTTTCTTGCAAGAGGTGTCACTCCCTCCTTCACAAGATCGCAAAGATCTTGATGGCACAAGATAACTTTTATCTGCTTGCACCAATTCTCATAATTCTGGTTCTTCAGATTTAGGAGGCTCGCAGGAAAATGCCTGTTAGGATGATTCATCATGTTATGCTTTCAAGAATCGTTCAGTCAGTGCTCTAGATACCAAATGTTGAAAATTCATCAATTTCCCTCAATAATTTCACCAAAACTTGATGAATTCCGAACCAAATCTTGATGAACAATAATCAATTTTTCTGATTTATTACTCATCTTGTTCTTCACTCTTCACTTGAATGAATCAACCACACTTTGGTTACAAGATTTTGTTGCATAATTTATAATGGAAAGAAACAAAATTGAATTAGGGAAGAAAAGAAAATTAGGGTTTTCGAGCAAAGGAAGAAGAAGAAGAAGAAATTTTTGTAGAGTTTCTCTCTACTCTCAAACTGAGATTTTATTCTTTGAAACTATAAGTATTTCACAATGGTAGGGGTTACTCTCTATTTATAAATTTGGGTTTCCTTAAGCAAATTCCAAAATACCTAATTCTGATAACACTACAAAATTAGACTTAAGTCGGAATTTTTATTGAGGTACACTACTTCGATGTTTCGACATTTACACAGTTCGATACTTTTTTGTTTCTATCGAATAATCTTCTTTGACATAAGAAATTACAATTTAACAACCAATACAAACAAATTTTCATTGTGATATTTGTGATTACTTTTCATTGTTCGTGTTATTTTTCACGGTGGATAATGAAACAATTGAAGAAGAGGAAAATGGTACACATCACATCAGGAGGTGTTTCAATATGAGAAGAAGAAATAGTTAGTGAAAAGTTACTCATAATTAGAAGATATTTATAAAATCAAGTTTAGGAGGAGGCCATTACTCAAAGAGAATATTTTTTTTTCACACAAGATGTTTAGTACATGGAAGATATAAATGCAGCTCATACACGTTTGGTATCAAAACTAAATATGGAGACAACAATATCCTAAGTAGGACATACTCGAATAGTGTGAAAGTGTAAAAATATTTTATGATAAATAAGTTGAGATTTATTTTAAAATTAAAAAATTATGAGGATGAGGTTTTATGTGATGTAGTACAGAAGATAGCCATTTACAATTAGGGAGACCTTGTAAATTTGAAAAAAGGAAATACAATTATAAGGATATTTTAGCAAATGCTCATTTGTGCATCATGGCAAAAGATTACATTTTACCATTAAATCCAAGGAAGGTGGGAGAAGAGAAAAAATGAGAGAAAAAAGAGCAAGAAAAAATACACTAAAAAAGAAAAAATGATGATTAAAAAAAAATAATAAAAAAGAAAAAGAAATCATTTTAATGGCTAGGATTCAAAGTTTTCGGTCTTAGCATTACATTATACACAAAATTCTTACAATCTTTCATTCTTAGTTTAGTTCTTAGCAGAGATTAAGTTTTACATTCATTCTTTTTATTGTAACGGTTGCACAATGCTTTCTCATTCAACACAATCAAGTTTATCTAAAAAAAAATATTTTCTTAATTTACTTGCTTTACTTTATATGTCTTTCATTATTCATTTTATTTAATTTAGTTAAGTACTTTCTCTTACGCATTTTTATTATTGTTATTATTTTTAAGTAGATAATGTTTATTTTATACAATCAATGAACCATTAAGATATCTCATAAATCTCCAATGTCAAATCATTGAAAATGCGTAGTCTTTCATTATGTTCGGTCTCTAATGTCAAACCATTGAAATGCGTAGTCTTTCACTATTCCGACAATTAAATATTGTGTATCTTATACAATCAAGGAAACATTAAGATACCTCATAAATCTTTTCACGATCTTCAAATAGGATTTCTTACGTGACGCTTGAAATTGAGTACACATACACATATTAAACATAATATCAGGTTTACTAGTTTTTAAATAAAGAGGGCATCCAATTATACCTCAATATTTTGCGATCTCTATCTCAACTTCATTTTCATCTTTATCAATCAGTGTGTCTGATATCATAGGTGTTGATATTGTTCTAAAATTCTTCATGTCATACTTTTTGAGCAGCTTCACACCATACTTTGTTTGGCTAATGAATGTGTCATCTTCCATTTGCTTGATTTGTAAGCCCGATAAATAGTTAAGTTCTTCCATGAGAGACATCTCAAACTCGTTCTGCATGACACTAGAAAATTCTCTACACATATCTTCGCTAGTATATCCAAAAATAATATCATCAACGTATATCTGAACTAATAGAATATGTGATTCCTTATGCCTAAAATTTTTAATGATAAAAACCATTTAATGCAAAAGTAATTAAAAAATAATAATTCAATAAATATATTATATTGATGCAGATGAAAAACAATTTTGATGAAGATGAAAAAAATTTAGATGCAGATGAAAATAAGTTTGATGTAGATGGAAAAAATAATGAATGATCAAGATACAAATGATATGATTTACACATGTAACATGATCAAATGATCACACTTGAGCAACATCTCAAACATAATCATATTTAAGATAAATCAGTCACAGAACAAGAAGATTAAGGAGATGGAGAGAGGAATAATCATACCAACTACAATGATCTATGACCTAATTGGTTCCGTAAGTAACATTAGAAAATGACAAAACTTGTATAGAAAAATTGTAACACCATGGATTTTTATCCAAGACATGACTCGGAAATTATTAAGATACCTGTTCAAGACACAAATAAAAGATTTTGAAATTAATCAAACTCGATGACAAATCAAATTTATAAGTGAAAGGTCACCGCATTTCTAATTCATCCAAAGGAACATAAATAAATAACTTAAAATTTGATGCGACCAATTTATAAAATACTGAAACATTTTTATTTTGAAAACCCCTTCTTCTCCAGGATCATGTATCGATCAGACATCAATCACTTTGAAACTCCACGTTTATATCTAAAATATGATAAATGAATTGTATTACACAAGAGAATAATGAGTGAATATAATCTAATTTTATATCAAAATAATTTAATGCAGTTGTTCAACCGTGAGATAAATTCTTGAACTCTTTAAAGGCTCTTATATTAATAATCCTGCATGAGAGTAATCCAAAATTTAATTTATTCCATAAATTTATTATCATAAAGTATTTCAGTGGGTACACGTATTCACGGTACTAGCTAGTCTAAAACAATTATTAGTTTGTTAATGCTAAAAGGATTTACACATAACATTTCAAGCTAATGAAGACAAGACAATTGAATAGTAAAATTTGGTACTGAAAGTGATCAATTAACCATTAAAGAATGTAATTTGGTTTGTTTACATAAAAATTAAAAAACAATCACCCTTATAGATAACTTTAAGTTTAGTTTTCAATTATTTACATCAGAGGGGATTTGGTGTTCATAATTTCGTGATTAATAAATTTTAACTTTTTTTTAATACATTAAAATATTCATATGATGTTTAACCAATCTCAAATTTAGATCTAGTTTAGAGTTTCATGAGGAAAAATCATTACCTTTAAGTGATTTCCTTAATGATAACCTCGATGAATACTCTTGGGACACTATAATGAAAAGAGTGGGTTGTTTATGATGAAGAATGAAAGCCGAAACGAGTAGGAAACTTTTTAGCCTAAAATATAGGCTTATTTTTGTTCTATAAAAATTATGCAAATGGAGTATCTGGATGATTAAAATGCAAGGATTAAGTCAAAAGGGAAGGAAATTGTGGAACCAAGTGGGTGTTAAGCTCACCCCACACAGGAGTGACAAATAGACATGTCCGTCCCATTTAGTCCGTCCCATTTAGGCCGCACCGTAAAAAATCCGCAAAAAATAGGGTGGACATGGTTTAGAGTGTAGGCCTAAAACCTTAGTCTGTCTCGCACAAAAGTGCGGGTGGGGCGGGACTTGTCCGCGGGCACTGTATATTTTAGGCATAAAAATGCATAAAGTTATAGTAATACTTATGTCCGCAAAAACCCGCAAAAAATGGGGTTGGCGGAGCTGACACATTAAAGAGTAAGGACCTAAATCATTAGTCCGTCTCACACTAAAGTGTGGGGCAAAACAGACATATCCAACGGATCTGGCCCGTTTTATCACCCCTATACACACATGCATTTTCTACCTCGACTAAGTGGTTTATTTATTACTCCTTCATACTAATACTTCTATTATTATTATTATTATTATTATTATTATTATTATTATTATTATTATTATTATTTTATAACTAATAATATCAATAATTTGATTATAACTAGTGTCATTAATAATTTAATTTATCAACTAACTTACACATACTACTTTAAATAAAATAATTAAGCGCATAAAAAAGAGGTGTTACAAAAATCACAATATGATCGAAAATTTAAATGAATATATCTTCCTTTGCTAGTTTTAAGGATCTTTCAATAGGATACATTTGTCTTAATTTAAATTCTTAGACACTCCTTAAGATAGTAATGAAGTGAAATAGACACACGTTTTGAATTTTTTTTGCTTGTGTCTTACCATCAATAGAGAATAACAACTTTTTCATTTGAGTTTATACTTCAACAAACTTGGATAATTGGCTCAGCATTGATAGAGATTTAGCACATTCAAAACACATTGTTGTGTGTCTTTTTATATAATTGTTGACTTGATTAATGAACACACCAATTTTTTCTTCTTTTGAAGGATCTTCATAAGAGTTATCTTTATCTTCCTTTAAGATGACTTTGTAAGTAGAGGTCTTTAAGCAAATGCTTCTTTTATTTTCATTAACCTTTTCTCCTTTTACACATTAGACTTAGATGCTTTAACATTCATGATGATTTAGCTTTCCAAACATAATTGAAATAATTGAAATATCTAAAGTCTTCAAGTCATTTGGCTAGGTGTCCATTGATGCACATAAACATTAGTCATTTGTCATCCCATTCCTGGTTAGATATAGACATTAACACTTTATGGATATCATGAGAGGAAAGCATTCACATTAGGTTAAACACTCACATAAAGGTCAAACATTCACCCAAACTAGTGAGAGAGACACTATATATTCACCCAAAATCTTAAAGTGATAGGTGTATGTGTTATCTTACTTATAAAATACTCAACCTTCATCTTTTTAAATAATGTGGGACTTAAAACTCACTTTTTTTTGTCAACACAAAACATTTGTTTCTCAACAACACTTTGATTTTGAATTGTAACTTTTTTTTTCTAAAAGTAGCTTAGAATTTTTTAATACATTTGGAGTTGAAACCATATATAACAAAATAAATTTAGTTAGTGAAAAAGTCTCATTCTATTTTTTTTAATAATCGTCATGAATTGAGTATGGCAGAATTATATGCCATTTTCCAATTTCCTATAGAGGAAAAGAAGCAAATTCTTAATGATATTGAGTCTCAGTTAGATATAAACATGTGTGCTAAGTTGACTGGTGAGTTGGTTTATGAGTCTTTTTGCCTTGTCATGCTAATGCAATTAGCAAGTAAACCTCTTTATATATAGGAGGCAAAATTATTAATAAAAACTAGAATATTTTAATTTTAAAAAAAATATTTTGGAGTTTTTATGATTCTTTTAGTTTTGAATTGGACCATAATCGATCTTATATAAAAATAAAAAATAAAAAATTGATGATCTCTATTTTAAGTTAAATTTTAAAATTAGTTTGTTGCGATTTTTTACCTTACATACCTCGCCCTGATCATAAAAAATATTTTTTTTATAAGCAAAACTTATATTGATGAGAAGGAGTATTAGGCGTACTCAACCCTTACAAGAGAGATAATACAATGGAAGATGCCAAAACAAAAATTATAAACTTTCTGGTTGGACCATATAAACTTTCTTTTAAAGACCATCAATCAAAAATAACATATTTTACATTCTTTCATTTGAGTAATATGTCACCGATAAACAAATGCAATTGTAATAATGGTGTGAATAATAGTTATTTTAGCGGCAAGAGCTGGATTTTTTTCATAAATCATATCATATTTTTGAGAAAATAACTTAACAAAGAGACGAGGTTTATACGGCTCAATTGATCCATGAAATTTGATTTCAATTTTGTATACTCAATTAGACCTAATAATACCTAGATCTAATAACACATTTTTTTTCTAATGAAAGATGTATTTGTTGAAAGAGTAATTCATAGTATCAATTTATGTTACTTAGAAATGATGTAACAAGTTTGTTAGTGGTTAAAATTAGTTTGTAAGTGGTTAAAATTAAGTTATGCGACAGAAATCTATTTTGAAAGTTTGTTAGAAAATTATTTAGCTTGTAAGGATATACTCTGATGGGTATATCAGACATACTGCTTTAAAAATATACTCAGGCGTATATCATAGACTCAAGTGGATATATCAGTTTTGGGTATATCAAACGGTTTTAGACAGTTTATTTTTAAGATTTGATTTGGGTGGCTAATGTGTATGTAAATATCACCTCTCATTGTAATTGAACAATACCACAATAATAAATTATCTTCTTCTTCCTTATCCCTCTCTTTATTTCAATCTTTATATTTTGGCTTAATACATGTTTTAGTCTCTTAACTTAATTTAATGTTCTGCTTTATTCCCTTTAAAAAAACAGTACACGTTAGTCCCTTAACTTCAATTTTGTTGCCCTATTTGGTCCCTTCCGTCAATTTTTGGAAGAAAAAAACATTAAGTTCTGGTGATGTGACCATCTAGATGGATTTATTTATCTGACATGGCATTTTTTGCTATTTTCAATATACAATTATGAATGTGTTTATCTGATTAAGTTTGGTTTCAAAATTAATTAACCCATTTTCATTGTTGAAGGCAAATGAAGAGAATACCAAAAGAGTACGAAGTGAGAGAGGCGAAGATAGAAACCATAGTTCATTGTTGATGGCAAACAAAGAGAATAACAAGAGAGTACAAAGTGAGAGAGGCAATGAAACCCTATCTCCACTTGAGGAAAACGAAAATTTGTGGTTCAAAGTTTGTGATCTTTGGTGTTAAGTGTGTATGTAGACGAAAATCCGTTCACTAAAGTGTGAAGATGAAGAGGAGTCATAAACCTTAGAAATCGCAGAAGAGGAAGATGTTCAAAGAGAGACATTGTTCATTTCCATTTTTCAAAATATATTTTTAAAGAAAGTATACTTTATGATTTTTGCAGTTTAACAATGTTATTTCATGCTAAAAATTGTATCTTTATGATTGCTTCATATTCATAACTTATTTTGTTGACATTATTTTAATTGAATATGGAATGTATAATAGTTTTAAGATTGTCGTGCCTCATGCATATGGGTTTAGTGAGTTTACGAAATTAGGTTAGTTGCGGATAATAGTTTTGAGGTTGTTGTGGATCATACTTGAGATATTTTGAAGTGTTGAGTGGTTTGAAAGAGTTATGGTATCTAACAGTGGAGAGCTTGTGGTATCATGATGCCACTGATATTAATGAAATTGTTCTATTGAAAGATGACATGGTTTCAAAGAGGATAAAAACCATTGTAGTGGTTAATGGGAATGTGCATTTATACGTCTTCCATCTAATTCTACAACCTGGTGTGATTGAAAATTCAATACTTTCACTTGAGTATAATTCAGTATGACCCATTGAAAAAGTAGGGAATGATGTGCAAAAAGACAATATGGATGAAGTGAGTAATGTAACAGAAGACATATTTGAGGAATCACATAATGAATTAAAAGAAAAGTTAGATGGAACCACTGAATTGGGTGAAGAGAGTAATGAGGGAGGGATCACTAAGAACGTCACCAATAAGGGAGGGAACACTGAGAATCTCACTACTGAGAGAGGTACCAATATTATAAAACAATATTCTAGTGTTAATGGGACCACTTACTTGAACCAAGGAGTGGATGGGGGAGTTGACTTGAACATAGAACTAGATGAGGGGTTGAATGCAATCAGAAAGAAGTGGAATGATTGGATTGTAACCAGGATGAAAAGGGTGGTTTTGACTTCAGCCAAACAGTGCATGAGGGGCTTGAATGTAAACAGCAAGAAGATGCAGGATTTCAATTGTAACCAAGAAAGTGGTAATGAATATAGTGCTTTAGAAGTCAACTTTGAGGGTTCAGAGGATGATATTTGAATTAATGAAGAGATTTCAGTTGGAATTGATGAAATGTTAGAAGAGGAAATAGTGGATGATCAAGGTAAATAAAAGGGGAAAGGAAAAGGTAAAGTTACGGGTAAGGGTAGGGGTAAGGGAAAAGGGAATGGGAAAAGTAAGGGGAAAGTCAAATTGAAAATAGGGAGACCAAGTAAGCAAAGTACTCAGGCTGAAGAAAGTAGTGGTTTTCTAGATGATGAGAATATAGAGGATGTGCCTAATGGGAATTTGAAAGGATTGAGTGGCATTGAAGAATATGAGTGTGATAAGGTACCTAATAAGTATGACAGTGATGATGAAAATATTAGAAAGGCTTAATTTTAAACCTTCAAGATTCCAAGAAGAATAGAAGATTATAAGTGGAGAGGTAGGCACATATTTTGCTACAAAAGAGGCTTTTAAGGAGGGGAAAAACATATGCAATTTATTCTGGAAGAAAATATGAAATTTAAGAAAAATGATAACAATAGGATGAGACTGGTATGCAAGGCAGGTTGTCCATGGGAGGCTTACTATGCAAATATACCAAATGAAGATACTTGGCAATTGAGAAAAATAGCTAACAATCATACATTTAGTAGAGATTATAAGGTGAGGTTCCTCAATTCCAAGTGGTTAGGCAAGAAGATGTTGACTAATGTAAGAGAAAACCCAAGTTTGGAGTTGACAGATATAATGGAGAAGACTCGTCAAAACTGGAATGTTGGTATAAGTAAGACACTTGCATATAGAGCCAAGACATTGGTTGTGGACATTGTGAATGGTTCATTTTATGAGTAATACACAAGAATTTATGATTATGGCCATGAAACGTTAAGGGAAAATCTCGGGTCAAATATGAAAATTACAACTCAACCATTTCAAGGTGGAGATGAAAGTAGTGAACATCATGAGGGACCATTAAACCCCATTTTCATAGGATGTACATATGCTTTAAAGCTTGTAAAGATAGTTTTTCAAGTGCATACCAATTGTAGGATTGGATGGGTGTTTCTTAAAAGGCTATTATTGAGGAAAAATACTAGCAGCCATTAGGAGGTACCCAAATGATCAAATGTTTTCAATAGCATTTGCTGTTGTGAAGGGTGAAACCAAGGATGAAGGTGCGAGAAACACAAGAAAAGGGGTTTGAATTGGATTTTTGGAAATAAAACTTTTTGCCACCCAACCTATCATACAGCAAATGACAATGATAAAGATAAAAAAAACTCAAGTATTTTTTATCATGGTTCGTTGTTAACGAAGCTACGTCCAGTCCACTCGCCAGATTACAAAGCAATGACAGCATTACAGTGATTTCTTAAGAATTCTTGCCTACTCGATCCCCTAAGAAATGTGACGGTCATTGAATCCTTAAGATTCTGGCCTACCCGGTCTCTTAAGAATATTTATCCTCTTTGATAATATGTCAAAACCCTCTCTAGAACCTGACCAACATGGTCTCTTGAGGAATATAACCAAACTTGGTTATAATATATTTGTGTTTATGAGGGTGCGTCTTAAGTAAGCAGATAACACATATTAACAATATGAATATACACTTAAGCAAGATATAAATTGTTGATCTCTAAGTGCTTTACTTCTATTATTTCTTGCTTTTGCACGGATGTTCTTCTTGTTGTGCTTTAGCAATTGATCTTTTAATGTTTGAGAACATTCTTTGTGTCTCTACGTCTTGCAGCTCCAGATTAGTGTAATGTGTTTCTCAATTGTGTTTATGGGTTCAAAACACATCTTGTGTCTACACATTGTTATAATCTAAGATCACTCTAAGTGTCTTTACAATGTTTGAAAACACTCTCTTTTCTCTCGTTGAGTTGTGGTGATGTAACTTTGGTGTAAGCGAAGACTCACACACACATTTTCACATTCTTCTTCCTTAAAATATATAGATGTGGAATATATTTGTTGGAGGGTAGAATAGGAATTTCCCTTAAAGTGTATGTTTTATGGAGGTCACTTCAGATGTAGTAGTTAAGTGGCGCTTGCAGCAGAGAGTTGGTGATGATGGTACATGAGAAGATACTTTAGTGCAGAGTAAAATCCTTGAAGATATGGCATATCTGTATTTTTAATACATCTCTTTTTAATTGTACTTTTCTTGAATAAATCATCTTGTCATAATCAGAGACTTCATGTAAGAGATGAAGTGAAGCTTGATCAAAGTCATGAGCCTAGATGATGTAAACTAAAAAGTCTATTTAGAGTGATGCTTGAAAGTATCAGAGTCTAAAGTAATTCTAAACAAGAGATGCAGAAGCATTTACTAGTTTTTTCAGATGCTTAAACTGATCAAAGAAGCATTTCCTTTGTCTTTTGACTTCTGGTCAGAGGCTTCATATTAGAGTTGTTGAAGATTGAGTCGAGTTCAGAGGCTTAATCTATCAAAGTCTTTTGTCATAACTATTTTGAATAAATACTTGCAGGAGTGTTGACTTTGATGAACCAGATCATTGACTTTGCTTTGACCACACTTTTGCATTCTTCCTTTTGTTCAAAGTGTGTCTTTACTTTAGAATCTTACTTAATAGCTTTCTTTAGACTTCGTTTGCATTCAAAATTGACTTCTTGAGAGTCAGGATTTGCTTTATTTTATCTGCGTATTAAACAAAATAGTTAGTGCATAACATTGTTCTTCTACACTTTGTTATCATCAAAACTTAAAGGTATGTAAATGTAGAACCAAACTTGTTCTTACAAAGGAGTCATGGAGATGTTTTCTAAAGTTGTTGACAGTTAACTTGAGGCTCAGGTTATGCAAGACCTACACATTCATAAGTGATCAACAAAAGGTATGTTTCATGATTTTTCGGTTAGGTTTATTCATTACTTATTTTATTTTTTATTCATATATGTATTTCAACTAAATTATAAGGACTCCTGCCAACACTTGAGGAGTTACTCTCGGGAGTTGACCAAAGATTATGTGTTAGGTAGTTTATGTCATATTAGACCTTTAACTATGGTGTAGATTTTATTTTAGTCCTTTGCATTTTATATGTTACTATATTTAATGCATTATATGTGTTGTAGACATTTGTACAGCAATTTTAGGAAGAAGTTTTCAGGTCATAAATTAAAGAAACTAATATGGAAGACTGCAACGGTTAGTTATGTAAATGCTTGGCTCTACAAACACCACATATTGACTCTACAAGTTCAAGTATGTCAACACCAGAACAAGCACCCCAAACTCAACTTCTTCCTAAGAAAACAAAAATAGCTTTAAGTCAGCCATAACTTTATTAAATCAATTTTGTTTCAAGTAGTAATGTCATTTTGATGTAATGCCACAATATGTGTTTGTTTGATGTAACAATCTCTTTGAGTTTGACACCAAAGCTTGGTTATTTTGATCTATTAACACCTTATGTAATACCATTTTGATGTATTAACATTCTGATTTAATGCCAATTACAATTATATGCATTTCTTCTTTAATGAAATTCTGATATGCAACTCTGATATATAATTCTTGAAATACTCACATTAGTCTCTCAACTTAATTCATGGTATCAGTTTAATCCCTTAAGTTCATTAATTCATTGTATCAATGTAAACTCTAATCAGATATTACCAAATTTCATTATAGTCCCGTTGTTTATGTTTAATGCGCATGTTTTAACAGATGGATGTTTTAGGTCTTATTTTATACCAGAAAAACTCAATTCACATAATAAACTCAAGTGACATAAAAAACTCAAAATATTCATAACACCAAATTAACTTATACATAGATTTTCAAAGAAACAAAAATCACATAAAAAACTAAGCCTATTTGAGATACAATGTCAAAATTACAAGATTCAACCCTAAACTCAAAATTCCAAAATCCATTGACATTTTCAACCATCTTCTTGTGTAGACAACCTTCATCCTTCAATTTCAAAATTTCCTTCTTCAACCTTTCAATCTTCAAATTTCTTTCATCAACAGTTATTATCACCTAACCACTTGAAAAAATTACAACTCTTTTCCATATGATTTCTCTAATTCCTACAATCCCATAACTTTTTTCCAAAGTTAACATTGTTCATATCACTAACAGTACAAAGAACACATTCATCTTCACAAAAGCACTTCATCCTCATGTTTCTATGAATCACATATCCATAGATTTTGTTGTTTGACATTGAAGCATTGCTTGCACTCTTAGATATTGGGATAAACGAAGAACAAAATCAGAATAAAGATGAAAATGGTGCAGAAAAAAAATGGAGGTTTGATTAATTCTGAGGAAGACGAAGAATAAACCCTAGGTGAAGAAGGTGAACAACGTTAATATGAGAATAACTCAAATGAAAACCCTACTTTATAATACAAATGTTGAGTCACATTTATACCTTGAGCCTTGGTGTACATCCATGTCACATTACTTATCTTTTTTTTTGTTAAAATCGGACGAAATAGACCAAATAGAATAACAAAAGTGAAGTTAAGGAACTAATTTATAACATTTTTTAGTTAATGAACTAAAGTTAAACATTAAATTAAATTAAGGGACTTAAAGACTAAATATATCTTTATCTTTTCTTCTTTTCAGTTTTAAAGTTTAAGGAACAAACTTGAATCTTATAAACTTTGTGTGTATCACTTATGGTCAAGTGGTTGTAAGGATTATGGTCGTCACACTCTCATTTATAGTTATAATTAGGTCACCACTAATAATAATAAAATACTTATATTTTATTAAATATTGTTAAAATTACTTTTGTATTGTTAACTTGTGTCCTTCATAAAATTCTAGCTACTTCCTCCTTTTTTACCTTCTCACTTTCTATATATTAGCTCCAATATTAATAATTAAGAATGTGTATAAGTTTGTTAATCAAACCTAAATGAATAAATTATAATATACATTAAGTTTTTACAATCAATTGGTTGACAAAAAATTTGTGCATAATACAGATTCAAAGACACACTTAATATTAGGTATTTTATTTCAGTCTCAACGGTGCTATCAATTCTCAAACAAAATATTATTAAGTAATTAAATAAAAATAAAAGGACAAATAGTACTGAACAAGTCATGTTCTACCCTTTTGGTTCAACATTCAAACTTCAGATTTCAGAAGTTAGATATTTCTAATTTAATGCACTGTCACATAACTGTTGTTGAAGACACAAACTGTTTCACTTTCACACCATGAAACTTAACAACCAGTCAAACAAACATGAAAACATTGAAAATTACCAAAAAAGACAAATAAAAAGGTTGTTTAAATCATTTACAGCTTTGGATTCTTTGCTTAACACAGAAAAATCATTGTTACACTTTCTTTGTACCTGAATTTAATAACCTATTTTGCACGCTTATTTCATTTTGTTTTTGTGGGCTCAACCTATATACTTTTGTGTTATTGAAAAGCTATCTTTTTTATTCATACCATTTATACTCTTCACCTTTTACAGCATCTACCATTGAATTGAATTCAGTATCTATCTATATTCTATAACATAGGTGTAATTTTATAGCTTCTTATTCTTTATTTTCTTATGTTTTGTTGATCAGAAAATTTGATTATGTTTTATTCATAATGTTTCAGAAAAGTAGTATGAGAAGGAAATTGAAGAAGATGATGAAGTGTGTGTGTTCAAGAGATAGGTTAAGTGTTGATGAAATGAATTATTCATCAGAGTCTCTTGCAACTAGGGACTATTCAGCAACTGCTAGTGGTTATTCGTCTCGTCCTGGTGAAAATGAAACTAAGGTGGAGGATAATGGTAACATTGAAGAAGCAGAAACCTCTCTTCGCGAAAGTGGTTACTTAAACTATGAGGTAAGATCAACAAATGTTCTTTCATCTTTCATTGAACTCTTTGATTGCTTGAAGCTCCTAGATAATATAAGTAGTTTAGTTAAGTGCTTATAGCATAATAGTTTGTCATATAAGTGATTATTTCTAATAGGAAGCTAGAGCTTTGTTAGGACGACTTGAGTATCAGAAAGGAAACATTGAAGCTGCACTTCATGTGTTTGAAGGAATAGACATTGCTGCTGTTATTCCCAAGATGAAAATCTCTATATCTAGAAGATGTGAATCGAATAATAAAAGCCGTCCCGAAAATGATTCTGTGCCTTCTATGTCATTACATGCTGTTAGTTTACTTCTTGAAGCTGTTTTTCTTAAGGCTAAATCATTGAAGACTCTTGGAAGGTTTCAAGGTGATTAATTTTTCTAAATTATTACGTCGATATGTCAGTATCAATATTGTGTCTGGTGTCTGTGTCTGAGTGAGTCAGAATAATGTGTCAATATGGTGTTTTTGTTTGTGTCAATGCGTTTTCACTTTCTGGTTTGCGACTGTAATTTAATGAATTTTTGCAGAAGCTGCTCAATCATGCAAAACAATTTTAGACACTATTGAATCTGCATTACCAGAAGGCTGGCCTGAAAACTTTGTTTCAGATTGTAAATTACAAGAGACGGTAACAAAGGCGGTTGAACTGCTTCCGGAGCTATGGAGCCTTGCAGGTTCACCTCAAGATGTTGTTTTATCATTTAGGAAAGCCTTGCTTTATCATTGGAATCTTGACATTGAAGCAACTGCAAGAATACAAAAGGAATTTGCTTTGTTTCTTTTATACAGCGGCTACGAAGCGGACTCTCCTCCGCTTCGTTCTCAGTTGGACGGTTCCTTTGTGCCGAGAAATAACATAGAAGAAGCGGTTCTTCTGCTTCGGATTCTGCTGAGAAAAAAATCAAAAGATCCTTCGGTAATCCATCACCTTTCTTTTGCTCTTAGTGTTTGTAGTGAATTCATGACACTAGCACAGCATGTTGAGGAATTGCTTCCAGAAACCATGGAGAGAAGAGGAAGATACTATAGTCTATCTCTTTGTTACTGCGGCGAAGGCGAGAATATGGTTGCTTTGGATCTTTTGAGGAACTTTTTGAATAATAAAGAAAACTCAGTATACTCAGATTGCATAGAGGAATTGCTTTTAGCTTCGAAAATTTGTGCAGACAATAAGGTTTGTGTCGAAGACGGAATCAGATTTTCCAGCAAAGCCATTTCTCAGATGAATGGAAAATGCAATCAAATGGAAGCTATTGCAAATTGTTTACTAGGTGTTCTACTGTTAGCGAAATCCAAGTCAGTTTCTTCTGAATCAGAGAAAGTTTTGATACAATCTCAAGCATTCAGTGCTCTAAAAGCTTCTGAAAGAATGATGGAGGCTAGTGATCCAAATCCTTACATTGTTCATCATCTTTGTCTAGAATATGCGGAGCACAGGAAGCTTAGAATCGCTTACGATCAAGCAAAGAAATTGATTAAGCTTGAAGGTGGATCTAGTATTAGTGGATATATACTACTAGCAAGGATTTTATCAGCTCAAAAAAAGTTTTTCGATGCCGAGATTGTTATCGATGCTGCGTTAGAACAAAGTGGAAAATGGAATCAAGGAGAATTATTGAGGACTAAAGCTAAGATTCAGTTTGCACAGGGAAGATTGAAAAATGCTACTGAGACATACACTTTTCTTCTTGCTGTTCTTCAAGTCCAAAACAAAAACCTTGGAAATGCAAATAAGGCAATCAAGGTAAGATACACATTCATCAAATAAGGCTTGAATAACAGTACTCTAACACAATGTTACTTCTCTTATGTACAGTGTAAGCGAAATCGCGACAGAAGACTAGAAATGGAAGTGTGGCATGATTTAACCGATGTATATACAGCCTTGTCGCAATGGTGTGATGCTGAAGTTTGTCTTGCCAAATCTGAAGCTATTAATCCCTATTCTGCTTCTAGATGGCACATGACAGGTATTTATTGAGATTAAGATATTAACGATATTCTTCATATAGCAGAGTTGATCATAAGTAAGGTTTATTCAGGTATACTTTATGAAGCAAAAGGTTTACATCAAGAAGCAATGAAATCATATAGAAAAGCATTGGATATTGATCCCAACCATGTTCCGAGTTTGATATCAACAGCTTGTGTTCTGAGAAAACTTGGTGGTCAATCATCATCATCTTCAATTGTTAGAAGCCTTCTTATTGAGGCATTAAGGCTTGACAGAACAAACTCATCTGCATGGTACAATCTTGGACTTGTCTACAAAGATGATTTGGGAACATCGGCATTGGAGGCTGCTGAATGCTTTGAGGCAGCGGTTTTTCTTGAAGAATCTTGTCCCGTTGAACCCTTTAGATAACACTTTCTTTTCTTTTCTTTTTTGGTGTGCTTGTAAAGTTTGTTTATTAAATCTTTTTTTACATATAAATGAAATAGTTAAAGGTGAAAGAAGTACTAAGATAAATGCTTCATATTCATACAAAATTTACATTATTTTGGTAGTTTGTTCCATCAAACCTTGAGAAAATTGTCATTACTGTTTATACAAACGGACAGAATTTTTTGGATAATGATAAGCGAAAACGACGTTCTTTATAGGGGTTAAAGCAACAACTTTTATAGGACTAGCTACGTTATAAAAGGAATGGTGGTAGTGATGTGTGTAGGGTACGTTTGTTTTAACTTTTATACTACAAGTATCTAATAATGGTAATTGGCAATTGATGAAAGGGGTGGGTTTCAACTTTTTTTTAGCAGTTTAGTCAACAAAAACAGAAATTTACTTTTGCAAATGGAAGTTATGACAATTGTACACGCATAAAGGTTGCATGAGGGTTAATTATTGAGGTCCTCCAAAGTCATTGCGTATGCAATAAACAATTAAATTCTAAACAATAATAGCCAAAATTCATGGAAACAATAATTTCCAAAATCCATCGAAATTCATTGGCAGTTCCCAAATTGCAAGTATCACACAATCTACAAAGTATCAAATTGTTCTCTAAAATCAAAATAGGTTTCTTTAAAATGTTTATAGCAAACTTAAAAAGTCTAAATATACAAAATATTTGTCCTTGTCTTAAATTTATCTTTATTCAAAATTAAGTAAGACCTGTTAGAGGTATTAATGCATCTCATAGATAAACATTGTAAAATTCCAAAATTGATGTTACTAAAAAAGGAACTTGAATTTTTATGCATACATTTCTCATCAACGTCAATAGGTTTTGATGTTGCACTTAAGTTTTTTTAATTAGTATAAACCTTGTTATGGAGAATATAGCCAAATTGTTTGCCTATGGTGAGCCAAATTGTTGCCACGGTTACAATTTTAAAACCAAAAATAGTGGTTTGCCGTGAAGAAAATGTGTTCTATAACAAGTTGAAACGAATAAATTAAACCTTTTAACAGCAATATTTCAAAACACGAAATTTAGACATAGCAATGAGATACTTTTAAAACTATTCACACATTCCAATTAATGAATTATAGATGAAACGGACAATGGCAGGTGTAGAAAAGAAAATTCCATGAGATGCCCAGGTTATCATTTTCCTACCTACTTAAAGTGAAAGTAAATTATACCGGCTACTCTCTGCTTCTACCTCTACTAAAACACGTGGCTAAAACTGCGACACAAATTTGATGTTCACAATAACAGTTGATAAAAGCATCTAAATTAATCACCTGTAACAGCTGATATTTCATGCCAGGGAGAACCAATAACAGTATGATAACTTTTAACATTTAATATGCATGCTCAAGATTCTTTTTTTTTGTTCTAAAAAGATTCAATTGTTTTAGGCCCAGGATAAAGATTCTATTCTTATGAATAAACGATAACAAAGAGGAATCCACCTGATACAAGTCCAGTTACACACATTCGGTTAACACCGCTAGAATTCCATAGGCATTTTTGGAAGTTGCATATAATGCATTACTTCCACATTATGTACATCAGGTCCCTTTCCTTAATTAAAAACTGGCAATTCACCTCTGGTTTTCCCTGCGTCGGACATACTTTGTTTTATCATTATATCTTGGTCTGTCATGGTGCCTTTGTGGCTGTGGCTCCACCCTTCTCTGTCTTTCAGGTGGTCTCTGGACAATCTCTCCATTCACATATAATTCAGCTGCACCATCATAATTTAGAAATAATTATTAGCCTGGGTAGACATATTAAAACAAAATAAATAGCTGAGGTACACAAGAACAAAATTAAAAAGAAAATCCAACAATACACAGTATAGCAGGATAGAACCCTGTATTGTATAACTAGAAGTAGACCTTACCCTGTATTGCATAACTAGAAGTAGACCTTACCCTCTTATTGATCTGCTAAATCAATTTTGGTATGCATGCAGGGGAGTCAAAAGCATGAATATGACAACCAAATAGAAAAGAACAATACACTCCCTAATGAACATATCGAAATGAAAGATAATGAAGAAAAGAGACTAAAATGATAAACCAATGAACCAACAGAAATGAGAAGAAAAGAATTGAACGTGTTTAAAAAATATGAAAAATGGGGGATATTCAGGCCATTCTATTAAACAGCTAAGGCTATCACAACCAAGAGAGTTATTAAGCTTTGGCAAGATGTACTGACAGCATATCAATACATTCTATGCAAACTCGGATCTGCTGAGAGTGGACAAGCACACAAAAATAAAAATAAAAAGACTTCATTGCACCAGACATTTCTAAACAATGCAAGTGGGTGGCATCATCAACGAGTTAATGAAAATATATTCTCAAGATACGAAAACTGAATAATACTCGACGATTGTAAAAAGAGAAAACACAAAAAAAACATCTAATTAGCATCAGAAGTTACAACAATTTATAAATGAAATGTCAAATTCTACTAATAAGTGCCCGTTCATTGACAAAACAGAAGGCACGCAGAACAGGACGAGTGGAATTTTGTCAGTCCATTAGCATTCAAAGCTAGACATCACTCGAGGAGTCATTAGCTTTGCCAAGATGGACTACAAAAAACACCTTATATGCCCAAGTAATTAGGTATCAACTCTAATGCCTCCATGCAAACCCATTTAATAGTGAAAGAACAGGAAGAGGGAATTCTCTGTTAGTCCATTAGTAATCTAAGCTAGACATTACTCAGGAGAATCATTAGCTTTGCAAAGATGGACTACAAAAAACACACATTTTATACCCAAGTAGACTATGGATCAACTCTAATGACTCTGCAAACCCATTTAAGAGTGAAAGAACGGGAGGGACATTCTCTGTCAGTCCATTAGTGTTCTAAGCTAGACATTACTCAGGGAATTATTAGCATTGCCAATATGGACTTCTATTTAACACATTATATGCTAAGTAATTTATGTATCAACTACAATGATTATGCAACTCCATAAACATGGGAAGGAATAGAACAAATGGAGGGGAATTATGTCAGTCCATTAGCATCCAAAGCTAGACATTGCCAGGGAGTTATTAGCATTGCCAAGATGGACTAACATATTCTATGCTAAGTAATTTACATATCAACTCCAATGATTCTGCAACCCCATGAACATATGAAGGTATAGAACTGATGGAGGGGACTTCTCTGTCAGTCCATTAGCATTCAACGCTAGAAAATTATCAGGGAGTTATTAGCACTGCCAAGATTGACTTCTATTTAACACATTCTATCCTAAGTAATTTATGTATCAACTCCAATGATTCTGCAACTCCATAAATGTGTGAAAGAACAGAACATAAGAAGGGGAATTCTATGTCAGTCCATTAGCATTCAACCCTAGACATTACTCAGAGAGTTACCAGAATTGCCAAGATGGACTACTATTTAACATATTCTATGCTAAGTAATTTATGTGTCAACTCCAATGATTCTTCAACTCCATAAACATGTGAAAGAATAGAAAAGATGGAGGGGACTTCTCTGTCAGTCCATTAGCATTCAAAGCTAGACATTACTCAGGGAGTTATTAGCATTGCCAAGATGGACTTCTATTAAACACATACTATGCTAAGAAACACGTTTTATGTTATCGACTAGTGCTTCCCAATTGTGTAACTAGAACAAGAACAATATGACAACCAATTCCTTTACAGGAGACATTGCAATGTTAGTGATAAAAACAAGAGTCTTGTATCAACTCCAATGATTCTGCATCTCCATAAATGTGTGAAAGAACAGAACATGAGGAGGGGAATTCTATGTCAGTCCATTAGCATTCAACGGTAGACATTGCTCAGAGAGTTACCAGCATTGCCAAGATGGACTATTATTTAACAATTCTATGCTATGTGATTTATGTATCAACACCAATGATTCTTCAACTTCATAAACATGCGAAGGAACGGAACAGATGGAGGGGACTTCTCAGTCAGTCAATTAGCATTCAAAGCTAGACATGACTCGGGGAGTTATTAGCAATGCCAAGATGAACTTCTATTAACATATTATATGCTAAGAAACATGTTTTATGTTATTTACTAGGGCTTGTCAAGTGTGTGTGTTGAGTAGTGCTTGCCAAGTGTGTAACTAGAACAAGAACAATACAACAACCAATTCCTTTAAAGGAGACATTTCAATGTAAATGATAAAAACAAAAGTCTTGTATCTACATAATTCATAACAACAACAACAACAACAAAAGTAAACAAAAATTAACCAATTAATTAAAATAAAAAATAAATTCTTTGTTGTGTAATGCATGTATCAACTCCAATGATTCTGCAACTCCATAAACGTGTGAAAGAACAGAACATGAGGAGGGGAATTCTATGTCAGTCCATTAGCATTCAAAGCTAGACATTACTCAGAGAGTTACCAGCATTGCCAAGATGGACTACTAAGAAACATATTCTATGTTATTAATTATCGCTTGCCAAGTGTGTAACTAGAAGAAGAACAATATGACAATAATTTCCTTTCCAGAAGACATTTCAATATAAATGTTAAAAACAAGAGTCTTGTATCTACATAGTTTACAAATTAAAAGGTAAACATAAAATAACCAACTAATTATAAATGAAAAAGAAAACAAAAATCCCAATTGAGACTTGGGGAAAGAAGTGACATCAAGTGATTTAATGTATCACTACAAAATCTGTAAAGCAACAGAACAGGTAAAGAGGGGATTTTATTTAAGTCCATTAGCATTCAAAACTAACCATTACCAATTGGAATGAAATACATAACTTTGCCATGATCGAAAAGAAGTGAACCCATGCAAACTAAGGCAAAACAGTTCAAGTATACAATTAAGAAAACACTAAATCCTTACCGCCATAGTCCTTGTACTCTGGATCAACATATGAATCAGGGAGGACAAACAGAACTCCGGGCAACCCTACTCGAATCAAAACAACAATACAATACACATTACATGATAAACCAATTAAAACTTTTATTGAAATGACCACCCACAGAACTAATAGTCAGATACCTTCCAGCTTATTGGAAGTCTCCTCGTCAATCTCACAGCCAAATCCAAAGTACCTCTCACAAGATACATTGTAAATCTTCTTCTTAGCTTCCTCCTCACTGAAAACCAAATTACCAAAATTGAAATACAAAAGCCAAAATCAGGTAGAAACAGTAAGACCAATCAAGCTAAAACAAAATTTAGGTATCCAAAACATACATTTGTATCACAGACCAGAAGACCTAACATGCAATAATCAAAACCTAAAAAATTAAGCATAAGAAAGTGTTGTACCTTCCAAGAATTTTGGCGAGGGTTTGGACGTAAGCATCAATCATCTGTTGCTTGGTAGCACCTTCACCGCCGGGCTTGTCCATAACGATGAGCCAGTGATTGTAATCGCAACCAGGAAAGAGTGGGGCCATCTCAGTAGGAGGTCGGTCGCTGAAGGAAGAGGAGGAGGAACCCGAGTTTAACGGCGAATAGGACGAGTAACCGGCGCGGCCGACTCCGAAATGGGCTGTCGGAGTAAGCGACTGAAGTATGGCTTGGGACATAGGGAGGATATAACGACGGGATGTGAGGGGTGAAGGTTTTGACAGTGCGGCGGCGGCAGCGGCGGCGGAAGTGGTGGTGGAGAAAATGCGCATTGTGAATTGCGTGGAGAGGCGTCTGAAGGAAGAAGCAACTGCTTTCGCCATAATGGATCTGAGTGAGAATGAAGGGAAATGAGGGTTTTTCGATACTAGGGTTTTTCCTGCTACACTAGATGTAGAACGTAAAACACATGTATCCTATATATATTATTACATTTTTTTTTATCACTGACTATATAAAATTAAGAATACCGAATCATCCGTTCATACAAAATTGATTTTGTAAAAACAAATAAAAAACCTTAACAAACCTGGATGACTAATTCAAATAGTATAAGTGTAGGAAAATATATCTAATTTGATGAAAAAATAATAATTAATTATTTTGTTTGAATATATTATGTTTTATGGAGCATTTGACAAAGAGAAATATTTATTTTTGAAATGATAAAATTGATTTGATTAATTGAACGATTATTCGATTAGAGATTGATTTTTAGCTTAAATAGTTTTTTGGTCTATGTAAGTAGGGGTGGCAAAACGGACATGCACTGATGGGCATGCCCGTTTTGCCCGCACTTTAGTGCGGTGCGGGCCAAAGATTTAGGCTCTCACCCTCTAATGTATCTGCCCCACCCCGTCATGTTTTCTTCGCGGCTTTTTGCGGACAAGAATATTTACATAAACTTTTGTATTTTTAGGCTTAAAAAGTGCACTACCCGCGGGTTTTCCCAGCTCCGCCCTCACTTTTTTGCGGGGCGGACCTAAGTTTTAGGCCCGCATCCTCAACTATGATCGTTCCGTCCCGCCCTATTTTTTTGCGGGCTTTTGTGGAGCAGACCTAAACGGGACGAGTATGCTCGTTTGCCACCCCTACTTGTAAGTTAGCGAGTTTTTTTATTTTGGTCGTTGTGTCTTCTTTTTTTGTCTGAGTCTCTATATTTCACTTTTGTGTTGAGATTAGTCATTGACGTTAAATTTCTGTTAAAAAAAAAGATGATGTGGCCAACACTGCTGACATGGCATACCTTTTTTTTTCATTTTCAGTATACCAACCATTTTATTTGATAGAAACATTGTAACAAGAATATATATTTCATAAGTGATTCAATATTTAATAAATTACTTAACTTTTTAACTATTAATGATTAATTAATTTATTTCAACTATAAATTACTTAATATTCAACTAAGTGCTTCAACTAATGCACTTTTAGCCCTTGTTTACGCTAATTGATGTTCATGACATAGGAGCGTGATAATGATATTCCCGTACATAAAATACATGAGTGCACTTACATACGTGTATATACATGCATTAGTGTATTTGTTTTGAAAAATGCTTCAACACCATGCATACATAAAAATAACATTGGTACTTTGAGAAACTAAGAATTCAAACCTTACTTCATAAACAAACATGAAGATGAAACTTTAACGGAAGATGATGGTGAAGATTGTGAGAGAAAGGAAAAATAATAAAGTTACATAATCAAACTACCAAAAATGATTATGGTTTGAAATGGTGGAGCACTAAATAAACATACATGAATACCTCATAAGCAAACACATATGTTCTCATTGATTTGAAAAGATTATGGGTTTGTATGAAGGTTGGACATAAAGATATGAATTCAAACTCAAAATTAGGGACTAAAACCAAAAAAAAAAAAAGGTTACAAGGACTAAAGCCAAAAATGCACCAATTTATAGGGACGAAAAGAATATTTAATCCAAAATTCTAGGTTTGTGTTCATATCTTCATCCCTAACCATCATACAAACCCTAAATTTTTTCAAATCCAAAATTATTCCTTGTTTATTCCTTATTTTCCCTTTTCATAAAAATAATTTCTCACACTTCTATCAAGACCAAAGACTACCACTTTATAATAAAAATATTTGAAGAAAAGGCATAAAAAGTTGAATTTTAAAAGAGGTGTATGCACTTTTTAAGTCAGACCTGGTTAATCGATTTGAAAAATTGATTGAAATTCAAAATTTGTCTTGCACCTGTTAAGTTAGGTATCTGTTTAACCGACTTAAAAAGTCTCGTACAGAATTCAAAATTGTGTCTTTTCATGAACAATTGATATTCTAATTTATTGTAAACCTTCATGAAAATGTCTCAAACTTTTGCATAAATTCATAGGGTTTCTTAGGATGTATTTAAGTAAAATTACATTAGTTTTTAAATTACCTATTTCATTATTAATTTTTCACATCAATTCAAATTATTTTTTAAGTGTTCATTCTTTTTCAAAAATATTGAAATTTTGTGCATAACTTTAAAATTATTCAAAAAGTTTCATAATATATTCTGAGCACTTATGATTTTTATATATTGTTGAATTGTACTATATTGAAGGGAAGAGGAATTATTTATTCTTGAAAATTATCCAAAAAATATATTTTATTCAAAAGTATCATTTTGTTGTGACTTGATCATCAAGTGTGTGGTGACAATCATTTATAAATAAAAAGTGGTGTGTTTTCTAAGTGTGTGTCATATGCATCATAGTGTTGGTGATTATTGGAGAAATATCATTTGGATCGGGGTAATTAAAAGTTCACCATAATTGTTGGTGTTGTTGAAAATCAAGGAAGTGGTTTGCTTTTTTTTTTGTTAGAAGATTGCAGGAGAAGTCTTGATGTGAGGTTTGTACAGAGATCTAACAATAGTGAAAATCTCTCACTGGGTGTGAGGAGACTAGATGTACCCTTGATTGATAAGAGGGACTAGTATACATCTTTGTGTTCATTTACTTTTCCGCTCTTTATTTTTCTATTTCTTATGCATTCATCTATTTATATTTTTGAAAAATTACAAGAAATCAGAAAAGTGCTTAAAATCTCTAAAAATACCATTACACCTAATTCACCCCCCTCTTAGGTTGTGCACTCAATACAAACACGTCAAATCCTAATACTTAGGCTTGCATCTTTAACTATTTAACTGCTTATGCCAGACTTGTCCCTATTGGTTGTCACCATTTAGACAATAGTTGTCATCATCAAAAGTAAAATAGTTGTCCTTATTAAAAGCATGTCACATGTAAAACAAGGTTCCACACTAACATTCTTGGTCCATCCCGCTCTGTCGCATCAAAAGCATTCACCACCATACCGAGAAACTCTATTTCTCTCTTTCATTCACTATTCCTAGTTCCACCACATAACAATGGCACTGCTTATGGGAATAAACCTCTGATTCCCACGAATCTCCATGGTAAACCATTATCCTTTACTGCAATTCAGCAAACATTTGATCTTCTTCCTATTTAGACAATGATATTCTTCATGTTCTAACTACCGATCAATCACATGATTTAATGGCAATATCGAAATCTACTTGATTAGCCACCCAACGCAACATTGTCTTTGTCGCTGTTAGAGTTAATGATCATAATCTTGCGATGGAGGTTTCTCTTCCTCCATTATTGAGGACGGTCTTGTCGTAGTATCTTTTCATTATGCTCATACTCCTTTGAATTCAGTGCATCTGACAATCAGATAGAGCATGTTCTACATTCTACCAACATTTCAAGCTTCTGGACAACTACTTCAAGGTCAAACTTCGAATCAACCTTCAGCACAACCACAAATCCTCGAATAGAAGATGTTTCAAATCCTCCAACAACTACAAGCCAACTTAGGCATGTAAGGGAGAAACAATATACTTAACTATGTTTAAAACTTGGTACAACAACAGAACTCACACTTCTTGGATAAAAAGCTTGTTTGAATTAACAAGAATCTACAATACGCTCCTCCTAGGGACAACTTTATATGTGAAGCAGCTTCGCACGGAAACTAGAGAGTTGCATCAAGCAATGAGAACATCGAAGTCTTCCACATGATTATGAAGGAAGAAGGTTTATTGTAACACCCCGTTTTTTATTAGATATTTTATTATATTTTAATTGTTTGAATTATGAATTTTGATGATTTATTTTATGGCTAGGTGTTGGCGGGGTATGTATCCTTGAGTTAGGGTATAGAGAGATGATAGAAGTAAGTAAAATAATTTAGAATTATTTTGATAATTAAAAATAATATTTTATTTATTTTTATTATATTAATTAGTGAAGATAGAATAATTGGGCTAAATATGAGAAATTGAGAAAGTTAGTGGGAGGAAGGAATTGTTGACATATCCCGACAATTTTTGTCATAACTTTTATTTCGTAAGTTCGATTTTGATGGCGTTTGAAGTGTTAGAAAGCTAACACTCAGACCTATAACATGGTAGTGATTGTTGAAATGTTTTAATAATATTCACATGCCTACTATGTTAATAAATGTATTGGTTTATATGTTTGGTTGATGAATCGTTGCATTGTTGTAATATCATTGTGTGATAATTATGTTGTTATGTCGATGATGTTAAGATGTTGACGAGTTGCTGATGTTTGTTGATATTATTCATGTGGTAACATGAATTGGTTGTTGCATGATAAATGGTGTGATGCATAAATGATGAGATGTGTGTGGGGATCCTTTAGGTGAACCTTGTTGTGTTAATGCATGTTATTTGAGAGTCATGCATCTTGGTGTACGGGCTTCGGTCCAATTTTGGTGAGCCTCGATTCTATGGTGATGGATCGGGTGCGAGCAGATAATTCTTATTAGGGGGTATTAGTAAAGTGTTACCTATGTTGATGGTAACGATTTTTGGTGAGCCTCAATCCCATTGTGATGGATCGGGTGCGAGTAGCTAATTCCTATTATGGGGGATTAGTGAAGCGTTACCCATGGTGATGGTAGCGATTTTGGTGTGTTCTGGTTCTAAGAAGGAATCGATCCATGGTGAGGATTATGGAGTGAGAGGAACCTGAGTGTTCATATTTGGTGCCACGTGCATGTCGAGTCGGTGTTGAGTACATTGCATAAGTATTGTATTTGTATTGGTTGTTGTTGATGTGTTGTTGGATGAGATGTTGTTGCATATGATATTAATGATAATTGAGATGTGGTTTTGGATGATGTTGATGATAATTGAGATGTTGTCGTGAATGATATTGATTATGATTTGGATGTAAGAATGTGATATATTGTTGTGCATGATTGTGTAGATGTTGTACTATATTCTTCATTCTATATCGTTATTATTGAAATGATTTTTCACTCGTTCTGTTTGAATGTTGCCTTTACATGGGCATCGTGCAGATACTCAAGAGTAGTATTGTTGAAGTAAGTGGAAGTAGCTCTTGGATTACTTCTTTATTTTGTCGCTTTTAACTAGTGGTACCTGATCATGTAACATCGGGTTGGGTTAAACGCTTATGTTATTACTATGTCTGATTATGTTGAAGTCATAAGACTAATTTTGTTGTTGAGAATTCTTAAGATGTTGAGTTGATTGAGTACAACTCTCTTATTTTGTTATTACAATTGAAGTTGAGACCAGATGTTATTACTTACTTTATCTTCCATAATTGTGATGATAATTCCGCTGCGATGATACTTTAATATGGAAGTGAGTATAGAGTGACAAGTTATGAATGTCTTATTATGTGATTATATAATACCGATCAGATGAGATGGATATCGTGTAAACATATCAGGTATGATTCAAATAACTGGGATGTCGTGTAAACATCCTTATTACAAATGTGTGTATTGAAATTTATCGGTGAAACCTGTGTTACGAAGCATGTCATGTGTGTTATGAAGGTGTGACACCCTACATGGTTTTATTTTTATATTTAATTTACACGATAAATTATGTGCGGGGTTTAGGGGGTTGGAATTCACACTCCACTTGGGGATCATCGTCTCCATTAGTCGTCATCACACCATTCTCTAATAGAGGATATGCACGACACTAAATTACAAGTTCTTTACGGGAGGAGAAACACACTCTCTAGGCATATCCTCGACAATATGATCCCAAAATCTCTCGAGAAACCTCCAAAGTTGGATAAATATAATGGAATATGAGATAGATGAACATGTTGATCATGTATAAACCAAACTCGACTGCTACCACACTTGTGGAGCTTAAAAGTGCA
The DNA here is from genome assembly GCF_024323335.1 of Lathyrus oleraceus. Classification (NCBI taxonomy): domain Eukaryota; kingdom Viridiplantae; phylum Streptophyta; class Magnoliopsida; order Fabales; family Fabaceae; genus Lathyrus; species Lathyrus oleraceus. The sequence goes on from NC_066584.1 coordinate 302,289,299, forward strand.
AATTATTTGTGTTGACTTTCAAAGGACTCGTCGTGATGTGGTTTAAGACTCCACCAAGATCTACATAAGTGCATGGAAGGAGAATTAAGACTCTTTCATTGTCCGAAAATGACAACTTACTACAATAGTCGTACTTAGTGGGATCCAACAAAATAAGAGAGAAATCCTACTAGAGTACATAGACGGGTTCATCAAGGTGGATGTAGAAGTGGATGGACGAGTGACAGTTTAAAGTGTTGGACATTCAAAAAGGGGCTTGAGGTGGATTACATGTTTTGTGAAGAGCTAGGGTTGGAATGAGTTGTAAGCCTAAATTATCTCTTAACTAGGGCCCAACCCTACATCAACAACAAAGAAGAACTCGTAGTCGAATAGGAGAGAAAAACTAAGGATCGGAGGAACCTAGAACTAGAAGTGGTCAGACAATAAAAAAAACATAATTGTTGTTGGGATGATGGAGATCGAGGGCCCCAAACTAGGTTCTCATCCTATGCTTCCACGAGAATGTCAAGGGAGAGGATCTTACAAAACTGTGTGAATATTGACTTTAAGGAAGTCGAAATAAGAAACCCTTACTCGGTTAAGGAATCGACTAGAAGTTGCAGATTTCACATCTAAATGCATCAAAGGTCAATTCTTGTTAGCAGCTATCGCAATCATCAGTCTGATTGTCTCATGTCTCGCTACAGGAGAAAACACTTCAAAGTAATCTAACCCAGGTTTCTGTAGGAAACCTCTTGAAACTAACATTGCTTTGTGTTTGCCAATTAAAATATATATATTCTCTCAATATAAAAATTGAATTTGTAATCTGAATTTAAATTTTTTAATTATGGTAGAAATCTATTAAAAGAATTTGTTTAAAGATTAATTTATTTTTGTTTTTTTTAAAAATGATTTTTATAGTGTTACATATTTTTATTAAAATAATTATTATCTCAAATTGCTTTTTGGCAAATGAAAAATTGATTTAAATAATAATTATTAAAATATTATTTAAAGAACTTTATCATTTTGTTATAATAGTTTTTTGATATTAAAATTTTAAAATTCACTTAAATTTAAAGTTATTTCAAATATTTTTTCATAAAAAATATTATATATATATATATTATATATATATTATATATATATATATATATATATAATATTATATTATATATATATATATATATATATATATATATATTTTAATTATGATTTTGACTATATTTTAATAATCTATATTATATTATAGGATATCAAATTTAGTTTTTTAATTTATAAAAAATTAAATTTAAAAATATAATTTCTTTTAAAAGTCATTTTTAAAAATATAATTTGGAGGTTATATATATATTTCAAAAATTTTTTTAATATATATATATATATATATATATATATATATATATATATATATATATAAATATATATATATTATATATATATATATATATAGATAGATAGATAGATAGATAGATAGATAGAGAGAGAGATTAATTACTATACATTGTCAGTGTCAGTAGGGGTGGCAAAATAGATGGATTGCATGAATATGGATTGGATCGTTAATGGATGGATCAAAACAATCCATTAATCCATTAACAATCCACTAAAAGTTTTTTAAAAATATTCAATCCAATCCATCCATTAAGAATAAAATCCATCCAATCCATCAATTATCATTTTTTTAGTGGATGAATATCCATCTATCCATTTTTTTTTTTTGAAAAAAATCACTTATTTGTTTTGAAAATTTTATTTTTTTCAATTTATTTTTTATTTTTTTTGAATAAAACAATATCAGTTAATTTCGAGAAAAATCATTTTTTTCAAAAAAATAATATTTTTGTATTTTCGAAAAATTAATTTGAAAATAATTTTTTTTTATTTTCGAAAAAAATAATTTTTTTATATTCGTAAAAAAATAAAATTTTCAAAAATAAAATCAAAATTTGATATTTTTCAAAAAAAAAATTATTTTTAATTTTGAAAAAAATCGTTTTTTTGTATTTTCAAAAAAAATATATATTTTTTTTGAAAAAAAAAATTATTTTTATTTTTCAAAAAAAAATGATTTTTTTTCGAAAAAAAATTTAATATTTGAAAAAAAATATTTTTTTAAAATTAGATAAAAAAAATCAATTGAATCATTAAAATATGTTGGATGGATTGGATCAATCCATGCTTATAAATGGATGGATTGGATCAATCCATTAACTTAATTTTTATGTAGTGGATGGATTGGATGGATTTTTTGATGGATGGATTGGATGGATTTTCTCTTAATGGATCCAATTACCACCCCTGTGTAAAAAGTTTTACACCATCGACTCATCACTATCATCCGTTTGTATTACTTTATAGATTTTTAAAATAAAAGTCAAACTTCTTTTAATATTTGACTTCTATGATCAACTGACGGTGTAAAATCCTTATACACTGTCAGTGTATTTCAATTAAACTTATATATATATATATATATATATTATATTATATATATATATTATATATATATATATATATATATATATATTAATTGATATACTCTGACAGTATAAAGATTTTTTACACCGTCAGTTAATCATAACCATTGATTTATTTAACATGTTTGACAGTGTAAAACTTTTACACTGACAGTGCCTCTCTCTCTCTCCTACTCTCTCTCTCTCTCTCTCTCTCTCTCTCTCGCTCTCTCTTTCTCTCTCTCTCCTATATATATATATCTCTCTATATAGATAATATATCTCTATATATATATATATCTTATTATATATATATATATATATATATAATATATATATTTCTTATATATTAATATAATATATATATCTATATATATATATCTATATATATATATATATATATATATTATATATATATATATTTATATATATATATATATAGATATCTATATATATATATATATATATATATATAATATATATATATACTATATATATATATAAATAAACCGAAGTGAGACTTGATAAAGAGTGCCATGCAAAAAATGTCAAATAGTTTCCTCTTCTTGCAGCCTCAGCCATGCATTCAAATGTCAAGAGAGCACCTACATCAACTAAAACATAACAAGCAAGGTTCAAAAGGGTGAAATTGTGGAATAACAACAATTGTGTAGCTTGAATTGTGATGGAAACATAAAGGAGAAAACTCCAAACACTAATGTATTGTTTGAGCATAGTATAGTTGTTGAACAACGAAACTGAATACATGTTTAATAATATAAATGTTAGACAGTGTGGCAGGTGATCGAGAGAGGGTGAATAGATCACCATAGAAAAATCACGAATTTTAAAAATTTTAATTGATTTTTAAAGGCTAGCAGAAAAGCACAATCCCGAATCGACTTCCGTCTATTCTGAACCGACTACTAGAAAATCGGACATGCGATAAACCGACGGATAACAGTATGCCGATAACAAATAAACACGCTTGGATAATCGTTTTAATGAAATTCACACACAACATTATATTCCAATGAACAAAAACAAGTAGAACACTTTTATCAAACAGTTGGTGTGTAATGTTTAATGATCCTTATTGTCAATGGAGTTGTCAAAGCAATTTTCTCAAATAAAAACACTAAAACTGTTTTTCAATTATGCAGAAATATTTTACCAATGTAGGATCATTTAACAGAAAAGTTAACACCACAATTGAATGACCCACTTGCTGAAAAAGTAAAGAGATTAAGAATAGAAAATTGTACGCATAGAGTTTGGTAAGGAAGTTCCCCACTACCGTCCTCGCGTGTGGGTACGTCTCCCCTCAATTTCAAAATCGAAAATTGAGATCTTATTTCCAATAATGTTGCAAATGTTTACAACGTTACAACACAAATAACGAACACCAATCCCACCGATTATGTTGAATTTGTCTTAACCCCGCTTGATCGGATCCGATCAAGTCTTGAACCTCAAAATCAACGATCAATCCTCCGTTCCACTATTGTTTACGAAATCTCCCAGATTTCCAAACCCCTTCGCTACGGCTAAATTCGATCCACTTGACTTTGATGAAAACCCCCAAGAAGCGACCCTTTCTTGATGGAAAATCTTCCGGTTTTTCAGAGAAACCCCCTTTGTATCCCTTCAACCCAACTTCGATTACAAATCCTACAACTGAACGTTATCTCAAAGATCTCTTGATGCAATGCACAATAATTATTATGTTTCAATGTGATTGTATGTGAAAAGATGATGAAAACAAAGTATCTTTCAAGTTTCTTGCTCACACAGAAAAATGCTCTCAAAACGTTTTCATGTGTTATACAAAAAGAATAATGTTTTACTACTTATAACAGAAAATAACAGAAAACTTTAGTTGGATGAGTCGATATATGCGATACATGAGTCGATACATGTGTGTAAAAATTGACTCATGAGTCGATACATGACCCAATGGGTCAATACATTTGGTAACAAAAACGTTTTCCAGAATGAATGTATCATGATGTATCGATACATAGGGTGTGGGTCGATCCATACTGGAATGAAAAACAATTTTTCATAATTTTAATACAGCATGAGTCGATACATGAGTAAATGGGTCGATACATGTTTGGTAGAAAACACCAAACAGAAAGGTTGACATGCCATGTATCGATACATAGGGTATGTGTCGATCCATACTAAAGGAAAATTGATTTTTGAGAAAAACAATTACACATGTTTCGATACATCACCATATGAGTCGATTCATGCTGAACCAATATTTAATTTCAGAAACACAATTTAGACATGTATCGATACACCAACTCATGCGTCGATCCAAAACATCAAAATATGCAAAAATGATATTTTAATGATGCAAAAATCTTCTCAATTGTTATTTTAATAATATGTCATGCTAGAGATCTTTTTGAAATAATTTCCAACTACATTTCTATCATAAACTCATGTGTCGATCAAAAACATCAAAGTATGCAAAAATGATATTTTAATTATGCAAAAATCTTCTAATTGTTATTTTAATGATATGTCATGTGTAGTAGTAAATTCATGATCATCAAGCTATGGATAAGCTAGAGATCAAATAACAAGAGTCACCACCGTCTTTTTATTGTTTACAAGGGAAAAGGGAAAAAGTACGAACAAAACCCAAAAGTAAGAAGTTTTCAAATCAAAACTAATAAAATGTCAGAGATTACAAGTAAGGGGGTTGGTTACACAAAGGGAAGGTGTTAGCACCCAAAGTGTCATAGGTACTCCTAGGGAGCCCTTTTTGTGTGCATATGTACTTGGTATAAAGTGATGTTTACAAACAAATAGAATGAGGGGATGAGAAAAGAATTCATTAATTATATTTTGTGTTTGACAAGACCTTCGGTCTTGTGCCTACGTACCAACATAAAAATGAGGGATCAAAACCTCGTAGTTCGTGATACAAATTTCAAAGGTGGATGCATTGCTTTTAACAAAAATTAAGTTTGAAAGGCACAAAGGCCTAAAAATGGTTTGAATGAGTTAATTCTTTTTGGCTTTTTGAAAGTTTAAGTCAAGTATAGTTAAGTCTATTTACAAGTTTGATTTAGAAAAGGAGTTTGAAAATGCAATGGCATAAGGCAAAGTTTCTATCTTTTTTGCAAAAGGTCAAAGTTTAGAACAAAATAAGGTCACACAAAGAATATTTTGAAAAAGGAGGGAGAGATTTTGAAATTAAAGAAGTGGGGAGAAGATGAAGAGACTATCCTATGTACAAAATTTAAAAGTTTAGAGTTGAAAAGATCTGACCAAGTGGGTAGCAATCAAATAGACAAGAATGTCAATAGAAACCCATAATTCTCTTGGACTTTTAGAATCAAGCAACACACAAATGCACAGTTATATTATCTTGAAAAGCAAGGCATCAAATAAAGATGGCCACATCCAAGCTTATCCATTCCATGATCTTCTTCAAGGTAGCCCATGTAACAGATGAATTTCACAAGTCACAGGTTCAAAATAACAACTTCACAATGATCATGTTGCAGATGAACTTAGAGAGATCTTGAATGATGTATCAGATGAAGTTTCAAATTGCAAGCACTTGGTTTCTCAATAAGTTGGCATTGGCCAAGTCCTTTAGCATAGGAATGTTGCCTAGGTTCTAAGTCCATTTGTCCAAGATCAAGCCAACAGTCCATACAAAAGTTTTTTAGGGTTTTTTGTTGTTATTATGTACATTAATGGTCAAAGACCACACAAACAAGCAAAGTACACAAGCAAAATATATCACACAATATGGTTCAAATGGACAAAGTGAAAATTGCATTAACATAAACAATTAGAATGATATGAACAATGGCAAATGAAATAAAATGCTAAAAGTAAATTGCATTAAAGTAAATGGCTTGAATTTAAAAGTTAGTAGTTAATAGGTTAGAAGTTAGTATTGTTTTGCTTTTGCTTTTTAATTTAAAGTCATTCTTTGGAGAACACTCAACCCACTTATCACAAGCATGTATCCTTGAACCAAGATATCTTCCAAAGGAATGAAAAAAAGCCAAGTTTCCACACAATACCATGAAAGAGGGGAGACTTACAATCTCACTAACTAGAATGCTTATGCCTTTGTGTCACAAATTTAGCGCTATGTTAAGCAATCGTAATTGGACTTACGTAGAAGTCACAACTATTTGAGGTCGGGCAATAAAATTTTGGTGTTAATGCATGTTAGAGACATAGTATAATGAACTATGCTCATGAAACATACCACACACAAAAAGAATATGCAAAAGGTGTGGCCTAATCTCATCCATACTCATGTTAATTTTTCAATCAACTAGCATTAGGACTTTGAGATATCATAGGCCAAAGGAGATAAATGAATCAAGAAGGGGAATATGATGAAGTGAGAGGGAAATGGATGAAATCACAAATTGGTCAAAGGAGGACTTTTACCAAATTAATATCATTCATTCATCTTGGGAGATGGAATGTACATTCCATCAATCCCTTAAATCCAATGATATTAATTTGGCAAAGTCAAATTAACCTTGACCAAGGCCCAACAACAATAGTCAAACATAAACAAGTGATCACAATTGGTCAACAAAATTATTTGGCATTTATTCAAATTAAAAAAAAACTAAAATAGTGCATTTAAATTTAATATAGTTTGTCCAATTCCTAAAAACTCATCAAAACACCAAAGAAATGACCATGAGATTTATCATAGGTCAAACAAGGTCAAAGGACCTTGGAGAAAAAATTTCAGATTTTTTAAAGACTTAAAAGTATTTTTAAATAATTAAAAACAAATGAAAAATCAATTAAATCATGAAAAATATTAATAATGATCCAACAAATAATTTTAATTCAGAATATGAAAGAGGAAAATATTTGATTTTTTTTGGTGAAAGTCCCATATTTTCTGGATCAATATTAAATTTAATATGAATTATTGAAAATAAAGCAATTAAATGGAAATTCAAATAATCAGAAAAAACGTGGACCACTTGATCTCCCTCATTAATTGAGGTGACATATCAAGTGGTTGAGCGCGCACGATTCACCATGCACTTGAGTCAACTATCCACACACGTGGTAATCAACATGTATGCTCGTGATTAAAACATTTCAGCTGGATCCTATGGTTGTGAGAGATTCCAACACATCGCCGGAGTTGTAGCTCCGGTCTTCTTCTCCGGTGGACCTCACCGGACTGGTCCACCTTCAACCATCACCAAAATTAAAAACAAGGACATGATTTTAAAGTAAAAATGGCACCGAGCTCGAATCTGGCATCAATTTACTCTAACTCCAAGTATATTGAGAGATGCATGGAGTTGAAATTTGAGGTACATGAACTGAGTTGCTTCGATTTGGCCTCAAAGCAACTCAATCTTCTTGCCTACATTGGTAGTACTTCAGACAACCAAAGAACCAATAGAATTGAGCAAGAGTTAGAGAGAATCGAAGAGATCAAAATTTCTGGAAAATACCTTCAATGGAGGTCTGGATTCAACTGATCTTGCTCTTGCTCGTGCTTGATCTCACTCCAAATGCTTGCAGAAGAAGGATTGAATGCTTAAAAGGTTATGGATCCCTGGAGTTTTGAATTTCAAAACAGTGGAAATTTAAACTCAAATTCAAGTGAATTTTTCAGGATTATCCTTTGCAATGTGAGGGTTAGAGTTAGGGGATCAAAGCTGGCGCAAATGTGTGTGTCATGTTGAGCATATGAGACTCTATTTATAGCTGAAACCATTGCTTTTTGCACACTTGAAATCCACTTTCCAAATTTGGCAATTGATGATGCATGGGTGCATGGGTGCATACAGGGCCATGAAATCATTGCCTTAAGTCCACAAATAAGTGTGAGATAGTCTGAATTCAACTTGGATTGCAAGGCAAGTGTGTGTGAATATTTGAAGTTTGATCTTTGCCAAATGATGACACCATGTTCATGCCATGCACAACCTATGCATTCCTTGTCCAAAATTAATGAATTTGAGCTCTTTGGAAAGGTGAGATCAAGAGGAACAACTTTCATGTTCAACACTTTTTCATTTGGAGTTTGTATCATGAAGAAATTTGAGGTGGAAGTTTGGAAATTTTTTGACATATCAAATATTTTGTAAGTGTCAAGCCATATGTCTCAATGTTCCATTTTGCTTAACTTTTTATATGATCTTCAAATGAGAAAAGTGTCTTCATCAAAGTTGTAGCTCTCTTAAATACCTTCACAAAAGTAACCAATTTCATGTCATTTGCATTTTAAATGATAGAGTTATGCATTTTTGAAGTTTGGAAAAATCACTTGATCACTGGTATAGGTCAAAAGTGACCTATAATGTAACCTCATATCACATGCTCATAAAAGTTGAATTAGCTCTCACTCTCAACATAAAAGTTGAAGTAGACATCTTGAATTTGATTTTGCAACTTGGAAATCTTTCATCTCATAAAAATTTAGCAAGTTGTGGCTTTGGGAAGTTGACTTTCAAATTAGGGTTTAGACAAATGACCTATAATGTTTCAACATAGAAGATGATTTTCCAAGCAAAACTAGCTCTAGGTCTAAACATGAAAGTTGTTTAGAATGTCATTTAGAGTAAGTTTTATATTGGAATCATTTTCATATGGTGAAAATTGTAGGAGATAGGGTCTAGGGAGACCCAGTTTTGATAAGATGAATTCATCTGGCTAACCACCATCAACCAACTTGCTAATCTTCACTTCTCTTTGACTTTCTAGGCTCATGGTAGATCATATATGCATAAGATGATGAATTTTGAAGTGTCCCTTAAGAAATTTGATCAATTGGTGAGATAGCTTGTTGGAGAAGTTACTCAAGATACCTAGTCAAAACTAGGGTTTCCAAGGCAAATCACCCTCAAAATTTTGAAGAAAACTTGATCAATATAACATGTAGAGAATATTGGGACTCGTATATGATACTTATAACCATTCTTGTATCAATTCATGGTTGTGCTCCTTGTCATGAGGGTCTCAAACCCTAAATATGAACTTGATAGATCAATGGAGATCATGCCCTTCCTACAAAAGAGTTAGGCAAATGCAAAAACATTTTTTTTTGATATTTTGGTTAGTAAAATGATAAAATACAAGTATGATACAATCAGAAAGTACTTGGTGATCTCTCCCAAAACAAACCCAATGAAAGAGGGGTAAGGAGGATACCAAGGTATGATCCCAATGCTAATGCTTATGATCAATTTGCATGAGGGATCTTAGGGTCAAAATTGGGGTCTTACATCATGCTAGAGATCTTTTTGAAATAATTTCCAACTACATTTCTACCACAAACTTTGACATCACTCAAAAACTCATAATATGGGATAACACTCACAAACTCCCCCTTTTTGATGAGGGCGAATAATTGCAAGTCTTGTGATGGAAGGTAGATGAACGAGGTAAGCTCCCCCCGAGTTTATGCATAAGATATTTGAGCACGCAATCTTTCTCCTCCTTTGTTAACATCAAAAAGAGACAATGCATGTTCTGTTAGTAGTATCATATCTATTATCATAATATAAACAAGTAACAATATGAAGGCATACACAACATAATGGAAAACAAAAGGCATTCATAAAGAACAACCAATTGGAAAGCAAAAACACAAATGCACTCACAAAGAGTGACTAAATAAGCAATATAGTAAACATGCTTAACATAAAACGGAATTATAAAATAAAAGTTGCTAAGAGGTGCGAGAATTAAACTACATTATACAGTCAAAATAACATAAGTCAAACACCATAATGAGATGAAACTAAAACATGGTATGCTATGCATGATATGGTATGTCATGGAAGATTTTGATTTTCATTGAATGGCATATGTTCATCTTGTCCGGGCTCGAATTAACGACTTCCACCTTTCGGAGGCGGAGGCGGAAGTTGATTAAATCCACTCATAAAGCCATGCTTCCTGAGCCGTTGTTGCACATTCTCACTCCGAAAATGTTCCATAATACCCGGTTGTTCCCGACAATCATCCATGAACCCCATCATCTCATTGTAAAAGACATAATTCCAATTCATGAGATCCTCATTCCAATTATGATGCTCCTCATGCATCTTGACATGCTTATCGTGCCAATCGCTTTGTTGGTCGTGCCACTGCTTTTATTGGTTATGCCACCACCTAACTTCATCATGGTGGGTCTGATTTTGAATTTCCAGATTGTTGAACATTTCTGTCAAGTAAGCTGGAGGACCCGAAGAAGTACCTGCAAAAGCACTAGTCGGAGCGGTAGGAGGAACAAAAGATGGTCCAGGTGGAAGTGGAACATAATTTATGGGAAACCAACTATTTAGCACCCATTCTCCCCATCCTTGATTGTTGGCAGCTGCAGCATCTTCAGCTCCAACCATGTCTTCATCCACAGAAGCAACATCTTCATCGACCAAAATCTGATTAGTCGGGTCGTCAAAATTATAAACCCTTGTGTGAGACGACTTTGCTTTGAAATACAAACACATTTGGTCTTTGTCCTAATGGTAGCCAATATGAGACATCGTTGTTTGGTCAAATTCTTGATTCCGGGTGATTGGAGTCATAGGAACAATAGGCAATGACACGTTGAAATGCTTGATTATTTTCATAATCAGAGACGTATAGTTCAGTGTCGTAGTCTTACCACACTCTTTCATTGAGGCCATTCGCCTCACAAAGTAATTTCGCCAGTTAAGTAAGATGCCATTTTTAAGCACATGGATGAGATGCGCCTCAGCTGAGTCAATTCGAGAGTGACCACCATAACATGGACGCAGAATATGGGATACAATTCAGTGAAGTATGCTCGGTACACTTTTAATCATACTGGTAGTAATTTGCTACGTTGGCTCAACATGCCTCTCATGTTTCAAGATAGACTGTAGGTAAAACCTAGTAGAAAAAGACGGAGCACGCTTTTCATCATGAAATGGATGTGTAACACCTCAAAATTTGCCCTCCTCTCTTGGGACTAGCTTAGCATATTGCATTTCATTTTTAGGACATTAGTCATTGCATCTTTGCATGTCATGTGGAAACAATAAGCAAGTCATCCTCCTAAGTCTTGATCAGAAGATAAAGAGGTTGAGAGATGCAAGCCTGAGGGTCTTAATGAATTGGTCACTAGCCATTTGAGGGTTTGTGCTTCAATTAGGGTTTCTTGGTTCCTCAAGGATATTGATCATTATCTTGGTTGAAGTGGTACATCACCATCATCATGGTCTTCTCATCACCAAGAGGTTCATTGTGCCTGATCATGTTCCTTGAGATTAGGGTTTTGACCTCTAGTCAACCCTAATCAGTTGAATTATACCAATCAGGGTTTGTCAAGGAGATGAGGTCTTTCATGAGAGGGGGATCATCACATGGTTTTATTGAGCTTGTGAAGGCTAGGGTTTCATTTTGGAGCCATTTCATCAGGAGATTGAGGCTCAAATTCATCTATGCATGGCCAAGTCAACAGAAGTCAACCAAAGTCAAATGTGCATTCAATCATGGATTTGGAGGTGGGAGATGGTTAGAAATACTTCATTCATGTTCAAACAAGTCTCATTTGACATTTCAAACATCAACAATGAAGAATTTGAGGTCAGATGAAAAGTTTCCAAAAATAGTAAGTGACCTGTAATTTGAAATTGCCAAAAATGGAAAGGTTTTCTCCTCAAGATTACATCATCAAAAATGCTTCAAATGAAATTTTGTCCAACATGAAAGTTGAAGATCTTGCTCTCACCTTTCCAAAAAGTCCAAGAACATGAATTTCTCATGTATGGTTGAAGAGATATGGATCAATCATTGCCAAGTCAATTTGAACTTCACAAGTGCATAACTTTTGAACCATAAGGCCAAATGAAGTGGTTCTTTTTGCAACATTCTTGTTTTGACATGTACTATCCAATTCATGCATCATACACCATGCATTTTGATCACAAAAATATTTGACTTTCCATTTGAATTTTGGAGGGAAAAGTCAAATTCAAAAATTAAGCATTGTCTATGCATTCAAACACATGCATTTGGTTCCAAAGTGGTTTTTCAAGTGAATTAACACATAAAATCGTGCACTGTTCCATCCATTTCATGCATGTAGGGTGCATTTGCAAATTTGCCAAAACACTTGGATTTCACTAATTACTTTGGCATTGCTTAATCATGATTAGCATACATCATTAGCACAACATATATATAGCATAATCATAACAGAAACTTCATTAACACTTCATTTTGCTCAGATCTAGATCTAGTTCACCAATCTCTTCAAACTTTTTCTCTCACTTTTCATCAAATTTCTCCACATACATTGCTTCATTCTTGATTGAATCATCATCCATGAGTATTGTAGAACAAGTTTGAGGCAAGATTCCAAAGATTTCGTGCAAGTTGAAGGACTGTTGAAGCATAAGCTCATCCATGGCAGTTGAAGATTCAAGTGAGATCAAGCACTGTTGAGCTATTACTCTTCATCCATTCATTCACCTAAGCATTGGAGATCATCTGTTTCAGCTTTCCAGGACCTGAATCGAACGATTTCACTTCTGTAGCTTCATTAAGGTCAGAATTCGATACTCATAATTCATAAAATTGATGTATGCATGTTGTAGATCCTTTAATGCTGATCACACTGAGCTTTAGATCTTTGAATTTCATGCAGTAATGAAGTAGTTATAGTGATTATAAGTTTGATAGGTGAAACTTTTCTTGCTCGATTCTTTGAACATGTGCTGAATTAGGTTAAAATTAGTTATGGATATGTGATGTATGATGAAAGACGAGTCCATTGGTGTGCTCATTGTGAATTTCTGGACATGTTTGTTCTTGAGGATGATGAACACGATGAATGTGTTTGAATGTTAGGGTTTGCGTTTTCCAGAACCTGTTTAATCTTCATGAGCGTGTGTTTGCATGTAATTTCATGTTTAAGCCCATGCACTGGTCCAGCGTGGCCTCAGCGTGGCAAATTGATTGGTTAAGCTTGATTCCCCCTGCCACATGGACTTAAGTGAAACGTCGCGTTTCACTTAAGGGCGCCACTTTCAAATATTCACACGGTTCGATCCCAGTCTGAGACATTTCCAAATTGGCTTTTTGCATTTTAGTTCATTTATGCTATCCATACTCATACCATGATTTCATGTGATTTTTTATTTTTCTCTCCACTTCCAAAATTCATAACTCCATCAATAATGATCCAATTGGCCTGAGATTTTTTGCACTTTGTTCACATGTGTGTTTTCTTGACCTACCTTGCCAAAAGCTTTGTGAAATGATGATATTTTATCCAATGCTCTTGAAACTTTGCATGCTTAAACTAGACATCCTAATTGACATTTTGGTGTAGAGTTTGCATTTTTCTCATTTCTGGTTGTTGAGATGTGATCTGTTTAATGTAGGGGTGACAATGTGTGTCACACCATTGCTTGCTCAACTTGTTTATTTTTTTTGCCATGCCAATTAAATGCCAAATGATGTGATTTTTTGCATGATGCTACTTCTGGATGTTAGGATTGATCATGAATTTTTATAGAATTTTTGGAATGATTTCTGATTTGTTTGAGATTTTCCTTTCTGGCTTGCCATTTGTGGACTTTTTGATAGCCATGAACTTTAATGATTTGTGAAATGCTGGTTGTGTATCCAATGATTGTGAAATTTTGTACATTAATTCTAGACACTTTGAAGTTTATTGTGGCTTTGATTGGATGTCTTTATCATGTTTGGATTCTGTTTTAGGCTTGTGCTAAGATGATGTAGCATTTTGTGCCCTATTTGAGTTTGTTTGTGCTTGCCTTGCCTTATGGAATTTTTTTGCCATGCTTATACTTATCCAAATACCTTGATTTTTGGTGTGTTGATCCTATGATGTGTGCTGTTTAGCCATGATTTTTCTTGAGATTTATTGAATCATTTTTGAGTTGATGTGGATTGGTTTATTCTGTTTGCTTCAATGAGCTTTCAACTTGCATGCTTTGCCTTATTTGACTTGTGAAATGATTTTGGTGCATGATATGGATGTGGAACCTTTTGGATGATGTTCTTATTGGATTGAAGTTGATTCATGTCAATTTTCATGTTCTGTTTTGAATTATTTCTCCCTCTTTGACCCTAGGCCTTGTCCTAGTGGTTTGTGCTTATGGTTGAGTTGTGTTTTCAGGACAAGAAGCATATGGCCTTGAGGAATTGGTTCATTGGCTTGAGCTACCTATTTGATTGATGTTGATTAACATTGAGTGGTCTTGTAGGTGGCTTTTAGCTCATTTGAGTTGAGCTTGTGCCTTGCACATTGGTGCATTGTTTGCTTTTGTACAGTTAACTGTTGACTATTGGATTGTCTGTTTGACTTTTTGAGTTGTGTACTGATTGAGTTAGATTGTTTTCAGGTACATTAGTTGCTTAAGTTCTTTTGAACTTGCTTTTGCTGTTGCTTGGTTGCTTAACCAATTGAGGTATAATTCACTGACTTCATGTAGTCTGGAAGACCTGTCCTGTTACTTGGGCAGGCACCTGTCTGAAGCCCTCCTTAAGAGGCAATGCTTGTGTTTGTTTATGTTTGTGCCAAGCAGGAAAAGACCTTTGATAAGGCAATTGGCAGATAAAAGAGATGTGCAATCCATCTCCTGCTATTCAGTTGAGTCATCCCTTTGCTCACATACCTTGTGTTGATGCATTGTGGATATTAACCCAAGATCTATGTTGAGTCAGTCATATGTGGATAGAAGAGTTCCTGCTTTCTGAACTCCCACACCTTCTATTTGAGTCAAGCTCTCCCAGGCCAGGGATAAGAGCTGTGAGGCATACCCCTCACTTCCTATTTCATCTGCTTCACCCTAACTCTCAATGTTAGGGTTAAGAGCTAATTACACCCGATTACAGTTGGCTTGTGATTTACAGCCTAACCCTTGTGTGAGCCCACTTTGTTTGTATATAGTGTGTGCTAATTGTGTGTATGTTTGCTTTGTTTGTCCTGATTAAGATAGCTTGCTGCCTGTGCAAGTTAGATAGAAACCTCAACCTAGGGTCATTGTGGATTACATGATAACTATTAGGCTCGAGTCAGTCTCCCTTCTAGTTTGTCATTTCCCAGTCTCTGGTTAGGAGGAAGTTTCTCCCCTGTTCAGGGGAACTACGTTGTCCTGATCCTCATACCAGATGAGGTACGTAGGCAGGAGATCGTACGAGATCTCTCCGGGCACCCTTTTTTTCTTTTTGTGTGTGTTTGCTTGACAGTTGCTAGGCTCGAGTGCCAGACTCCTTAGTAACTTGTTGTTTGTTAACCTTCTTATGTGTGTTAGGAGATGGATGTAAGCCCATCGATTGGTATTCCGTATCCTATTGTTGTGTGCTTGGAGTCCGATGTAAGTCCAGCAATTGGCGTTTGGTTTCCAGTGTGGGTTTGTTGGTTCGGAGTCGGACGTAAGCCCAGCCATTGGCAGTCTGTTTCCGCTTGTTTATTTGCTTTGACGTCTCAGCGTCTGTGCGTATGTTTTGTTTGGCGTGCGTGAGCCGAACTACGGTAGCTCTGATTCTCATTCCAGATGAGATACGTAGGCATAGGATGCGATATCCTAGCGAGCCCTTTCCCCTCTTATCCCACCTGTGTTGTTTCCGGTGTGTGTGTGCATTGTTTGTGAGCAGTTTTAGCAACCTTTCTTCTATCTTTTTGAGCGTGGATCCCGTCGAGTACGACGGATGCGTAGGGGTGCTAATACCTTCCCTTTGCATAACCGACTCCCGATCCCATCTCTCTTTGGTCGCGAGACCATGTCTTTTCCAAGTTTACTTCGAGCGTTTCCTTTCCCTCTTTTGGGATAAATAACACACGGTGGCGGCTCTGTTTATTTTGTTTTAGCCCGCCGGTTGTTTTTCGCGGATGCGACAGGATGCAACACAGATGACCTTAAATCGATACCAAAAATTGTCATCCAATCCCCCATATCAAACTTATATCGGTTTGTGCCAAGATGAACTTTAAATGTACAACCTTTGCAACTTTCCAAACCAACATGAAAAGCTGTAATAAAATCCTCATGGTAATCATCCTTACAAGTTAAAAAAGGAGCCTAATCTTTGAGCATCTACTAAATCATGTACCTCAGTTATGTGACATGTACGAGCTTCCCGCATTTCAAAGTCATGCAGTTTCATAACAATCCGAGTGTTGAAGAATTCATTAAACATAGTTGAGCTTGAAGGATGTAAAATGGATAGAGCACTAGATATCATTTGAGGAACGCTAGAAGTAGAACAGACTTCAGTTGATTTTCTACCCCTTGGTTTGTGATCGGTCACCATTTTCACTATATTTTCGTTGCTTATCCGACAAGAAACTAAGGATTTTGAGACACTGTGTATGCATTATGGTACCTTTAAAGTTAATTTTCATTCCCGTAAGTTATTTAAGCAATTTTATTAATTATCAGTTTTATTTTGTGTTTTCGTGATTTTACGCTTCGGTTGTCGTGTTTATGCCCTCCAGGTCCACAGAGAAGATCCGATGGGCTCAATGCAAGAAAGTGGGAAGTTTAGGTGTTCGAAAAAAGAAGATTTCCCAGTTCATGAAGCCTGACACGGCCACCCGTGTCACCTGACACGGGCCGTGTCAGGAGGAAGGCCAAGAAAATACAAGAAATGCCCAAAATAGTGGCCTGACACGGTCGCCCGTGTCAGCCTGACACGGTCGTGTCAGGTCACCTGGGGCGTGTCAACAAGGAAATAACAAGGCAGAGAGCTGACACGACCGCCCGTGTCAGCCCAAAACGTGGATTTTCTAGTTTTCGGGCTTTTTCATCGGGCTTGAGCTGCATGGACGTTTTGGAGATTTCCACCTTCTGCCAAGGGATTTTCACTATATAAGGAGAGTTTCTACAAGAGAAAAGATCATCTTGGAATACAACAAAACACAATATTATGAAGCAATCAAGTATTACAGAGATCAAGGCATTTGGAGAGCTGAAGATATTCATGAGTGGGAGCAATTGAAGATCAAAGTCATCTAATTACTTGTAATGTGCAATTTTTATCTTGAATTTGTTTTAAACAATATAAGTAGCTAAACCCCCCAATGCTAGGGGGTGTCCCTGATTTAGAATTGTAATGAATTTGAGTTTACATTTGCATTTATAATATTGTTTTTACGGTAACCTTTTGATGTGTTTATTGCTTTCTCTTTCGGACCAATTGAAATTGATTTATGGTTATCAATTAGGCTGGACCACCATTGATAAGGTTTTCATAAGGTTACTCTGCAGTAGATATCTCCTAGGACTAGGGGTACCCTGTATGAACTAGAGTATTCTTGATATTATACAGCTTAACTTCACCCTAATTGGCTATGGACATATGAATTAGGGTAGATTGATTAAAGGTTTTCTCACCAAGGACTTGGGAGAAAATACCCTTGAGAACTAGTAGTAATTGATATTTGTTGATGCAATAGTGACTCAGAGTTGTTACAGGAATAAATCATACACCTTCCCTGGCTTTGTTCCTTTTTCTCTATAAACCCTTATTTTCATCCTTCTTTACCTGTACTGTTATTATTATATTTTTACACTCAAAAACCAAATTAATACTTTTTGTTTAATTGAATGATAATTTAAACTCAATATTGACTTGCAGTCCTTGAGATCGATATTCGGGGAATTTCCCCATTATTACTATAAAAGGCAAAATAGTACACTTGCTGTTTTTCCAATCAAGTTTTTGGCGTCATTGTCGGGGACTGCCAAAATATAGAGTTTAATTTTAAGTTCAATTAAAATTTTGTTGCTCTACAATAAAATTATTTTTCTGTCATTTATATATTTTCATTCACTAATCTGTGTATGCGAGGAGAGCCCTCAGCAAAATTTCTTTTTGACGCAGAAATTGAGAGAACCCTTCACCGGAGACGCAGAGAACAAAGAGGGGATTCTACCAAAGAAACTACCTCTGATCACTAAGAAGTCAAGGAACCAATGGCTGAAGTTCCTCCAATTCCACCTCCTCCACCTCCGGAAAGACTCATGGGTGACTATGGAGGTGCAAATGCACTAGGTGGTCGACTGACCATTGTCAACCAACCGGTGAATGTGACAAATTTTCAACTACATCCTAGCACGATCAATCAATTGGAAAGAAAACCTTTCACCGGAAAGGTTAATGAAGATGCCGACAAACACCTGCAAAGATTTCTGACCATGAGCACCACCCTGAAAATTGATGGTCATACTGATGAAGCAAAAAAATTAAGAATGTTCCCATTCACTTTAGCTGAAGACGCAGAAGAATGGTTCTATTCTCTTCCTGCCGGCAATATCACATCCTGGGAGGAGATGGAAACTACATTCTTAAATGAGTACTTTCCAGCATCAGTGTTTCTGAGAAAAAGGCATGAGATTCTTAATTTCAAACAGAAGGATGGTGAATCATTGGGAGACACTTACAAAATATTCAAAAGGATCTTAGTAGCATGTCCAACTCATAATATGGATCAGACCGAACAAATGCAGATGTTCGTTAATGGGCTGAAAATAAAAACAAAACAGTTGATTGATACAGCAGTCGGTGGCTCAACAAATTTCTCAACAGCCACTGGTATCAAGAGGATTATTGAAGGAATAACTGCCAATGAGCATCTAGAGCTATACGACAAGTGTACCAGTCAGCCAGATGGGGTGATTGATATAAAATTAAAGACAAATAAAATCCGTCTGGAAGACACAGTTGCTGCCGAAATAGACAAAAAGCTGAAAGCTATGAATATAGGTACTCAACAGATAGCGCAGGTTCAACTAGCTTAGGCGAGCACTTTTGAAATCTGTAATGGACCTCATCACACGGTCTATTGCTTTGCGACTCCCCAACAAATTGAAGAGATCAAATTCTTGAAGCAGAATAATCCCTATTCTAACACTTACAATCCAGGTTGGAAGAATCACCCAAACTTCTCCTGGAAAGATCAAAAAGGGAATGTTCCACAACAGAGTCAAGGTCAATATTAACAACAACAAGCTCCAAGGAAAGCAGACTGGGAGATTGCCATTGAAAACATGGCAGCTCAAAATAGGCAATTTAAAGAAGAGACTAGAAACAATCAGAAAAACACCACCGCCTCCCTAAAGAATCTTGAAGTTCAGCTAGGGCAGATAACACAGCAACTAGCAAGTTCTTGAACACCAGGTTCCTTACCAAGTGAAACAGTTCAAAATCCGAGAGGTCAGGAGAATGTTAATAATGTCACGACGACAGAGAAAAAGGTTGCTAAAAATAAAAAAATTATATCACCGAGCGAGCCGACTAAAGAGGAAACTACAAAAGAAATTAAACCGGTGATTAAGTTGCCCTACCCTCAGAGAGTGACAAAGAAGGAACCTAGCGAGTCAGACTTGGATAAATTCATGACAATGTTTAAAAGGGTTGAGGGTCGTATGTCTTTGTTAGAAGCACTCGAAAGAATGCCCATGTACAAGAAATTCATGGAAGAGATACTGGCTAAAAAGAAACCAACCACCGAAGAACAGGTATCCTGGAAGGAACAGTATAGTGCAAACTCACTGGGGCAGAAAATTCCTAACAAACAAAAGGATCCGGGAACGATAATAGTACCATGCACAATTAAAGAAAGAACCTTCAAAAAGGTACTAATAGATTCTGGAGCTAGTGTGAATCTGATGCCATTATCGATCTATCACAGGCTGGGTATTAAAAATATCACTGATATAAAGACCAACCTGAAGTTTGCGGATCACTCAAGAAAAGATGCATATGGTATAGCTGAAGATGTGTTGGTAACAATAGAGGACTTGATTTTTCCAGTTGATTTTGTAATCCTAGACATACCTGAAGATGATGAGGCCCCCATCATTTTGGGTCGACCTTTCTATAGCACCTCAAATTTGCCCTCCCCATTCCTGCATTCATTTCATTTTTTAGGTCATTAACATTACATATTGCATTGCATCATATCCATAAGAATTGGCATCAAGAGAATTCATCAGTGCAAAAGGGCAAATATTTCCTTGAGATAAAGGCCACATGGTTGTTCTAAAGAGCTTATATGAGCCAAGGTTCATTTTGAAGCAACTTTACCAAGTGGTAGAGGCCCAAATTCATCAGTGCAGTTCCAGGTCATCTAAGGCCCATAAAAGTCAACTGAAAGTCAATTGAGGGCTATGAAGTGGATAAATGGTTTGAGACACTTCATTCATGTCCAAAAGAGGTTTATTCATCATGTCAAACATCTACCTTGAAGAATTTGAAGTCAGATCAAAAGTTTCCCAAAATGGAAAGTGACCTGTAATTTTAAGTTTCCAAAAATGGCAAGTTTTTGGTTCACTTTCAACTTGACTTTCCAACATCAAATAAGCTTCAAATGAAATTTTGGTCAACATGAAAGTTGAAGATCTTTCTCTCCCATTTCCAAAAAGTCTAAGATCATGAGCATCTGATGAAGGGTTGAGAAGTTATAAGCAAATGATCACCAAGTGTACATGAAACTTCAAAGTGCCATAACTTTTGATCCAAATCTCCAAATGAAGTCACTCTTTTTGAAAATTGCATATCATGACCAATATTTTCCAAATCCATCATTGCATTGCATGAAATAATATCACATGATCATTTGGCCATGCATGAACATTTTGGAGGGAAAATCCATAATTTGAAATTGGTTGATGCTACAAGCTTTTTGATCATTCCATCATGTTCATAAGTTGATTTTAAGTGGATTGGAACCATGCATGTGCACTGTTCACGTGCATTTGCATCATGCAAGGGTGCATTTACCATTTGTGCATCACACCTCATATCTTCTTAATTTTTCATTAGCCAATGCCTAATCATGATTACATCATCATTAACATGTCATATATAAGGCTAATCATAACTGAATTGCTGAGATTACAACTTCTAGATCTAGAAAATTTGCTTTCCCTCCAAATTTTTCTCTCAATTGAAACTTCAAAATTCTTCACATAACACATCAAGATCCTTGCATATTCTGGTTTATTGAGCATTGTTGATGAAGAATCAAGCACTGGATTGAAGGTTTTGGTGAAGAATCAAGTTGCACAAGCTCATGAAGATGAACATGGAAGTTGCAAATTAATCAAGATCCAAGCCTTTTCAAGTCATATTTCGTGCATAAAGCTTCACTACAAGGTTGATAGAGGAGATCTGGAAGATTGGAGCTGTTGAATCCACTGTTTTCGTCCACTGCTCTAAAAAAAGGTTGGAATTCGAAACTCATAATTCTTCATTCTAGTGCCATTAACATGTAGAGTTTTTGTCACTGATGATTGTGATATAAAGATCTTTGAATTTGATGAAGTTTTGAGTGAGATACATGAACTTGAAGTTTGTATGTACATAATGTTTCTCTTCGATTTACTCTGGTTAGGAAGAATTAATATGAATTAGGCTTTGATTTGGAATGTATGTCGAACAAGCTTTCGATTGGTACCATTATTGTATGTTTCTGGAAATTTTTTGCATCGCCTCTGCCGGAGAACCGCCGGAGAAGACGACCGAAATCACTATTCCGGTCGCCTAGTTCATGACACTAGGGTTTACTGCTAGCACGCTATTCACCGCCTTGTCCTCTGTTCGATCCCGTGCGAGCGCTAGTTTAATTTCCATTTTGCTGGCCCTTGCCATGCTGAAATGATGCGTTTCAATTGGAGCGCACTTGCAACCTTACGTTCCAGGGTTCGATCCCCTGAGAATGTTATTTTCAATTTCTTTTGATTTCCATTGCCTTAAACGCAGCGTTTAAAGGAAATGCGCTATGGCCTTAAGCGCCCGTTCGATCCTTCCACATACATGCTTCCGTTAATTCCATTTGTTTTACTGAGCGCTCATGTGACCACATAGTTCAGGGTTCGATTCCAGCGCGTAGACATTTCCAATTTGTTTTATGTTTGGAGCGCCTATGACCTGAAGCTCCTGTGTTAAATTCCTGCTTAATGCATTTTGCCATTTTCATTTTTATTTTCATTTTTACATGGTTTTCAATATTATTTCCATTTATTTTCATCAAATTGAAAAATTCATAAAAAATTAAAAACAAGTCCAATTTAAGTCATTCTTTTTTCCACATGATTGTATTGATGTCTACTATTTTAGATGTCATTTGTGTGATTTGATTGTTTCTGGATTTTTGAATGTGAACTGATGTTTGAACATGTATGTAAATCTACCATGTTTCATCCAATTAATTGTGAAATGCTCATTGCTTGTCCAAATGCCTTGAAATTTGACGTGCTTATTCATGACACATAACATGATCTTTTGGATTTTGTTTGGCATTTTTATAATTTTCCATCTCTGTTTTAGACACATGAATACATGGTGTGACAATGTGTGTCACACATTTCGATGTTGATCTTGTTCATTTTCATTCCTAGGTCATTTGATCTCCTCTGATTCTAATTTTTTGCATCATGCTTGTCCATAACATGTTGATATCACATAAAAAATTTCATGATCATTGAATGTGTTTCTGATTTAATGTGCATTTTCTCATTTGTATGCCCAATAACTGATCACATTGTATGCCTTTGCCTTATCTTGTGCACTTGAGGGCTTTGCCTTAGGATTTGAGTCTGGTCCTTTTTAGGACATGTTCTTACTTGAATAAATGTGCTTCATGTTGAATATCAACTTCTGTTTTGACTTTTTGCTTTGCCTTTGACCCTAGTCTTGGTACTAGTGGTTTGTACTTACCAAGATCCTTCACATAACACATCAAGATCCTTGCATATTCTGGTTTATTGAGCATTGTTGATGAAGAATCAAGCACTGGAATGAAGGTTTTGGTGAAGAATCAAGTTGCACAAGCTCATGAAGATGAACATGGAAGTTGCAAATTAATCAAGATCCAAGCCTTTTCAAGTCATATTTCGTGCATAAAGCTTCACTACAAGGTTGATAGAGGAGATCTGGAAGATTGGAGCTGTTGAATCCACTGTTTTCGTCCACTGCTCTAAAAAAAGGTTGGAATTCGAAACTCATAATTCTTCATTCTAGTGCCATTAACATGTAGAGTTTTTGTCACTGATGATTGTGATATAAAGATCTTTGAATTTGATGAAGTTTTGAGTGAGATACATGAACTTGAAGTTTGTATGTACATAATGTTTCTCTTCGATTTACTCTGGTTAGGAAGAATTAATATGAATTAGGCTTTGATTTGGAATGTATGTCGAACAAGCTTTCGATTGGTACCATTATTGTATGTTTCTGGAAATTTTTTGCATCGCCTCTGCCGGAGAACCGCCGGAGAAGACGACCGAAATCACTATTCCGGTCGCCTAGTTCATGACACTAGGGTTTACTGCTAGCACGCTATTCACCGCCTTGTCCTCTGTTCGATTCCGTGCGAGCGCTAGTTTAATTTCCATTTTGCTGGCCCTTGCCATGCTGAAATGATGCGTTTCAATTGGAGCGCACTTGCAACCTTACGTTCCAGGGTTCGATCCCCTGAGAATGTTATTTTCAATTTCTTTTGATTTCCATTGCCTTAAACGCAGCGTTTAAAGGAAATGCGCTATGGCCTTAAGCGCCCGTTCGATCCTTCCACATACATGCTTCCGTTAATTCCATTTGTTTTACTGAGCGCTCATGTGACCACATAGTTCAGGGTTCGATTCCAGCGCGTAGACATTTCCAATTTGTTTTATGTTTGGAGCGCCTATGACCTGAAGCTCCTGTGTTAAATTCCTGCTTAATGCATTTTGCCATTTTCATTTTTATTTTCATTTTTACATGGTTTTCAATATTATTTCCATTTATTTTCATCAAATTGAAAAATTCATAAAAAATTAAAAACAAGTCCAATTTAAGTCATTCTTTTTTCCACATGATTGTATTGATGTCTACTATTTTAGATGTCATTTGTGTGATTTGATTGTTTCTGGATTTTTGAATGTGAACTGATGTTTGAACATGTATGTAAATCTACCATGTTTCATCCAATTAATTGTGAAATGCTCATTGCTTGTCCAAATGCCTTGAAATTTGACGTGCTTATTCATGACACATAACATGATCTTTTGGATTTTGTTTGGCATTTTTATAATTTTCCATCTCTGTTTTAGACACATGAATACATGGTGTGACAATGTGTGTCACACATTTCGATGTTGATCTTGTTCATTTTCATTCCTAGGTCATTTGATCTCCTCTGATTCTAATTTTTTGCATCATGCTTGTCCATAACATGTTGATATCACATAAAAATTTCATGATCATTGAATGTGTTTCTGATTTAATGTGCATTTTCTCATTTGTATGCCCAATAACTGATCACATTGTATGCCTTTGCCTTATCTTGTGCACTTGAGGGCTTTGCCTTAGGATTTGAGTCTGGTCCTTTTTAGGACATGTTCTTACTTGAATAAATGTGCTTCATGTTGAATATCAACTTCTGTTTTGACTTTTTGCTTTGCCTTTGACCCTAGTCTTGGTACTAGTGGTTTGTACTTACCAAGATCCTTCACATAACACATCAAGATCCTTGCATATTCTGGTTTATTGAGCATTGTTGATGAAGAATCAAGCACTGGAATGAAGGTTTTGGTGAAGAATCAAGTTGCACAAGCTCATGAAGATGAACATGGAAGTTGCAAATTAATCAAGATCCAAGCCTCTTTAAGTCATATTTCGTGCATAAAGCTTCACTACAAGGTTGATAGAGGAGATCTGGAAGATTGGAGCTCTTGAATCCACTGTTTTCGTCCACTGCTCTCAAAAAAGGTTGGAATTCGAAACTCATAATTCTTCATTCTAGTGCCATTAACATGTAGAGTTTTTGTCACTGATGATTATGATATAAAGATCTTTGAATTTGATGAAGTTTTGAGTGAGATACATGAACTTGAAGTTTGTATGTACATAATGTTTCTCTTCGATTTACTCTGGTTAGGAAGAATTAATATGAATTAGGCTTAGATTTGGAATGTATGTCGAACAAGCTTTCGATTGGTACCATTATTGTCTGTTTCTGGAATTTTTTTGCATCGCCTCTGCCGGAGAACCGCCGGAGAAGACGACCGGAATCACTATTCTGGTCGCCTGGTTCATGACACTAGGGTTTACTGCTAGCACGCTATTCACCGCCTTGTCCTCTGTTCGATTCCGTGCGAGCGCTAGTTTAATTTCCATTTTGCTGGCCCTTGCCATGCTGAAATGATGCGTTTCAATTGGAGCGCACTTGCAACCTTACGTTCCAGGGTTCGATCCCCTGAGAATGTTATTTTCAATTTCTTTTGATTTCCATTGCCTTAAACGCAGCGTTTAAAGGAAATGCGCTATGGCCTTAAGCGCCCGTTCGATCCTTCCACATACATGCTTCCGTTAATTCCATTTGTTTTACTGAGCGCTCATGTGACCACATAGTTCAGGGTTCGATTCCAACGCGTAGACATTTCCAATTTGTTTTATGTTTGGAGCGCCTATGACCTGAAGCTCCTGTGTTCAATTCCTGCTTAATGCATTTTGCCATTTTCATTTTTATTTTCATTTTTACATGGTTTTCAATATTATTTCCATTTATTTTCATCAAATTGAAAAATTCATAAAAAATTGAAAACAAGTCCAATTTAAGTCATTCTTTTTTCCACATGATTGTATTGATGTCTACTATTTTAGATGTCATTTGTGTGATTTGATTGTTTCTGGATTTTTGAATGTAAATTGATCTTTGAACATGTATGTAAATCTACCATGTTTCATCCAATTAATTGTGAAATGCTCATTGCTTGTCCAAATGCCTTGAAATTTGACGTGCTTATTCATGACACATAACATGATCTTTTGGATTTTGTTTGGCATTTTTAGAATTTTCCATCTCTGTTTTAGACACATGAATACATGGTGTGACAATGTGTGTCACACATTTGGATGTTGATCTTGTTCATTTTCATTCCTAGGTCATTTGATCTCCTCTGATTCTAATTTTTTGCATCATGCTTGTCCATAACATGTTGATATCACATAAAAAATTTCATGATCATTGAATGTGTTTCTGATTTAATGTGCATTTTCTCATTTGTATGCCCAATAACTGATCACATTGTATGCCTTTGCCTTATCTTGTGCACTTGAGGGCTTTGCCTTAGGATTTGAGTCTGGTCCTTTTTAGGACATGTTCTTACTTGAATAAATGTGCTTCATGTTGAATATCAACTTCTGTTTTGACTTTTTGCTTTGCCTTTGACCCTAGTCTTGGTACTAGTGGTTTGTACTTACCAAGATCCTTCACATAACACATCAAGATCCTTGCATATTCTGGTTTATTGAGCATTATTGATGAAGATTCAAGCACTGGACTGAAGGTTTTGGTGAAGAATCAAGCTGCACAAGCTCATGAAGATGAACATGAAAGTTGCAAATTAATCAAGATCCAAGCCTTTTCAAGTCATATTTCGTGCATAAAGCTTCACTACAAGGTTGATAGAGGAGATCTGGAAGATTGGAGCTCTTGAATCCACTGTTTTCGTCCACTGCTCTCAAAAAAGGTTGGAATTCGAAACTCATAATTCTTCATTCTAATGCCATTAACATGTAGAGTTTTTGTCACTGATGATTATGATATAAAGATCTTTGAATTTGATGAAGTTTTGAGTGAGATACATGAACTTGAAGTTTGTATGTACATAATGTTTCTCTTCGATTTACTCTGGTTAGGAAGAATTAATATGAATTAGGCTTAGATTTGGAATGTATGTCGAACAAGCTTTCGATTGGTACCATTATTGTATGTTTCTGGAAATTTTTTGTATCGCCTCTGCCGGAGAATCGCCGGAGAAGACGACCGGAATCACTATTCTGGTCGCCTGGTTCATGACACTAGGGTTTACTGCTAGCACGCTATTCACCGCCTTGTCCTCTGTTCGATTCCGTGCGAGCGCTAGTTTAATTTCCATTTTGCTGGCCCTTGCCATGCTGAAATGATGCGTTTCAATTGGAGCGCACTTGCAACCTTACGTTCCAGGGTTCGATCCCCTGAGAATGTTATTTTCAATTTCTTTTGATTTCCATTGCCTTAAACGCAGCGTTTAAAGGAAATGCGCTATGGCCTTAAGCGCCCGTTCGATCCTTCCACATACATGCTTCCGTTAATTCCATTTGTTTTAATGAGCGCTCATGTGACCACATAGTTCAGGGTTCGATTCCAGCGCGTAGACATTTCCAATTTGTTTTATGTTTGGAGCGCCTATGACCTGAAGCTCCTGTGTTCAATTCCTACTTAATGCATTTTGCCATTTTCATTTTTACATGGTTTTCAATATTATTTCCATTTATTTTCATCAAATTGAAAAATTCATAAAAAATTGAAAACAAGTCCAATTTAAGTCATTCTTTTTTCCACATGATTGTATTGATGTCTACTATTTTAGATGTAATTTGTGTGATTTGATTGTTTCTGGATTTTTGAATGTGAACTGATGTTTGAACATGTATGTAAATCTACCATGTTTCATCCAATTAATTGTGAAATGCTCATTGCTTGTCCAAATCCCTTGAAATTTGACGTGCTTATTCATGACACATAACATGATCTTTTGGATTTTGTTTGGCATTTTTAGAATTTTCCATCTCTGTTTTAGACACATGAATACATGGTGTGACAATGTGTGTCACACATTTGGATGTTGATCTTGTTCATTTTCATTCCTAGGTCATTTGATCTCCTCTGATTCTAATTTTTTGCATCATGCTTGTCCATAACATGTTGATATCACATAAAAAATTCCATGATCATTGAATGTGTTTCTGATTTAATGTGCATTTTCTCATTTGTATGCCCAATAACTGATCACATTGTATGCCTTTGCCTTATCTTGTGCACTTGAGGGCTTTGCCTTAGGATTTGAGTCTGGTCCTTTTTAGGACATGTTCTTACTTGAATAAATATGCTTCATGTTGAATATCAACTTCTGTTTTGACTTTTTGCTTTGCCTTTGACCCTAGTCTTGGTACTAGTGGTTTGTACTTACCAAGATCCTTCACATAACACATCAAGATCCTTGCATATTCTGGTTTATTGAGCATTGTTGATGAAGAATCAAGCACTGGATTGAAGGTTTTGGTGAAGAATCAAGCTGCACAAGCTCATGAAGATGAACATGGAAGTTGCAAATTAATCAAGATCCAAGCCTTTTCAAGTCATATTTCGTGCATAAAGCTTCACTACAAGGTTGATAGAGGAGATCTGGAAGATTGGAGCTCTTGAATCCACTGTTTTCGTCCACTGCTCTCAAAAAAGGTTGGAATTCGAAACTCATAATTCTTCATTCTAGTGCCATTAACATGTAGAGTTTTTATCACTGATGATTATGATATAAAGATCTTTGAATTTGATGAAGTTTTGAGTGAGATACATGAACTTGAAGTTTGTATGTACATAATGTTTCTCTTCGATTTACTCTGGTTAGGAAGAATTAATATGAATTAGGCTTAGATTTGGAATGTATGTCGAACAAGCTTTCGATTGGTACCATTATTGTATGTTTCTGGAATTTTTTTGCATCGCCTCTGCCGGAGAATCGCCGGAGAAGACGACCGGAATCACTATTCCGGTCGCCTGGTTCATGACACTAGGGTTTACTGCTAGCACGCTATTCACCGCCTTGTCCTCTGTTCGATCCCGTGCGAGCGCTAGTTTAATTTCCATTTTGCTGGCCCTTGCCATGCTGAAATGATGCGTTTCAATTGGAGCGCACTTGCAACCTTACGTTCCAGGGTTCGATCCCCTGAGAATGTTATTTTCAATTTCTTTTGATTTCCATTGCCTTAAACGCAGCGTTTAAAGGAAATGCGCTATGGCCTTAAGCGCCCGTTCGATCCTTCCACATACATGCTTCCGTTAATTCCATTTGTTTTACTGAGCGCTCATGTGACCACATAGTTCAGGGTTCGATTCCAGCGCGTAGACATTTCCAATTTGTTTTATGTTTGGAGCGCCTATGACCTGAAGCTCCTGTGTTCAATTCCTGCTTAATGCATTTTGCCATTTTCATTTTTATTTTCATTTTTACATGGTTTTCAATATTATTTCCATTTATTTTCATCAAATTGAAAAATTCATACAAAATTAAAAACAAGTCCAATTTAAGTCATTCTTTTTTCCACATGATTGTATTGATGTCTACTATTTTAGATGTCATTTGTGTGATTTGATTGTTTCTGGATTTTTGAATGTGAACTGATGTTTGAACATGTATGTAAATCTACCATGTTTCATCCAATTAATTGTGAAATGCTCATCGCTTGGCCAAATGCCTTGTTGGTGTGTTTATTTCATGTTATATGTTTTTGTGTGGTGTGATTGTATCCCCATAGGTTTGCTAGACTTCGCATAGTCTCTCGTTTGCATGTCAATTAAGGTAGCACGGTTCCTTCGTCTAGGACTTCCTTTCTTGCGTGAGCATTCCTAAAACACAAACAAACTTTGTCTTCTCTTAAGAACACGTTAGCTCATTCTACTACAGGTGAGTAAGTCTCCAGAGGTCGAGCATCCGGCAGATTGCGTAGTGACGTTGTTCACCTAAAAAACACAAAACAAATAGAAATAGTTTAGCCGAACTACGACAACTCTGATTCTCATGTCCAGATGAGATACGTAGGCACGAGATGCGATGTCTTGTCGAGTTTGACTGACGACTAACATTAATCCTTGCTGGTTTTCGCCCTCGTTGCGATTCTTTTCTCTCGCCCTCGTTGCGATCGAGACCTTCCTTTTCTCTTGCCCTAGTTGCAATCGAGCCCCTCTTTTCTTTTCTCACCCTGTTGTGTGTGTTAAGAGTCGGATGTAAGACCAACCATTGGCATTTCGTTTCCTGTTGGCGTTTGCTTGTCCGGAGTCTGATGTAAGTCCATCTATTGGCATTCGGTTTCCCGTTTGTTTGTTGTTTGTTTGAGGAGTTAGGTGTAAGACCATTGATTGGCTATCTGTTTCCTGTTTTGTTTTATGGAGTTAGATGTAAGACCATCGATTGGCTATCTGTTTCCCATCTGTTTTTGGAGTTGGATGTAAGTCCATTGATTGGCATTCCATTTCCAGTTGTGTGTTTCGTTTGACGTCTTAGCGTCTCCTTTCAGTGTTTTGTTTCGGCGTGCGTTAGCCGAGCTACGAGTGCTCTGATTCTTTCTCTGGTTAGAGAAGATACGTATGCATAGGATGCGATGTCCTAGCGAGCACGTTTCACGTTTCCCGTTTCCCCGAACTATGTCGACTCTGATGTTTGTGTCTGACAAACTACGTAGGCCCTGGATGCGACATTCTGCCGAGTCCGCTTTCTCCGTTTTCCTTCACCTGTGCTTATTCCAGTGTGTGTGCATTCTTTGAGCAGTTTATCAGCAACCTTATTCTATTCTTTTGAGCATGGATCCCGTCGAGTACGACGGACGTGAGGGGTGTTAATACCTTCCCCTTGCGTAACCGACTCCCGATCCTACCAATCTCTAGTCGTAAGACCATTCCTTTCCCTTTTTCAGGTTTACTTCGAGTGTTTCCTTTCCCTCCTTTGGGATAAATAACGCACGGTGGCGGCTCTGTGTCTTTTCCTGCCGGTTGTTTTTCGCGAATGCGACACTTTCATGCAGACAAGTCGATGCAATCTCGACATGGATCAGGGCACGTTAACCTTGAAAGTTCACGACAAAGAGATAACATTAAATGCTATTAAAGACCAGAAGCTAGAGGAAGATATAGAATCTCACTATCAAGTGGGCTTAATCAGGACAGAGGCGAGAAGGCAAAGTAACATACCAACATTAGAGAAAGATACAGGAAGGCCCTCTCGACTCTCACCACTGCCATTAGCCACCCTGACTGGAAAGACTCCCATCTCCATTCCAAAAACCAAGAGAAAGAAAAAAAATGAAAACAAGGTAAGGATATGAAGGTTAAAAAGGACTTGTGGCACAAAGGAATCCATATTGATGAAAGAGACAGCTTCTTAGTTTTGGACAAGATGGGCAACAAGGTTTGGAGGCTGAAGTACCCCCCATAACAAGGGGAATGAACCATCGAGCTAGGCGACGTTAAACGAAGCGCTTCGTGGGAGGCAACCCACGCGTTACTAGTTCTAATTATTGTTTGTGTTTGTTTGTTATTTTAGGTTTGCACAGTGCCTTGCATAAAAGGGCGAAGGTACTCACATGTAAAAAGTTGAAAAATGAGCATAACAGCAGCCTGACACGGTCGCCCGTGTTAGTTGACACGACACGTGTCAGGCCTGCAGATTTGAGATTTGTTTGAAAAATTTGAATGTTGTGTAGGCATGTTACACTTCCCGATCCAGCCCCCTCAGTAGGGCACTATGAGTCACCCTCCTTCTATCTTGTTCGAAAACATTGAGGCCAATGTTTAGTTCAAGTGTGGGGGAGGTTTTACTATGCTTTTTGCTTTTATTTTTGTTGATTATTTCCCAATTTTTAATTCTTACCATTTCACATTTGGTTTATTTTTACTATCAGGTATCATGTGCTGCATGTATTTCAGGTTCTGGGTATTATAGTTGGATGAGGTAATGATCAATAACGGTAGTGGATGAAATAATCACTCCACTTACTATTGCTTGTTGTGAAGGATATTCCCAGAAAGTCGATACTGCTGAAGAAAAGATCAGACACAATTTCTAAAGCTCAACTAACATAGGGTCCCTGTGCATTCCGAGTTGAGTAAGAAGTCGCACCATACTCGAAGTACTGTGGATGCTGTCAAGCTTTACCTAACATGGTGAGTGAATAAAAAGCCAAACACATTTGTCATCATGATCGATATTCAGGTATGTCTTTATCACTCTGACTTTGCGTAGGTTCTCTGGGAGTTTCACTACATGTATACACACACTGAGGCATGTTGTTTGATTATACCCCTGAGCCTTTCTAGCCATCCCGTTAATGTTATCCTTTGGTAACCCCATTTGAGCCTGTATCCATTGTTTGTTTAACCCCGTAAATGTACCCCGCAGCCAAAACACTTCCTTACCCTGTTCAGAGTCAAGTTAATATTAGTAAGTTGTGTTGCAATTATAAGTTTGGGGGAAAACCCCATAAGTTTCAAAAGCCAAGGTGAGTGCGATTTTTTTTAAGAGAATCATCGAGAAAAAAAGAGAAATGAAAATAAACTCGAGGGTTCAAAAGAAGCACTGGCCAAAGAAAGGTACTCTGTTGAAAAACAAGAATAGAAAAGAAAAACCCGAGCTATAAAAAAATAGAGCAAAAGAAATAAAATGAACAAACACAGTGAAAATAATAGTAACATTGACTCCGAACCCAAAAACCACTTGCTTCCCGTTTTGTTTATCCACACCATAACCCAGGCCCCATTACAACCCGAAAGACCTCAAAAAGTGTGTGTTATATGTAGTTGATATGAAAGGAGAAACTATTCAAACTTATAAGTTGATATTGCATATTCTAAATTGAGAGTGAAAACACTTTAACCCCGAGAGACTTGGTGAGAGTGTAATATAAGCTGACAGGTGAAGCGGTACCTCGATGTGGAAGTGCGGCTGAAAACTCATTAGGAAAAGCAGGAACTATAAAAGGGAGAGTGATGGCTTTGGCGAAAGATCTTAGCAGTATCATGGTAAGAATATAAATTTTGGCAAGTGACACTTTCTCGTATAGGACATTACTTAAGGACAAGCAATTAACTAAGTTTGGGGTTGTGATCGGTCACCATTTTCACTATATTTTCGTTGCTTATCCGACAAGAAACCAATGATTTTGAGGCACTGTGTACGCATTATGGTACCTTTAAAGTTAATTTTCATTCCCGTAAGTTATTTAAGCAATTTTATTAATTATCAGTTTTATTTTGTGTTTTCGTGATTTTACGATTCGGTTGTCATGTTTATGCCCTCCAGGTCCACAGAGAAGATCCAATGGACTCAATGGAAGAAAGTGGAAAGTTTAGGCGTTCGAAAAAAGAAGATTTCCCAGTTCAGGAAGCCTGACACGGCCACCCGTGTCACCTGACACGGGCCGTGTCAGGAGGAAGGCCAAGAAAATACAAGAAATGCCCAAAACAGTGGCCTGACACGGCAGCCCGTGTCAGCCTGACACGGCTGTGTCAGGTCACCTAGGGCGTGTCAGCAAGGAAATAACAAGGCAGAGAGCTGACACGGCCGCCCGTGTCAGCCCAAAACGTGGATTTTCCAGTTTTCGGGCTTTTTCACCGGGCTTGAGCTGCATGGACGTTTTGGAGATTTCCACCTTCTGCCAAGGGATTTTCACTATATAAGGAGAGTTTCTGCAAGAGAAAAGATCATCTTGGAATACGGAAAAACAGAGTATTGTGAAGCAATCAAGTATTACAGAGATCAAGGCATTTGGAGAGCTGAAGATATTCATGAGCGGGAGCGATTGAAGATCAAAGTCATCCAATTACTTGTAATGTGCAATTTTTATCTTGAATTTGTTTTAAACAATATGAGTAGCTAAACCCCCCAATGCTAGGGGGTGTCCCTGATTTAGAATTGTAATGAATTTGAGTTTACATTTGCATTTATAATATTGTTTTTACGGTAACCTTTTGATGTGTTTATTGCTTTCTCTTTCGGACCAATTGAGATTGATTTATGGTTATCAATTAGGCTGGACCGCCATTGATAAGGTTTTCATAAGGTTACTCTGCAGTAGATATCACCTAGGACTAGGGGTACCCTGTATGAACTAGAGTATTCTTGATATTATACAGCTTAACTTCACCCTAATTGGCTATGGACATAGGAATTAGGGTAGATTGATTAAAGGTTTTCTCACCAAGGACTTGGGAGAAAATACCCTTGAGAACTGGTAGTAATTGATATTTGTTGATGCAATAGTGACTCAGAGTTGTTACAGGAATAAATCATACACCTTACCTGACATTGTTCCTTTTTCTCTATAAACCCTTATTTTCATCCTTCTTTATCTGTACTGTTATTATTATATTTTTATACTCAAAAACCAAATTAATACTTTTTGTTTAATTGAATGATAATTTAAACTCAATATTGACTTGCAGTCCTTGAGATCGATATTCGGGGAATTTCCCCATTATTACAATAAAAGGCAAAATAGTACACTTGCTGTTTTCCCGATCAAGTTTTTGGCGCCGTTGCCGGGGACTGCCAAAATATAGAGCTTAATTTTAAGTTCAATTAAAATTTTGTTGCTCTGCAATAAAATTATTTTTCTGTCATTTATATATTTTCGTTCACTAATCTGTGTATGCGAGGAGAGCCATCAGCAAAGTTTCTTTTTGACGCAGAAATTGAGAGAACCCTTCATCGGAGACGCAGAGAACAAAGAGGGAATTCTACAGAAGAAAGTACCTCTGATCACTCAGAAGTCAAGGAACCAATGGCTGAAGTTCCTCCAATTCCACCTCCTCCACCTCCGGAAAGACTCATGGGTGACTATGGAGGTGCAAATGCACTAGGTGGTCGACTGACCATTGTCAACCAACCGGTGAATGTGATAAATTTTCAACTACATCCTAGCACGATCAATCAATTGGAAAGAAAACCTTTCACCGGAAAGATTAATGAAGATGCCAACAAACACCTGCAAAGATTTCTGACCATGAGCACCACCCTGAAAATTGATGGTCATACTGATGAAGCAAAAAAATTAAGAATGTTCTCATTCACTTTAGCTGAAGACGCGGAAGAATGGTTCTATTCTCTTCCTGCCGACAATATCACATCCTGGGAGGAGATGGAAACTGCATTCTTAAATGAGTACTTTCCAGCATCAGTGTTCCTGAGAAAAAGGTATGAGATTCACATCCTGGTGAATCATTTGTTGATGCAATAGTGACTCAGAGTTGTTACAGGAATAAATCATACACCTTCCCTGACATTGTTCCTTTTTCTCTATAAACCCTTATTTTCATCCTTCTTTACCTGTACTATTATTATTATTATATTTTTACACTCAAAAACCAAATTAATACTTTTTGTTTAATTGAATGATAATTTAAACTCAATATTGACTTGCAGTCCTTGAGATCGACATTCGGGGAATTTCCCCATTATTACTATAAAAGGCAAAATAGTACACTTGCTATTTTCCCGATCAGTTTGATCATCTTAGGAGGCATGATGATGATGATATGAAGAGAATTTGATGAATTTGGGTATGGGATGAGGAAATGTGAAGGGAAAATTAGGGTTGGCCGTTTTTGTGAAAAAAAAGAGAGATAGATGGAAGAAAGATAGTTTTAAGAAGTGCAAAAGGGCCAATGGGTCAACCCAAGTCAGTTTACAAAAAAAAATTGGGATGGTTGACACATTGTAGAATGTATCGATACATGAGGCCCAAATTTCATTTTTGAAACAGGCATATATTGATCCAAAACACGGGTGTATCGATACATACTGAACTAAAATCTTCTAAAGTTTAAAAAATTATCGCATGTATCGGCACATGGTAATATGGGTCGATCCAAGTTAATTCAATGATTTTGTTTTGGCTTTACAGACATTGATGTATCGATCCATTAGAAAAAAAAATTGCAAAAAAAAATATTAGATGTAAACAGACTTGAGACACATTGATTTCCCTTTGATGGTTTAATTTTGGCAATGAAATGCATATGTACATATAAACATGTATTAAAGTTTCTATGATGATGAGAGACAAATGCTATAAGTAATGTATAGATAATATATGAATTGCATGTAATGCAACATATGGCATGTTTTATGAACGCATGAATATACAAGATGAAAGAATTATCAATGAGTCGCTTTAACATATAGATTGAAAGACTTATTAACGCAATCAACGATTTTTTTTTAAGTGAACACGTATAAGATAATCACAACTTATCAAGCATATAACTATATCTCATAAAGGAACAACTTAAGTACACACATAGGTAGAGTTTATAACGAGATATAAAAGGAACGAAGTTACCTCGTTTGATGAACGGTGAAGATGCATATTCATAAGCTCTATACTTCTTGACATCTACACTCTTACCATGTTCATTTTTGTCTAAGTTCCCATTGGTAGGCATAAGGGTGTTAATGGACTTTGAGTCTTCCATTCAAAAGCGCTTTAGCAACTCTCTACAGTATTTTGTTTGACACACGACCATGCCTTCGTCAGTTGCTTAATTTGAAGACCGAGGAAGTAGTTTAGCTCCCTCCTTAGACTCATCTAAAACTCACCCCTGCATAACCTTAGAAAATTCTTTGACCAAATGCATGTTAGTTGAACCAAAAATAATATCATCTACATATACTTGAATTAAAAGAATACACTTTCCTTGACGTTTAATGAAAAGAGTGGTATCCACTTTACCTCTTGAATATCCATGATTAACTAAAAATTTACTAAGTCTTTCATACCAAGCCCGAGGGGCCTATTTAAGACCATATAAAGCACACTTTAATTTGAAAGTGTGATCCGGATATTCATCATTCTCAAAACTCGGAGGTTGTGAGACATATACCTCTTCATTTATGAAACCGTTAAGAAAGGCACTATTTACGTCCATTTGATAAAGCTTAAAATTCTTAGCACATACATAAGCAAGCAAGAGGCGTATAGCCTCAAGGAGAGCGACCAAATCATAAGTCTCCTTATAATCTATGCCCTTCTCTTGGTTATACCCTTGAGCCACTAACCGGGCTTTATTTCGGGTTATCATTCTGTTTTCATCAAGTTTGTTCCTGAAAACCCACTTAGTACCAATGATACGATGGTCTCGCGGACGAGGGACAAGTTCCCAAACGTCATTTCTTTTAAATTGATTAAGCTCATCTTGCATGGTCATTAGCCAAAATTCATCAATCAAGGCCTCTTTGGTATTTTTAGGTTCTACTTGAGAAACAAAAGCGAAATGATAACAAAAATTACTTAGCTTAGAATGAGTCATCACTCCTTTGGTGATGTCTCCAAGTATATTGTCAATAGGATGGTCTCTTGAGGATTTCCAAGCCAATGGAAGATCATTCACTTCAGCCGGGATTTCCTCTTCATCTTTTACATGACTAATATCTTCTTCCTTCTCAATGTCCACTGTTTTGGGCTGATCACTTCCCTCAACAACATCCTTGAGTATGTCTTCCGAAGATATACCTGCGTCATAAAAAGAAGTACCTTTTTCGACATTTTTCGGACAAGACTCATCAAAAGAAATATGAACCGACTCTTCAACAGTAAGTAAACGTTTATTGTAAACTCTAAATGCTTTACTTGATTAAGAATATCCAAGAAAGATACCCTCATCTGCTTTTGCATAAAATTTCCCAAGGTTTTCTTTACCATTATTTAAAACAAAGCATTTACAACCGAAAACATGAAGATGTGATAAGTTAGTTTTCTCCCTTTCAAAAGCTCATAAGGGGTTTTATTTAAAATAGGGAGAATCAAAATTCTGTTTAAAACATAACAAGTTGTGCTAATAGCATCTGCCAAAAAGTATTTTGGTAGACCGCCCTCATTGAGCATAGTTCTAGCCAACTCCTCTAAAACACGATTTTTACGCTCCACAACGCCATTCTGTTGTGGAGTACGAGGAGCTGAAAAATTATGCTTAATGCCATGCTTGTCACAATAATCAACAAAGAGGTGGTTTTGAAACTCCCCTCCATGATCGCTTCAGATTGTAACTATTTTTGAATTTATTTTATTTTGGGACAGTTTTGCAAAACGTGTAAAACCAGAAAAAGTTTCGTCTTTGCTATGTAAAAATATAGTCCATGTAAATCTAGGATAATCATCAACCAATACAAATCCATAGTAGTCACCACCTAAACTCTTTGTCATAGAAGGGCCAAAGAGGTCCATATGGATAAGCTCGAGGGGCCGTGAAGTAGAAATAACATTTTTTGATTTAAAGGACACCCTCGTTTGCTTTCCCATTTGACATGCGTCACATAGGTGATCTTTTGAAATTTTTATTTTTGGAATACCGACTACTAAATCTTTGGACATAACCTTATTAAGCAAATCGAAGTTAACATGCGCTAGGCGTCTATGTCAAAGCCATGAATCATCATTCAATGCGACTAGACACTTAGGACTTATTAACGGTACCTCAATAAGATCAAGCATATAGACGTTGTTTACTCTAATACCCTTAAACACAATATCCTTTTTGTCATCATGCTCAATTATACAACAAGTGTTTGTAAAAGTTACTTTGTAACCATTGTCACATAATTGGCTAATACTCAAAAGATTGTGTTTAAGTCCCTCAACTAAATTCACATCGGAGATAGTAATGGTAGAATGGTTACCTATACTACCTTTTCCGAGAACCGCTCCTTTGTTATTGTCGCCATAAGTAACATAACCTTTTTTTCTTAGCTTTAAAGTCTATGAATAGAGATATGTCACCCGTCATGTGCCTTGAACACCCATTGTCAAGAAACCATCTTCTTTCCTTGGATGCAAGACACTCAACCTACAATATCAAAAGAGAGAGGTAGGCACCCAATTTTCATTGGGTCCTTATGTGTGAGTGGAAACAATGTTGCATTTAGGAATCCATTGATAAATTCCTTTAGGAACAAGAAATCTCCTAAACTTGCATTTCGTAATGGTATGACCCGAATGACAATAATAATGACATAAATCATGATGATGGATTCGTTTACTTTTGCTCATTGGAATCCTTGGAATCTTCTCTACAAATGAATATTTAGCATAAGGTGGATTCAAAGATTTCTTACACAAATTAGGATCAATGGCAAAAGTAACTTTTGATTGTAGAGCTTTCTCTAATTTGGCCTTAAGAGATTTAACCTCTCCTAGCCAAATATGACAAGCCCCATAATTTTGAACACGAACCAATCCATCAATATCTTTTGAATTTTCTACAATACTTTCTTTTAGAGCTTCTAAGTCTTTTTCGGTTTTATAGACTTTACCCTCCAAAAATGAAAAGATTTGTTTATCAGAGGATAATCTCTTAAAAGCTGCTAATGCTTCGGTATGCAATTTTTCAAAAGCTATTTTCAATTCAAAAAAAGACATAGAAGAGAAATTATTATAGTAGGCATGTCTTACTTTCTTTTCTTTGTTGAGGCTCTTGTCGTAAGCCTTGTCTTTGATGTGTTCCATGAGACATAGGTTGGCCGTCTCATCACTATCACTTGAGCTTTCATCACTTAACGATTCACTATCGCTTTCCCAAGCAATGTATGCCCTTCTTTGTTTGTTGTAGTTCTTTGGTGGAGCTTTGCCCTTGTCCTTCTTTAGTTGAGGACAGTCTGGCTTGTAGTGCCCTACCTTACCACAATTGAAGCAAAATCCTTTTTCCTTATCCTTTTTGTTCTCTTCTTGTTTAGATCCTTTGGATTATCTTTGAAAATTTATGAGATTTTTGTCGGAGTTCTTTACTCCATTCCTTTGAATGCATTTGTTGTACCTCAGAACAAACAGTCCCATTTCCTTATCATTCGAGTCTTCATCACTACTTGAGTCACTATCACTTTGCTCTTTATTTGAAGACTTAGAGCTAGAAGCCACAAGAGCTATGAACTTCTTCTCACTCTCTTTGTCTTTAGTCTTATCCTTTTTAATCTTCTTCTAATAATTTTCAAGGCTTGCTAGTTCTTGTTGGTATTCTTCTAACTTGCCAAATAGAGTTGTGATGTCGAGTGTGGTAAGGTCATTTGCTTCCTTGACAACTGTCACTTTAGGCTGCCATTCTCTACTAAGACATCTCAACACTTTATTAGTAGCAAGTTCATTGGAAATAGGCTTCCCAAGTGCATTTAAACGATTAATGAGATGAGTGAATCTCTTTTGCATGTCGGAGATGGATTCTCCTTGTTTCATGCGAAAGAGTTCAAACTCTTGAGTAAGTGGGTTTATGCGGGACTGTTTAACTTCATTAGTTCCCTCATGGGCAACTTATAACGCGTCCTACATCTCCTTGGCAGTTGTACAATGGAATACCCTATAAGTCCATTGTGCCTCTGGTTTTGGTACAATGTTGCCTTCCGCGTTGGTCATAGTAATTTCAAAAGGACCGTCACAGATGGCAACCCATGCATTCCTTTCTATGGAATTTATGTGTACTTGCATACAGTCTTTCCAATAGCCGTAATTTTCACCGTTGAAAACTGGAGCTCTATTGTAAGCCCCCTTTGGTTCAGAAGCCATATCGTTACGAGTAGCTACAGAGCACTAGCGAACCAGCACTCTGATACCACTTGTTAGACGGTGTGATAGGTAATCGAGAGGGGGGAGGGGGTGAATAGATCACCACAGAGAAATCACATATTTTAAAACTTTTAATTGATTTTTAAAGGCTAGCAGAAAAGCGCAGTCCCGAATCGACTTCCGTTTATTCTGAACCGACTACTAGAAAACCAGATATGAGATAAATCGATGGATAACAGTATGCCGATAACAAATAAACACACTTGAATACTCGTTTTAATGAAATTCAAACACAACACTATATTCCAATGAACAAAAACAAGCAGAACACTTTTATCAAGCAATTGGTGTGTAATATTTAATGATCCTTATTGTCAATGGAGTCGTCAAAGTAATTTTCTCAAATAAAAACACTAAAACTATTTTTCAATTATGCAGAAATATTTTGTCAATGTAGGATAATTTAACAGAAAAGTTAACACCACAATTGAATGATAAACTTGCTGAAAAAGTAAAGAGATTAAGGATAGAAAATTGTACGCAAAGAGTTTGGTAAGGAAGTTCCCCACTATCGTCCTCGCATGTGGGTACGTATCCCCTTAATTTCAAAATCGAAAATTGAGATCTTATTTCCAATAATGTTGCAAATGTTTACAAGGTTACACCATAAATAACGAACACCAATCCCACCGATTATGTTGAATTTGTCTTAACCCCGCTTGATCCGATCCGATCAAGTCTTGAACCTCAAAGTCAACGATCAATCCTCCGCTCCACTAATTGTTTGCGAAATCTCCCAGATTTCCAAACCCCTTCGCTACGGCTGAATTCGATCCACTTGACTTTGATGAAAACCCCCAAGAAGCGATCCTTTCTAGATGGAAAACCTTCCGATTTTTCAGAGAAACCCCATTTGTATCCCTTCAACCCAACTTCGATTACAAATCCTACAGTTGAACGTTATCTCAAAGATCTCTTGATGCAATGCATAATGATTATTATGTTTCAATGTGATTGTATGTGAAAAGATGATTGAGAAGAAGATGAAGACAAAGTATCTTTCAGGTTTCTTGCTCACACAAAAAAATGCTCTCAAAACGTTTTTATGTGTTATATAATAAGAATAATATTTTACTACTTATAACAGAAAATAACAGAAAACTTTAGTTGGATGAGTCGATACATGCGATGCATGAGTCGATACGTGTGTGTAAAAATTGACTCATGAGTCGATACATGACCCAATGGGTCGATACATTTGGTAACAAAAATGTTTTCTAGAATGAATGTATCATGATGTATCGGTACATAGGGTGTGGGTCGATCCATACTGGAATGAAAAACAATTTTTCACAATTTCAATACAGCATGAGTCGATACATGAGTAAATGGCTCGATACATGTTTGGTAGAAATCACCAAACAGATAGGTTGACAGGCCATGTATCGATACATAGGGTATGGATCGATCCATACTGAAGGAAAATTGATTTTTGAGAAAAACAATTACACATGTATCGATACATCACCATATGAGTCGATTCATGCTGAACCAAAATTGAATTTCGGAAACACAATTTAGACATGTATCGATACACCAACTCATACGTCGACCCAAAACATCAAAATATGCAAAAATGATATTTTAATGATGCAAAAATCTTCTCAATTGTTATTTTAATGATATGTCATGCTAGAGATCTTTTTGAAATAATTTCCAACTACATTTCTATCACAAACTCATGTGTCGATCCAAAACATTAAAATATGCAAAAATGATATTTTAATTATGCAAAAATCTTCTAATTGTTATTTTAATGATATGTCACGCTAGAGATCTTTTTGAAATAATTTTCAACTACATTTCTATCACAAACTTTGACATCACTCAAAAACTCATAATATGGGATAACACTCACAAACTCCCCCTTTTTGATGATGGCAAATAATTGCAAGTCTTGTGATGGGAGGTAGATGAACGAGGTAAGCCCCCCCCCCCCCCCCCCCCCCCCCCAAGTTTATGCATAAGATCTTTGAGCACACAATCTTTCTCTCCCTTTGTCAACATCAAACAGAGACAATGCATGTTCTGTTAGTAGTATCATATCTATTATCACAATATAAATGGGTAACGATATGAAGGCTTACGCAATATAATGGAAAACAAAAGGCATTAATAAAGAACAACCAATTGGAAGGCAAAAACACAAATGCACTCACAAAGAGTGACTAAATAGGCAATATAGTAAACATACTTAACATAAGACGGAATTACAAAACAAAAGTTGTTAACTTCTAACCATGCAACACTTGCATTATAACAAAAGTTTAATAGTCAAATCTTACTCCTAAGTTCTAACCATGTACAATAGAGATGTTATGAAGTTCTTACTTCTTGCAGAAAGTTTACAACAAATTTTTTCTCAGGACACACAAAACCCATTGAAGCAATAAAATTAAAGCACTTGTTCATAACACTTTGGTATACAATATGTCCATCAGAGACTAAAATAATGTCTTCAACAAGATTATATGTATCTTGTGATGGCTGTTGTAATGAGATCACAACAGTTCTTTTGAGAAGGCAAACAAATTGTTTCAGTGATTTCACAACTTAAAAGGTTGTCGAGTCATCCAAACCATTACATATTTCATCCACCAATAGAGCTTTAATTGGTCCTACCAACATCTCTCCTATATTTATTCATTTTTATATAATTAAAGATTATCATATATGAATGTGATTATTCATGATATACTTAAATAATGAAACCATGTTTGTTGTACCTATTATAACTTGTTTCCTTTGTTCTTTAGTGATACCTGCATTTTCCACTATAGTATCTCCATTGATATCAAGTCCCAAAATTTGAAAATTTAAACCAAATAAAAATAAAAATTAAATACAAAATTCACACGAAGCTTATGATGATAATAAAAGCACTGATATTGCCTTCTTGAAAAATGGATTTGAATTTTAACTGAAGCTACTACAATTTGCTCACATAATTTAGTCTGCACGGGCTTGCGTCTGATGTTGATCACACACATTCAATTGAAACGATATTAATCCTATATGAAGCATTGTACAATAAAGTGTGAATTAAAAAAGCACACTGACAAATAAAAAGGATTTATAAAATAGTCCCAATAAATAAATAGAATATAAAAGTTAAAAAGTAAGTCATGGATTTAGGAGAAACATGTTTAAAAATCACAAACCTCATTGCTACTAGAAAAAAAGTGTTTTGTAAGGGGTTAAATTCTTCGTAAATGTAAAAATCACTTTATAAAACAAATATTTGTGAGGGGTTAATTCACCTCGCAAAATAGCAAGTCACAATTAATTAGCGAGGGATCTGTCACGCTGCTATTTAGCTCGGGGTTTAACCCCTCGCAAATCCTGATTCTTAAATATCATGTCTCCGATACGCAAATTAGGTGATACAATGTAACCGTTATTTTCCAAGGATTAAACCCTTAGCAAAGCTTTGTACGACTTCTTATTTGTGAGGATAATCCCTCGCAAATGATGCTGATTATTATTATTTTTGACAAGTTACCCTAGCTAACATTTATAATATTGTATAAAAAATTTAGAATTATATTATTATAAATATAATAATAATATTATAATAAATAATAACATTACTAAAATAAATAAATAAATATATTTAAATTTTGTAAAAATAAAATTTAAATAAAATTATAAAATTAAATATTTCATAAATAAAGTTTAAATAAAAATAAATAGGTCTCCATATCCATTAAAGTTAAATTTAAAGTTTTATATTTAAACATTTTAATTATCCTCATCTTCCTCCTCTTCCTCATCTTCTACACCATCTTGTCCTTGATCATCAACTCCTCCATATACACTAACTCCTCCATATCCACCGCCAGAATAATGGTTCACCTGTGAGGCCATAAATTGTTCAAATCTCTGTGCGCGTTCATTTGCAACTCGCAAGACTTCATTATACGCCATTATTTTTCTCTTCATTTCCTCATTCATCTCTGTCTGT
This sequence comes from Lathyrus oleraceus, assembly GCF_024323335.1. NCBI lineage: Eukaryota > Viridiplantae > Streptophyta > Magnoliopsida > Fabales > Fabaceae > Lathyrus > Lathyrus oleraceus. The sequence goes on from NC_066584.1 coordinate 302,333,870, forward strand.
TTTTCCTCATTTCTTCCATTTCTTTTTTTCTTGCTACTGATTCGTGTGGTTAATATTGGTGGACGTAATAAAATACACAAAAAATTTATTCGGGTGGAAGTAATAAAATATTGGTGGACGTAATAAAATACACAAAATTTTTATATTAACAACACACCAACATCAACAAATATTAATACATCCAAATTTTTAAAAAATAGAGAAGAAAAGTGTACATTGGATGAATAATTTAAATTATTGCACATCTTATATTTGAATCTCCTTGAAAATTTTGAATCCTTTAGATGATGGAAATGGTATATAAACACAAAAAATGAACAATAAACAATGTGATTAGGGATTTGAGGTAAAATGAAACATAGAAAACAAATAAAAAACTTGAAAATTACCTTAAAATATATGTGTTGTTGAAGATTTGAGGGATGAAGAAAATAATATTGAGAGATGAAGGTTTGAGGTGGATGGAAGTGAAAATGGATAAAAAAGAGAGTGAAGAAAGAAGAAAACATGTTCTGGAAAATGAGAAGCAAATTGAGCATTGCAAAATATTTATGCAGCAATTTGGGACGGGGTACCCCGTGCATTTTAAACGGAAATATATAGTGGGGGCAGCCCTTTGCAAATGCATCATGCCAGACTGTCACAACAACATCATCATTAAAGCCACTGACACGCTAGCGGTGATTAGATAAGGCGACAGAAGAATCTCAACAGAGGTGATAGAGTATGGGGAAGCCCCCTCACAAACACACACTTTTAATATCATCATTTTCTCTGTGCGTTAGGTGACCCCTCGTAATGCTCAATTTTAAAATTTTAAAATTCTATACTTAAAATTTGCGAAAGACATCCCCACGTAGTTTATTAATTTTTTTTATGAGTTGCGAGAGGTTTAACCCCAAGTAAAGTATTAATTTCATGAGGGGATTAACCATTGGTATTTACCCCCTGGCTAAATAAGTTTTTTCTTGTAGTGTTTGACATTAATAGTGCAAAGCCTAGTGTCGCATCCCAAAAATATGATCATTTATCGGCCGTTCGCGCACTCGTAGAAAATGATTCCAACAGAGTTACCACCGAACTTTATTATTCCAAAAGAGGAAAGGAAAAATATCGATAAAACCCTTAAAAGTAAAAGAAGATGGTTCTTGCAACCATATTCGGGTTCGGGAGTCGATTATGCAAGGGGAATATATTAGCACCCCTCATGTCCAGTGTATTCAACATGAACCTTTTAGTTAAACTTGCGATTGAATGTTAGCTTATGTTAATTATTTTCTTTCAAGTGATAAAATGTACAAAAGGGAAAGAAAGGGGTCACAAAAATGTTTTTATTAGGGTGCTTGAAGAGATTGTGGATCTCGCTCCTATGTATCCTTGGGTACAATGAGAAACTCAAAGCTTTGTAGTTCGGCGTAGAAAACTACATTTTATGGGTTGGTTTGGTTTATTGAACAAGTGTCTGGATCATGCTCTAATGGTTAAACATTGGCTTGTATGCCCGCGAGGGAGACTTAAGAGCTTGTTTGTATTCACATTAGAACAGACTAAACAATGTCAGTTTGAAAAGGTTATCGATCACACGGAGGCGAGAAATCAGGGTTGATGTGTTTGAGTATGTTTTAGGCTTGAAAGATGAGTATTTATAACTTGTAAGCCATTACGACTTGGGTCTAATACTCAAGACTATGACTAAACCTTTCACCCAGGTAGTATTTTTCTTTTCAATTTATTTGCGTAAAAAAGTTCGAATATTTACAAGTGTTTTGAATGAATGATAAACACTTAGGCTTGCAAGCTATTACGAATTGAACTTAGTGTTCAAGACTATCACTGAACCTTTCACCCAGATATTCTTTTTCTTTCAATTTATCTCGAAAAGGAGGCGTGTTTGAATTTGGGTGAAAGACGAGTATTTATGACTTGCAAGATATTACGACTTGGGTGTAATACTCGGGACTATGACTGAACCTTTCACCCATGTAGCCTTTTCTTTCAATTTTTTCCGAAAAGGAAACGCATCTAAATTTGGATGAAAGATGAGTATTTATGACTTGTAAGCTATTACTACTTGGATCTAATACTCAGGGCTATGACTGGACCTTTCACCCCCAAGTAGCTTTTTTCTTTTGTTATTGTTGAAAGTGTTAAGGTATGACTTAATTGTTTTGATTTTGTTTATGAAGAGAGCTTGATGTTGGGTCAAGCGTTTGATTTCTGTTTACGGAGTAAATTGTGAAAATTGGTTTGAAGTTTGTCGGGTTTTGAAAAGTCCACTTGGCGTTGGACCAATAGTTTTTTGACTTAGAAAATATTTATTACCATTATCAATCATTAATCACTTGAATTTTAAATTAAATAAATAAGCGATGTAATAATAATAAAATGATCATAAGGTTGAATGAGCAAGAATGGAATGCACAGTCATGGAAGATATGTGGTGAAACAAATGATATAAGCAAGTTATATTAATTAACTAATATTTATTCAAATTAATTAATTAAGTCATTTAAAATTTATTAATTTAATTAATCAATTGAAAAACTTAATCTAATTATTAATTTAAACCAATTAAATTTAATTATATTAATTAACTGATGAGAATAAATTTTAATTAATTGATAAACAAAACAATATTAATGAAAAATAAAATAATAAAAGAAAACAAAGGTAAATAAACAAATAAAAGTTGCAACATAAATGAATGAGCTCAAAAGTGAGCCCAAACTAAATCCAACAGGATTGGGGTGCAGTGGTCACGTGGGGTGCAAAGTTGGTCAGGATACGTGAGCTAGAGACTAGGCCCAAATAATTTTGGCTCAAATGGAACACAAATGGACAGAGGGTGCAATGATAAGGAGGGGACGCTGGCTATGGGTTCAAACTGACAAAGAGAAATTTTTTACCTCATACCACTACAATTATACATATATCCCTATATTTTTTTAAAATGTCAATTTTACCCTTATTTATTTTTAACCAATTTACCATTTCACTTTTAGCCATTCAATTGAGACTTCCGAAAATTGCACCATTCACCCTCGTACCAGAACACATTAGAAAAGACTTCCGATATGTTTTTTTTCTTAACCGGAACACTTTGTGGAAGACATCCGGTTTAATGCGAAACATGTTCTGGAAGACTTACTTGAAGAGTTCCGGTTCAGTTTTAAAAAAAACTATTCCGGAGCACTTAACATATGTGTTTCGGTTAACAAACTAATATATACTGGAAGTCTTTCCTAAAGACTTCCGGTGTGTTATTTCTATGCTCCAGATCTCTTCTTTGAAGTCTTTCGGTTTGCATTGTTAATTTTTTTTTTGATAATTTTTTATTGTGCAGATATAGAAATTCTTCCCCAAATATGTGTAGATACTTCTTATGCTTTTTAACTACTCAAAGATTTTGTACACGAGAAGAGGTGATCAGGTGAATTAAAGAGGTTGAAATCCATAATAAAGTAACCGTTATTATCACTCGTTCAGATACAGAAACAGGCAAGAGAGGGAGAAGTAACAAATTAATATTTGATTGTGATAAAGGTGGAAAATACAAGGATATTGATAGTGGAACCCAAAGTGCGACAAAAAAATGTGGATGCCCATTTAAAGTCAGGTCGACTCTGGTGAAAGATGGGTCTGGTTGGAAGATTGATGTAAAATGTGGGGTCCGTAACCATGGTTTACCTGATAGATTAGAAGGTCATTCCTTTGTTGGTAGGTTGACCACGGATGAGAAGCAGCATGTCGTTGATTTGACAAAGAGACATGTACCACCTAGACACATATTGCTTTCCTTGCAAGACCGAGAGCCAGAGAGCGTCACTCGGATCATACAAATATATAAGCATAAGAGTATAATAGAAAAAGAGATAAGATGTCCTAGAAGTGAGATACAACATTTGTTTAAGCTTATTGAGGATGTAGGCTATGTGTATTGGAGTAGAAAAAGAGATGACTCGGAAGTTGTGAGAGAGATATTTTGGTCCCATCCTGATTCAGTTAAGTTATTAAATATTTTTCCTATTATGTTATTTATGTACAACACATATAAGACAAAAAAATATAGACAACATTTGTTTGAAACTGTTGGCATGACATCAACCGAGTTGACTTTTGCTATCACATTTGCGTATATGGAGTCTGAGCAGACAGAGAATTTTTGTTGGATATTGGAGAAACTTAAAGAATTATTTGTGAAGAAAGTTTGTGTTCACAAGTGATTTTGACATATAGAGATCTTGCTTTGATGAAAACAAATGAAGGTGTGTTTCCTAGGTTAATTAATTTGCTATGTAGATTTCACATTAACAAAAATGTTGGTGCAAAATGCAAGCAATATGTGGTGAATGACATGCAAAAGACGATCGACACATTATGGATGGAAGTTGTTTGGGCTAGTGATGAGGTTGAGTGTGATTAACATTTGCATCAACTTGAGCAGGAATGTGTTGATTTTAGTGGATTTATTAATTATGTGAAAGACACATGGTTGACTCCACATAGACAGAGATTTGTTGGAGCAGGGATTAATCGAGTTCTACATTTGGGTAACACGACGACTGATCGGTATGTGTTATATTTTTTATTATGTAATTTTTTTATATGTGATATTTTTAATATGTATTATTTTTAGGGTTGAATCTGCTTATTGGAAGTTAAAGCAGATGTTGGGAAACAATATAGGTGACATGGTCAAATGTTGGGAAGCTATGAATAACAACTTGAGGTTACAACTGGACACCATTAGAGCTTCTTTTGAAAAACATTTTTATGAAGTTGAGAATGCACACATAAGTCCATTTTATGGTAATCTGCATGGTTTAGTGTCTCGAGCTGCTTTGAGACGTATTGCTGGAGATTTATTGATAGTTGATTATGTTGGAACTAAGAGACAAATATGTGGTTGTACTCTTAGAACATCTTATGGGTTACCTTGTGCTTGTGAGTTAGGAAGATACACACTTGGTGGTATATCGATACCAATAGATGTTGTTCATGTTCATTAGAGGAAACTAAGATGGAAGTTGAGTTAGAGGTAGATGCAGATGATGGATCAGAGGTGGATATGAGTTGTGAAATAGATGAATTATTGAAACGGTTTAGGTCATTAGATGTTGTTGGGAAAAAGGCATTAAAAAGTAGGGTTTGTGAACTTGCCTACCCCACAATGACTTCATTGTGTCCACCACCTGATAAATTAAAAACCAAAGGAGGAGTGAAGAAGAAAGGAACAATACCAGTAGGATATAATATTTATAGGGAACCTTCGTATCATGAGTATGTTGATCAAGCATATCAATCTTCACAGAGGCAATCTCAACCATCATAGACTTCGAAGAAGTTGAAATTATCAAAGAAGCAATCACAATCAAACAAACATTTCACTCTTCAATTTCCTAATCATATTAGGTCATATATTGAAGATGTAGTTAATGTTGTATCAGATGGTAATTGTGGATTTAGAGTCATTGTATCATTGCATGGATATGGTGAGGATGGTTGGTCAATGGTTCACCGAGACTTGGAGTTGGAAATAATAGACAAGAAAAGATCAAGTTTGTATGACATGTTATTTTGTAATCAGTTAGCAGAAGTGAGAGAATCTTTGATGATAGAATCCTTTGGTCCACAACCACCACAAAAATGGCTGAATCTACCAGATATGGGTTACTTGATAGCGAATCGCTATAATGTTATACTTTTCTGTTTAGGCAATCCATGCATGAATTTCTTTCCTCTGACAAGTTCACATTCACCAAATATCTCCATTTATTGCATTGGTTTTGTTAACCAAAATCATTGGGTTCAGGTACGTATTTTATTTTATATGACTTATTGTTTTAATTATTTTACTTAGTTCATTTTATTAAATATATGACTTAATATTTTAATTATTGTTATCAGGTAAACATGAAATAGGGATTTCCGTTGCCACCAATCACATTATATTGGAAGAAGTTTCGTTGTCCGACAACAACATCTTGGATGTTAGGATTTGCAGGACGTCTACAAAATTGGCAATTAGTTACGCCTATATTAGCATGAATATGTAATAAAAACATGAATATTATATTATGTCATTCAATTTTAATACATTCAAATCTAAAAGTTAATACATGAATCAACGTGAACGAGAAATATGCAAAGCTTCAAATAAATCAGCAAACTACGAGTCATCCTGTTCAACATTAACTTGTCTGAGATAACGATGAATCAATGTAGAAATAAAAGCCCAATTAGGATCAGATGGTGTTGCTTCGTAGACAGGAACTGGCACCTGTCTTGGCTCATCACGATGGGGCGGGACCAAATGAGGATGCGAAACACAATAATACCACTCCAGGTATCCATCATCTATATCAGATGGAGTGGTGGCTAATATTGTCGGATGAATCACACTAACAATGCTCTGATGGTAACCAATCCAATCAACATCAATATCATTAGCCATCATATAATCAAGAGGTGGGGGTGGAATATATTGTTTGTATCCTAACTGGCATATACATATATTAGGCAAGTATGGAACAACTATATCACCTCACTTCAAACACCCCCTGTACATACATAACTCATCAAACCGATGCCATACTTTATGATCCTCGAATGGATGCCATATGACGTCGGTAGGTGTTAGCTCGTCCAAAATAGGTCGTAACTCATCCACCTTCTAGACTCCTTACTTATAGGACCATCTCATGGCTCGAGGAAGACCAAAATTTATCAATTGGTTTCCAATTCTCTCATTTTTTTCCAACTGTTAGAAAGTACTCGTGAACCCAACATTGTTACAATATAAAAATATAATAAATTAAAAAAAATTAAATTAACATACTAAATAAAATTAATTAACATATAATAAACAAAATTAAATTAAATACCTGTATGAGAGTAGGATATCCACCAAGCTGCTTGCAACTGAACATCGAAGCATCTTCGAGGTATCTGTAAAGGGTAACCAATACAGTTGCTCCCCAACTGTATCCCAAACATCTCTCTAAGTTCGTAAACAGTAAGAGGTATCGCTCCTCGACAAGCCTAAAGTTCTTGTCGGCAAAAATTATGGAACCCACCAATATCAGCAAATACGCTCTAGTCACATATGCCCAGCTAGAAGCAACTCTATGTTGTATGAATAAATCGTATAACCATTCCAATTTATAGTTAGAACCCTTGTAACTACGAACATGTGATTGTGCCTCATTCTGTGACACTCCTAAGTAGTCAACAACAACCTCTTCAGTGACATCTTGAGGGCTCCAGAACACACCCCTGATGGGCAAGTGAAGCAAACAAGAGACGTCATCCAAAGTAATGTTCATTTCACCGAACAACATGTGAAATGAAGATGTCTCTATATGCCATCTCTCCATAAATACGGATACCGGATTTGTGTCTATCTTCGTCAAACTGGTTCTCTAAAGTGAAGATAACACAGACCTAGAAACCCAACTCTCCATCTGTTGTGGAAGAGCTTGTGGAACCCTCGATGTCAGCTTAAGCCTGTGTCCAACAACCTCCAACTCTTTCTTCGAACCTCTTTCCTGAAAACAATTAAAACACATATTATAAAACACAATATAAAATATTCAAATATTATTCAATATCAAATATACGTCGTTTATTTATCTCACCAAACCATAAATATCGAGCAACATGATGGTCATACTTTACCAAAATAGATGTATAATACAACCCTCCTAGAAAGCCATCCGGCTCTGCTGCGGATGTAGATGCGCCCGTCCTAAACTACGATATGGAATCCTACCATCGACACCTCGTCTTCGAACCACTATAAAAAAAATTAAAAATTAAAATAATTTAAAAAAGTAAAAAAAAATGCACCAGAACACTTCTAAAAAGAGTTCCGGTGTGAAAAAATTAAAGTTTAAACACCGAAACACTTTTAATAAGACTTCCGGTGAATTACATGAAAACCGGAAGTCTTTTAACAAGAGTTCCAGTTAAGTAAAAAAGGAAAATTTCAGAAATAAAATCTATTTATAAGATGACATTTTGGTCCAAAAAATTATAATATTTTTTTAATATTACATCCACAAAAATCTATGATATATTTAACCCTTTCAGTGATCTATATAGTTCTAAGTAGAGTTTGCGAAGAGGTTTGTTTAGAACAAAAGTAAAGTTAAAGTAAGTAAAATAAATTACATTTGAGAAAGTGTATTTGAATTATATTTCATCAATTAATCATTTAAAATAGCTTTTGATCGGTTATATAATTTTAAGTTTTCAAACTATATCTTTACTTACCATTAATGTATGTTTTTATTCTCCACAAATAATACGGGATCTATTGAATCTATTATCTCATGATTCCTCATTAAATTAACCGATTCAATAATATTATGATTCGATAGTGTATAGAGGTTGTAAATGTTACCCTATTCCTAAGCATTGACAATTATAGATGTCATCATTCTAGATATGTTATGTAAATAATTTATTACTAACATTTTCAAAACTAAAAGATTAGTTTTAGAGTTAAAAAAACATTAAGAACAAAATAACAATGTGATACTCTAAAAAAAAAGTTTTCATATAACTATCCGATCAAGAGTTTACAAGAAAAATACATCTAGTCCTAAACACAAGAAAACTTAACTGCCCATGATGATGGTATCTTTACACAAGATAAAGTGTGCTTCAAAGTCTTGAACCTTCAACGATGATGTCCTAAACATTGCTCTCTGATATGCTTCGGTATCTTCTAGTGATTTTATATTCTTTTCCCAATATAAAAAAAATCATTTATGATCTAGGCCTATATTTAAAGGCCCGGGAAAATGCATGTTTGCCTCACGAATTAAGGTTCCTCCACATACATCATTTTCCATCTCATTCGTATAGATTGCAAAATTGCCTTGATTCATTATACTAATTGTGTCGAGTAATGTGTTATCAATAAGTATTTATATTATATACATGTATCTAGAGTATTGTAGAAGCATGTATCTAGGTTAATGTGAGTATATGCATCAAATAATTAATGAGTTTTAGAGAAATGTAAAAATAGATTAGTGGAGTCATAATAATAAATGTAAGAGATAAGCGTGTAATTTTCTCTCTCTCTCTCTCTTATGAAATATCTAGAATATAGATGTATGGAAAACTCTCTATTGAATTCAATAAATAGAGAGAAGTTATCATTTGTAAATCAAGAAAGTGTAAGCAAAAATAAGAAAACAAAGAAATAAAAAATAATAATTTCTTAATCATCTATAGAATATAACCAATAGAGTGGTATCAGAGCTTCAGATCCTTGGAAAATAAAAATAAAAATAAAAGAGTGAGAGATTTTTGAAGGTGAAGAGTCATGTCTTCCTTAAGTAATGTCTCAACAAGCATCAACTTTATCTATAACAATGTTCAAGTTCCTTTATTTGAAAAAGAAATTTATGATTTTTTAGCAGTAAAAATAGACTTTGTTCACATATTTGGATGTTTTGGAGTTTGTCAAAATAAGGATATGAAGAATCAGCCACTGCAGTAGAATGTACAACAACACAAAGAGAAGAATTAAAGAAGAAAAAAAATAACAGATGCTAGAGTTCTTGGGATGATTCAAAGAGAAGCCTAAAATACCATTTTTCAAGAATTATGAGAGCAAAAATAGGCAAAATAAAGCATGGGAAATTCTAAAACAAGAGTTTGAAGACGACTCAAATGTGCGAATAGTCAAATTTATGTCTCTAAAAAGAGATTTTGAGAATGAAAAGATGAAAGAAAATGAAAGTTTGAATGAATACTTTAATAGACTCTCTAATTTGGTGAATCTAATAAAGTCTCATGGAGATACAATTGAAGATTAAAGAAATGTGATAAAATTTTAATTAGCTTGATTGAAAAATTTAATCCTATGGTGGATGTTATAGAAGAAACCAAGGATTTATCAACCATGACTATCCAAGGATTGATGAGGTCATTTAGATCCTATGAGCAAAGGTTGTCAGAACGCAATGAAAATTCTATTGAAAGTGCATTTCAGTCCAAGGTCACCGTTCAACCAAATAATGAGAAATTGGTATTAAAAAATAATGGTGAGTCTTATAGAGGTGGAAAATTTGCTAGAGACCGAGGAAGAGGAGAAAACTCCTGTGAAAGAGGAACCTATGGAGGACGAGGAAACTTTGGAGGTTCAAATAAATGGTGTAATATATGTAACAAGAACACTCATGAAGAGAAATAATGTTGGAATAAAGACAAACCATAATGTTATAATTGCAAAAGGTCTGGGCATATGCAGAAAGATTGTCGCTTACAAAATCAACATCATATATCATTTACAAAAGAAAAAAATAGTGAAGCCAACCTTTTTTTTTGCTTGTCATAAAGCAATTCAAGAGTATAAAAATGTGGGGTACGTGGCTAACAGGTGTAGCAATCATATGACAGGAGATAAAAATTCTTTCATTGACACAGACCTCACATATGATTCCAAAGTTAGATTAGGCAATAGAGAATATGTAGAAGTTGAAGACAAAGGAAGCATTGGAGTTGCAGCGAAGCAAGGATGCATGGTAATTCATGATACTCTTTATGTTCCTAAGTTAGATAAAAAATTATTGAGCATTGGAGAACTATTAAAGCATGGTTATTCTCTTCAATTTGAGAATCAAGAGTGCAATTTTTTTATTCAAAAAGAAGAGTTGTTGCTATTGTAAAAATGGTCAAAAGCAAAAACTTTTCACTTTCTCTTAATTATGAGAAACATATAAGCTTGATGGCTAGAAAAGAAGACAAATTTTGTATATGGCCCAAGAGACTTGGACACTTAAACTACAACAATCTCACTTTGGCTTTCTCAAAAGAATATGGTGTTTGGATTGGCAATAGTTGAAAAGAAACATAGAGTATGCGAAATATGTTTACTTAGAAAACATCATCAACAACCATTTCCTAAGGAAGGAGCGAAAAAAGATAATGAAGTGCTGGATTTGGTTCATACAAATGTGTGTGGTCCTATGAACACTTTATCTCATGCACAAAATAAGTATTTTATTCTATTAATTGATGATGTCACCCGTATGACATGAGGTTGTTTTATGAGATAAAAATATGAAGTATTTATGATATTTAAGAAGTTTAAAGCTTTTATTGAAAAATAAAGTGACACGTCTGTAAAAGTTTTGAGAAGTGACAAAGCAAAAGAGTACACCTCTAATGAGTTTGATAAGTTTTGTGAAGAAGAAAGTGTGGAGGGGAAGTTGACTGTTGGCTATATGCCTCAGTGAAATGGTGTATCCGAAAGAAAGAATTAAAGTGTCATGGAGATGGAAAAGCCCATGTTGTTCGAGAAAGGGATGCCTAAAGAATTTTCGTCTGAAGTTGTTAATACAACTGTGTACCTGCTGAATAAATGCCCAACAAAAGATGTATGGAACATGACACCGTTTAGAGCATGGAGTAGAAGAAAGCCTTCAGCAAACCACCTTAAAGTTTTTAGGTGTGTTTTCTATGCTAAAGTTTCTAAAGTAAAGAGGACACAACTTGAAGAATCAAGTGACATATGCATCTTTATTGGCTATAGCTTTGTGCCAAAGGACTATAGACTTTACAATTTGAAGACCAAGAAAGTGATTGTCAGCCGAGATGTTAAATTTGATGAAAATGCTATTTGGAATTAGCAAAAGGAGAGTGTTGAGGAGAAACAGTTGCAACAATCATTTTAGAGCAAAATTCAACTTCTTCCGAATGTGATGAAAATGTTCCATTTATACCAAATTCTCCATCTTGTATACTATCATTTCCAAACTCTAGCTCATCATCTCTAAGCTCAACTCCAATGAAATTTAGGAGGTTGGATGATGTTTCTGCTAGATGCAACTATTGTGCAATTGAATCCGATTTTTTTGAGTAAGCATTTAAAGAAGATGCTTGGAGGAAGACAATGCAAGAAGAATTATATACAATTGAAAAGAACAAGACTTTGGAGATAGTGGAGAAGTCGGATGACAAAGAAGGTATTAGCGTGAAATTGATCTACAAAGTGAAACATAATCCAGACAATTCAGTAAAAAAAAATAAAGCAAGACTTGTTGTAAAGGGTTATACACAACAACTTGGTATTGACTATGAAGAGACATTTGCCCATGTGACACGTCTTGACACCATTAAAACGTTAATTTCTCTTGCATCCCCAAAATAATGGAAGTTATATCAACTAGATATAAAGTCGACATTACCTAAATTATTGGAGTTCAAGAACAACACATTAAGGGGGGAGAATGTTGAGCAATGTCCTATCAATAAATGTTTGTATTAGATACATTTATATAGGTAGGGTAATGTAGAAACATATATCTATGAATCAAATAATTAATGAATTTTAGAGAAATATAAAAGTATATTAATAGAGTCATAATAATAAATATAAGATAAAAGTGTGTAGAACTCGTTCTCTCATGAAATATCTAAAATATAAATTTAGATAGAACTCTCAATTGAATTCTATAAATAGGATAAAAATATGTAAAACTTGCTCTGTAATGAAATATCTAAAATATAAATTTAGGTGAACTCTCGATTGAATTCTTTAAATAGAAAGATGTTAGCATTTGAAAACAAAACAAAGAAAATAAAATAAAAAGAACATTTTTCAATCACCATGAATTAAGCCTCCTTCATCTTGAAGTACATAGCAGCTCATTCACATAGGTCACTTACCAGATTTGCTTTGCAGAAGAAGACTGCCACTCTTATGAAAACGTGTAAAAGTCATCTACTTTTATTTGGATCATTTACATCTCTTGACGCAACATAATTATTTTGTTACGGATCATATGTTGACTCCAAGATAGAGAAAGTTGAAACTCATCAATTTGGGTTCAGTTACTTCAAACAAGTGAAAAATAATAATAAAATAACACAGTACAAATACAATAATTTACATGGTAGTAGTAGTATAAAATGAATATAATAAAGTAATATATATTCTCCAATTTATTGACTAATGTCACTAAATGAAAGGCCAACGTTGAAATAGCAACAACACTCATGGGTGGGCCCATATGAACTAGATAGAAGTTTCTATAAATACAGTCTAGTTTCATCATAGAGAGAGTATCCTTATAACAGTGAGAAATTTGTGTCGTTGAAAGAATGGAAGATGGCAAAGTAGTGAAGGAAGAGGAGTACACAGAAGATGGAACAGTGAATCTTAAAGGAAAACCAGTTCTTAGATCCAAAACTGGTGGTTGGAAAGCATGTTCCTTTGTTGTTGGTAATAAAATCTCTATCTCAGTTTAAGGTTTGAGTTTGACATTGTTATTTATTAACGTTAGCAATGGTTGTTGACAATTAATCGATTGCAGTGTATGAAATATTCGAAAGAATGGCATATTATGGAATATCATCAAATTTGATTCTGTATCTAACAAAGAAGCTAAACCAAGGAACTGTAACTGCTTCAAACAATGTAACCAACTGGGTTGGAACCATTTGGATAACACCAATACTAGGTGCTTACGTTGCTGATGCTCACCTTGGTCGTTTTTGGACTTTTCTCATTGCTTCCACTATTTATCTATCGGTAAGCAATCAAATAGATATTCATAAATTTCATTTTAATCTTAGCCAACCAACCATGTTTGTTTGTCTCTTCTGTAATTGCATGGTGTGGGAGTTTTTAATAAATAGACTCCATGGGTCCCCATAGCTTTGTCCCAATTGCCACATGGTGGTAGATGGGTCAAGATTCAGCCAAGATCTACACCCCTGGTTCTTGATATAGTTGTAGATTAAATGGTTGCATACAGTGAATATTTTGGAGGAAGATTTCTAACCTTTTTGACCCAATTGTTAGATAAGTCAACAGTAGCTATCGCTGAACCAATAATACATCTTTTTTTTATTATACAGTACAATAATGATAGGACCGAATATGGAGGAGTAATACATTAATTCACGCATTTGGATGGTCATGCAAAAGAATCTAGAATCGCAAAATAGTCCTCCAAAACTTATCCTTGACTTTTTAGGGTCATATTGGTCCCACAAAAATTGTCATATGTCTTAATTAAATAAACAGTTTTCAAGATTTTGACCCATGACAGTGTTGCATAGAGAAAAAGACATTAAGGTAGTAGGAAAGTGTCCTAGTCACTGTGAGTTTGATTCAAAGCATGCTGTATTCTTTTCATATTAATCAAGAATATTCTATAGTGGACTGGACCAAGATTTGGCAAATTATTTTCATATGGCTCTTGACATGTGCGGTTGTGGGGCTAGTGGGTTGGGTTGCGGCACTATAAAGACATGTCACAAGTTACAGACATGAATCTATAATAGTCAACTTTTGCAACAACAAATTGATGGTTATTATAGTTATACATTAATTAGAGTCTTATAGTAATTAAATTCATAATTTAATTGTTTGATTGATCTTATGTTGGAACATGCAGGGTATGTCTCTGCTAACACTAGCAGTGTCGCTTCCTAGTTTAAAGCCACCTAAATGCATTGAAATAGATCTAACAAAATGTAAAAGAGCTTCAACATTACAATTAGCTGTGTTTTATGGTGCACTCTATACTCTAGCAATAGGAACAGGTGGAACAAAACCGAACATTTCCACCATTGGTGCTGACCAGTTTGATGATTTTCATCCAAAGGAAAAATCACACAAGCTCTCGTTTTTCAATTGGTGGATGTTTAGTATCTTCTTTGGGACACTTTTTGCTAACACTGTTTTGGTTTATGTCCAAGATAACGTTGGGTGGACTCTTGGTTATGCTTTACCAACTTTAGGACTTGCGATATCGATTATGATATTCTTGGCAGGAACGCCGTTTTATAGACATAAATTGCCTGCGGGAAGTACTTTCACTAGAATGGCTAGGGTCATTGTTGCTGCTCTAAGAAAACGGAAAGTTCCGATTCCGAATGACACTAAAGAACTATATGAACTTGATATGGTAGAGTATGCTAAGAAAGGGAGTAACACTTACAGAATTGATTCTACTCCAACATTGAGGTATATATTTATACTCATATAACTTTAACACTGACACTTCATATTGAAGGCGTGTCTGTGTCTGACGCGATATTGACACTTCATATTGAAGGCGTGTCTGATGTCTGATGCGACACTGACACTTCATATTGAAGGTGTGTACGTGTCTGTGTCTGATGCGACATTAACACTTGATATTAAAGACGTGTCTGATGTCTGATGCGACATTGACACTTCATATTGAAGGTGTGTCTGATGTCTGACACGATATTGACACTTGTAATTCCATTAAGTTAATTCGTTATTTCAAATTATAAAACATGTGTTAATTTATTTTATAGGTTCCTAGACAAGGCATGTGTGAAAACAGGCTCAACTAGTCCATGGATGTTATGCACAGTTACACATGTAGAAGAGACAAAACAAATGCTAAGGATGATTCCGATTTTGGTTGCTACATTTGTTCCAAGTACAATGATAGCACAAATAAACACTCTTTTTGTAAAACAAGGAACAACACTTGACAGACACATTGGAAGCTTCAAAATTCCACCAGCAAGTCTAGGTGCATTTGTCACATTGTCTTTGCTTGTCTGCGTAGTGCTCTACGACCGTTTCTTCGTTAGGATCATGCAGAGATTCACCAGGAATCCAAGAGGGATTACCCTTCTTCAAAGAATGGGAATCGGTCTTGTTATCCACACGATTATCATGGTTATTGCATCTTTGACAGAAAGATACAGACTAAGTGTTGCAAAAGAACATGGTTTAGTTGAAAGTGGAGGACAGGTTCCCCTAAGTATTTTCATTTTGCTTCCTCAGTTTATACTTATGGGAACAGCGGATGCGTTTTTAGAAGTTGCGAAAATCGAGTTTTTCTATGATCAAGCACCGGAAAGCATGAAGAGTGTTGGAACTTCATACTCATCAACTACATTAGGCATTGGAAATTTCATGAGTTCATTTCTTCTGTCAACAGTTTCACACATAACTAAGCAACATGGTCATAGAGGGTGGATTTTGAACAATCTGAATGAGTCTCATCTTGATTACTACTACGCGTTTTTCGCTGTGTTGAACTTGTTGAACTTAGTCTTCTTCGCGATTGTTACAAGGTTTTATGTGTATAGGGTTGAAGTTTCGGATTCCATTCAAGTGCTTGCAGAAGAACTGAAGGAAAAAAGAACGGCTAACCAAGTGAACCTTGTAGAATAAGTGATTGAATAGTGCTTATGACCCAAAAGTTTCAAAATTGTTGTATCAATATATACAACTTTGGAAGCCACTCTAGATGAAAAATATCTATTTAAGTTAGTTATCATTGTCCTTATCTTGTGCAGCCTTTGATACATAATTTTAAGCATTGGTTATGCATTTGTCGAGGTTTTAGCAACACTCAAAATGGTTTACTTGTGACGCAAGTAAACCAGTAGCCAAAATTAGTTAAACTTAATTAACCTCAAACTTACCAACTAACTTGTAACTAAACTAATTTGAATTACAACTAACAAACTATTTAACTGCAAATTAACTTTTCGAACGAAAAATCAAACTGAATTAATTAAACCTTTGGTTGAAAAGTTCTAAGCCTTTTCCACTCAACGAAGTCACTTCAAACCAGTTTTCAAAAAAATAACCTCGGAATTAGTAATCGAAATCTCATTTATTATTTGAAAGATGAACCTTACTCTATCCTTATACATTGCTTTAAAAAGTGCAACATAACATTTAGGATTGTAACCTTAAAACAAACAACTATCACGTTTTTTGCAACCTACAGTAACTAAAGTTCTGCCTCTCACGTGGAAATGTCATGTTTCCAATCGGTAACAAGACAATGAAACCCATGTGCATGATAATGATCACATTTTCAATTCACAAGTTTTATTAACCAATTAACCCTTCATATCCCCTTTGCCAAAGAAAAAGGTATACAATTCTTCTCATATATGCATATAATAAATGAATTTAAATAATTAATAATAATAGTAATAATAATCACAATAATTAATCAGTAATATGGATAACATTTACATAACACTAATAATTTCTTCCTCCTCCTAAAAAGTAATAATTTTTACGTCAGAAATGCAAGATATTATGACTTATCTATGAATCAATGTGGATTATATCTATTCATATTTCTCTTCTTCTAATCACACAAAATAATTAAGGAAATGTGAATACGTTAATATACCTTAAAAGAAGACTCAAATTAATATATGAAACTATGAATCATCATGGATCATGTCCAAGCCTCAGCTCCAAATCAACTTCATTTTCTTCTTGATTTCCTCTCCTAATTATTTGATCATGACTTGGACCAATTTGAAGACTCAAATTAGGACCCTGAAGCTCTTGATTAAAATGAAAGTTAGACCAATTGGATGAAGAAGATCTTGGATGATCATATCCAAAACCATGCACATTTGAAGGTTGGTAATTTTCAACAAGATAATTTGTTGTCGTTGTTGGTAAATATTGTTGCATTTGCCTCATAGGTGAAGAATTTGCTGAAACAAAAGGAAAAGCCACAGAAGTAGTTTCATCATTGGTGAAGAATTTGTTTGAAATTTGTGGTTTTTTGTTACTTTTTGCTCTGTCTTTCCTATGAATATTCATGTGACCACCTAAAGCTTGAGCATTTGTGAAACCTCTTTTGCAATATGTACATTCATAAGAACGTTTTTTTCCTTGATCATGATCATCATCACCTTCTTCACTAGAATTCATTTCAGCAAAGACAAAATAAAAATAAAAATACTAGAATACAACTTTATGATATGGAAATGTATAAAAAAATATGTGAAGGTGAAAGGGCTTTTATATTGTAGAAAAATAAAATTATTGGTTAAGTCTATGTGGCAATATTAATTAAATGAGAGTTTAGTTTTGGCATTTTATTAATGGGATTTTTCTAATTAGCCGGCTCTAAACATAGGTTAATTAAGGTATATATATATTTTAATTTAGTTCCATTAATTTGATTTGGTTACACTTTCTGTTTATGTTGTTATATAGTAGTTTTTAAATTTATTTTAGTATTAATATTTTATTTTGCCGCGTCAATGTAAGTGATTGTGTGATAAATGTAATTAAGGATATGGAACATTTGTAGTGTTTTCACACTTCTATTCTTTTGTCTTGGCTGTCAAATAGTTTGCTATATATGATATGATTATGATTATGGTTATTTAATGACATGCAAACAGAATGCACATGACATAGTCATGAGACGCGTTCATATGTTGTTATTTACTTTTTATCAAATCATATCCACAAATAACTTACATTCCTACGTAAAAATAACAATAATAATACATGTATTTGTTTATTTTTCCATTAGGTGCATGAGGTGAGGCTAGTTTAGTTATATGGGATCATTTATATGATACTTATATTATAGTCATTAGCAAAACTCCTTGCAAATCATCAAATAGTCATCAGCAATGACAAATTTTTCAAGAATTTGTATAGGTTATTGCAAATTGTTTGATAGGGATTACGTTTTTCTGTAGTGAAGTTAAAGTTTATTTGTAATCAATGAGACATATGTTGTTGTGGTGGTTCTGAGTTTCCTATACGGTGAAGAAGTGATTGACTTGTAAGTTTAATACTTTAATCGTTAAATCAATGCGAGAGTGAAAAGTGATGTATGAATGAGAATAAATTTGAATACCTAAGAAATGATGTGTTTATCCTCTTAAATAGGAGAAACAATTAGGAATTGAAAGCATGATTGATTTGGATGACCAGTAGGGCTTCGCGCAAAATCACATGTGAAGTAAAGAAAACAGGGTTTACATATTCAACGCTTTACTTTTTACATAATCATTAGCCTTTATCCTTTGAGTCTTAGGGTGGTCCAAAACAGTTGCTCCTCTAAACCCTTGTTTCTACTTTACATCTTACATAATCTTGTATTTTTTGTGATTATCTTAGGAAGTATTTGTTCGGTTTGTAAGTTTCTCCTTGAAGAAAAAGCTCCTTTTTGGTTTATGAATATCAGACAGTGAAAATATCCACAATGGTGCTTGAGCTCAGTCTAATTAAAAACTTTATCGGTTCGAGAACGGCTAGATTGAAATTTCTCTTGGTTTCTGAGTTCAGCATAGTGTGAAATCTCATTGAGTTCGAGATTAGCTCGGTAAGAATCTCATCTCGATTCGCGATCAGCATGTGTAAAACCCTAGTTCGATTCGGAGGATAGCCAACTCAAAATTATGTCTTGGTTCGAGATCAACACGTGGAAAATCTCTGTTTGGTTTGGAGACTAACCACTATAAACCACTATTTGTTGTTTGGTTAGAAGTTTGCCTGAAAACTTCATTTCCTTGTATTAGAAGGTTCGTAGGAACATCCTTCTAAAAGCACTCAAGTTTAGTGGATACTCTAAAGAACAATTCTTGGCGAAATACGCAGGTCACCTTAAGGTTGAACCTGTATAATTCTTTGGTGTTTTTTCTTCTCCCTTATCTCTTTTACTTTATAGTAACTTTCTTTCCTTGGTTTTTCCGCTACCAATTTATTCATTTATTTTATAAAATCTTTTCAAACTCTGATTTCACAAATGATTCTGTGAACCAACAAAATGGACAAATTAAATCTCGGGCATAAGACATGCCAGAGAAATATCAAACCCTAAATTTTTCCCATAATATCTTTCACTTAATAACTGCATGCCATGATCATTTTATTTGGTCACTCGTCCCATTTGTATTAATAACCATCTAATTGTCATTCTAGAATAAAAAAGTTACTTCTCTACTTAACTTTATTTGTTCTACATCTTACATTTTTATTTACTAGTTTTCATCTTTCAAATTTCAACAGAGAGGTCAAGTTGTGTTAAGTCATTTTTTTGTGGTCTTTGTGGAAGTGATTGTTGCTAGTCAATTTGGTGGTAAAGTAAGCAACTCTCAATTTATGTTTGTATTGATCCATTCATTTTTCCATGTACACTACCTTTTGGTATTGAAACATGATACTTGATTTTGGGTCCTTTTTGAAGGCAAGAAATTTTGATTTGAATTTAAGATTGGCTCATGCTTACTTCAACATATCAAGTCTTATTCCTGGATTACAAGAAATTGTAAGCTTGAGAGGTCCTTTAATTAAGGTTTTGCATTTTGATTGATCATTGTACATCTTATATATTCCACCATAAGGCCAAGTTAAGTTGAAAAATTAGTGATTTAATTTAACTTTATGGTGTCTTATTCATTCACATATTGCATCCCATTCTAAGTTGTTGTTTCATACATTCATATTAAGTAGAACCAAATTCAGAGAAAAGGAATCAGATGTTATATGTAAAATTGAATTTTAATTACTGAAATTCTGGTATCAGATATGAGATGTCGAAGGTAATGTCACGACACTAATATCTGAGTAACACAAATAGGATAAAGATAAAGAATAGTAATGCAAGAGACACAAGCAATTGCTAACCCAGTTCGGTGCAACTCACCTACGTCTGGGGGCTACCAAGCCAGGAAGGAAATCCACTAAATAGAATCAGTTCAAAGACTCTCAGTACACTTCAACAAGTTACAGTCTTTCTCACCTAATCTCTACCCGTGTGATTTCTACCTAAGCACTCTTAGATATGAGAACCCACTCACTCTCCCTCAATCACACCTGTGATTTTAAACAACAATTCCTTATGAAAAGAAGACACTCTTCAATAACACACATTTGATCTTACTTAGCAGTTTCAATCAAGTAGACACACACTTGATCTTGCTTAACAGCTACAATCAAGTAGACACACACTTGATCTTGCTTAACAGCTTCAATCAAGTAGACACACACTTGATCTTGCTTAACAGCTTCAATCAAGTAGACACACACTCATGCTTAAAAGCTTTGAGTGACAAATTACAACTCACAAATCAGACCAATCCAATCATCTATGGATGAATTGAATGGCTTACAAGTCTCACGACCAAACAAGACACAAACCCTTATTTTCTCTAAGTATTTCGCTCAGTATTGGTTGTGTATCAAATCAGGTTTTCCAAGTCCCTTTTTATAGAAGCATTCAGCTGGGCTTGGACATCTTGAAAATCCTAAAACTATTTTCCAATTAAATCTTCTCATGACAGTTGGTTAGATCTCCTTGGAAAATAAGTAAATCAGGTTGTAATTAATGATTGAATGCGCCTGCAAATCAGATCTTCAATCATACATAGATTGCCATTAAATGTGCAATCACATAACACATAACATTCACCCTGAATGTTCTGTGTACAGAATGTCATGACATCGGGTCTGACATCCTGGAACAATCCTGCATAATTCCATTTTAAATATCCAGCAGGTACATAATATTAGATGTCATGACATCGTGTATGACATCCTCAAACAATCCTGCATAATTATGTTTTTAAACTCCAGCAGGTACATAAATATCTTATGTTAAGACATCACATGCAACATCTTGTGAACACTCTTTGTTTTACCAAAATTTCTGCCAACACTTAGAACCTACAATTACATTTATGCATTATATTACATATAGTTTGCCTACAACATACATGCTAATTTTCTCTTACACCATACATTGATTGGAATCCAAAATAAAAAGGTACACTTGACACATCATACACCTACATACACATGACATACAAATGTAGTTAAAGAAGGAAGAAGAGTTGATTCTCAACATCGACCATGTACTCATGTCATATGCTCATCCTCACTATTGGTGCATAAGGTTAAGAAGACGAAGATGTAAGAAGAGAGAGATAAGAGAGAGAATAACAAACTTTTATTACTCTTTCAAAACGGTTACAATAAATGGTTACGCACACCCACTACACCCACTGCACACATCACTGTTGATAGCTACACTTGTTTATATATATAAACTATAATGCCACGTAGGCAAAAATGTTAACCTACACCAGGTAGGTTAAGCTTAACAAAACTACTACTACTCCTCCTACTACTACTACTAAATATGAGTTACTTCTAACATCATCCCTTAGTTCATATTCAGCTAATTAAAACTAACAACATCAATTCCATCCCTTAAGTGGAGAAATTGATCAGTCTTGATCACTTTCGTCAGAACATCTTCCAGCTGCTTCTGGGTGCTACAATGCATAACTTCTAGCACTCCATTCTGAACCTGACTTCTCAAAAAGTGATATTGAGTCTCAATATGCTTACTTCTCCCATGCAACACTGGGTTATTGACAAGATTTATTGCATACTTGCTGTCAATCATCAGCTTCATAAGCTTGTTTACCTTGATCTTCAAATCATGTAGTAAATCCAGAAGTCAAACAGTTTGACATGCAACTACAACACCTGCAATGTATTCAGCTTCACAGGTTGGCAAAGAAATAACTGGTTTCTTCTTGGAACACCAAGAAATATGACCTCCCAGATACTTACAAAAATATCCATAAGTACTTCTTATGTCAACTCTGTCTCCACACCAATCAAAGCTCGAGTAACACATCAACTTTGAATTAGTCTTTTCTCTAGAAGGGAACAAAACTCCATACGCCAGAGTCCCTTTAATATACCTCAGAATCCTGACATCAGCTTGGTAATGAGATCACTTCAGTTTACTCATGAACCTACTAACTATTCCAACTGCATAGCAAATATCAGGTCTGGTATTACACAAATGCCTCAAAGATCCAACTAACTACTTGAAATTTATAGCATATACATCATCGCCCTTAAGATTAGGATCCAATTTGTGATTTGTTTCTGAAGCTGTGACTGCAACCTTACATTTCAACAGCTCAGATCTTTTCATAATTTCAAGTTCATACTTCACCTCATGCAAAATGATACCCTTCTCAGAGTACAAAATCTCCATCCCTAAAAAAATATGTCATATTTCCTATATCAGTTATCTCAAACTCATTCATCATCACCTTCTTGAACTTAGATATCTCGTGTTCACAACTTCTTGTTAGCAATATGTCATCAACATGCAAACATACTGTAATACCCCAAAATTTACCCTTCATTTTTCCCGAAAAAAAAAAAAAAACGAAAAAAAAAATAATAATTTAATTAATTAATTAATTAATTAATTAAATAAATAAAATAAATAAATAAAATATAACAAATTATTTTGGACTTGGGTCTCCCTCATTTGAGCCCATTACCCACGAAAATCAGTCTATAAATACTGAAGTTTCAGTAGAGGAAAACACACTTGGAGTTACACTAGGAGATTCACTTGAGAAAGAAGGAAGAGAAGCAAAACACTCTGAGGTTTCCTTGGAACAAAACCCTGAGGAAAAAGATATTGAGAGAAAAGCCAACAGAGTTCAGAGCAACCTCCAAACCCTGAAGGGAACTCAACTTGTAAACCTCACGGGTGCAACTCAATTTCAATCAAGCTCTCCAATCAGGTATGCCCTATATCCATCATCTTTATGCCTTTTATTTGAATGCTCTAAATGTATGAGGTATTATGGGTGAATGTGATACCTTTTTTGTGAGCCTTTTGTGAATTTTGATGGAATTATTCATGTGATTACATTTTGATTTAGGGGCAACTCTGGGTTACCCTATTTTGTTTATTCTAACCTGTCTTGTGTTTCCATGGCATTGTTTTCTCTTGATTTCATCCTGCTGCTCTAACCCTTTGTCGAGTTTTGTGAGGGCTCACATGGCTTTCGCAGAGACACTCGCGTGGTTTCCCACTTTATTTGTGGGATACCCCCTGGAGTTTTATTCTGATTATTCGTGTTGACTGATTTCCTTTGACGGTCCAGCTGGAGACATTTCAGGGTTTCTTGCCCCTTTAACTACTATAGCTTCGAATCTTTATCCGTGTGGTAATTTTTTCCTTTCTCATACTTTATCGCTTTCTTAGCTGGAAGACCTCGATAGGAGGCAATGTTTGAGCCCCTTTGTGGCATTTTACTTTGAGATACATGTTTTGTGTTTTGTATTCATATCCCTGCAGGTAGCGCGGTTCCTTCGTCAAGGACTGCCTTTTTGCCCTCGAGCATCCCAAACCCTAAAACCCATAACACACGTTTACTCCTTCTACTACAGGCGAGTAAGTCTCCGAAGGTCGAGCATCCGGTAGATTGCGTAGTGACGTCGTTCGTCCAAAACCCAATCCATAACCCCGTAGTTGGCCGAACTACGGCTTGCTCTGATTCTCATTCCAGATGAGATACGTAGGCATAAGACGCGATGTCTTAGCGAGCACACATCCCCCCAACCCATAGGTCAGCCGAGCTACGAAGACTCTGATTCTCATATTCAGATGAGATACGTATGCAGTGGATGCGACATCCGCGCGAGGCATTTTCATTTAACCCTTTTTTTTGGCAAACAGCACAAGATAAATCCACACCCTTTAGACAAGAACTACAAAAGTGGATCCCGTAGAGTACTATGGATGCGTAGGGGTGCTAATACCTTCCCTTCGCATAACCGACTCCCGAACCCAAGATTTGGTTGCGAGACCCCGTCTTGTCCTTTCCTTTTTTCAGGTTTACTTCGAGCGTTTCCTTTCCCTCCTTTGGGATGAATAACGCACGGTGGCGACTCTTCTGTCATTCTCTTTCGCCGGTTGTTTTTTTCGCACACTGTATTTTTCAGGTTGCGACAGCTGGCGACTCTGCTGGGGACATTAAGAAGTTGACCTCTTGCTGGTCCACCTTCCCTAAGCGAGTCCCTCCTAGCTTTTGTAGCTTGTTTTTTTATTGGGTGTTCATGCTTTTGTACAGTTATTTATTTACCTGCTTTACCTTATTACATTGTGTACATATCATTGTTGTATCTGTTGGTTGGCTATGGCTGCTTGGTGATCTTTGTGAGATGAGTTCTATACCCGAACTCGAGTGCACTTAAGATAGGAGAATGGCATAGTCCTGTCAACTTGTGTGGAGTATTCCTTAGCGAGTTGACTTGCAAGCCCATTCACTTGGTGGAGGTCATGTTGAGATCAATAATGTCACATAAGTAAGTTGTGGTTAGACATTACTTGTTCCAATATAGACCTAAGAAGCCAAGGACCTTAGTTTACCAAACCCATCTTGGCCTATTTGTAGGATGTAGTGCGAAAGTCGTTCAAATGTAAGATTTGATACGATTGTTACGCGATACTACACTCATAAGAGTCTCTCTTGAGAATATTGTTGGAATACGAGTAGTCGTTCCTCTGATAATATCCGAAAGATGGGATTATGACTATGGGAACCTTTTGTAGAACATGTTTGGCAGGTTTAAACCTTAGTACACTCCTTTTGGGTGGTTCTTAACCTAAACTCCATGCTCGTGACTTGCGACAAACCCTTGATTCATGGTTAATCCGATCAGGTATCCTTAATATCAATGAAACTCGGGTGTTGATAAGGTGTAAACCATAATCCACCAAAATGGGTGGTTGATATTAAGGATAACATGACCCATCCCATGACCTTTGTTTGGTGTACTCTTAATTTCTCTCCAGACAGTGCAACCTGACAGATGTTCAAGCAGATACAGCAATCCTGATTGACATGCCACCGCATTGCATTCACATCGTTGCATCACATCATTTTGCATTCATAATCATTCACACATGTTTATCCATTTCTGTGGGGTTTATATCTTCCACTTGATTCTAGTTGGAATTTTCTTGGTTCTCATCAACGGCTTAGTCTTTTCTTACACTGTTTATCAAATGTGAGACTGGAATCAAGGGGGTAGAATACCTTTGGAATTGATAAACATGTCATTGCATTTGCATATTCATTAGCATGTCTTGCATAACAGGTACTGCCGCAGGGGTGACCATTCCAGCTGCAGCACCACTACAACAACAACAATCACAACGTCAACCAGCTCAGTATCAACAACAGCAACAACCGGGTAACAGACCCGCTTATCAACAGAGGCAAAGGATGATGGACCGGCGTTTCGACACCCTTCCAATGTCGTACGCCCAGTTACTTTCTAGTCTTCAACAACTACAACTTGTGCAATTGCGCACTCTGGCTCCTCCTGTTGGTAGACTTCCGGTGGGTTACGACGCCAACGCTAGGTGTAGCTTCCACTCTGGGGAACCTGGCCATGACATTGAGAACTGCAAAGCTTTTAAGCACGTAGTTCAGGACCTCATAGATTCAAAGGCCATCGACCTTGCACCAGCTCCGAATGTCGTCAACAATCCCATGCCCCAGCATGGTGGTGCAAATGTTAATTTGGTAGAGGGAGAAGCCAAGTCCATTAAGGATGTGTTGAAGCTGAAGACTCCATTGTTGGATATCAAAGGATGCTTGCTGAAGGCCGATGTCTTCCCCGGTTGTGGGAAGGGTTGTTTGGATTGTGCTACTCAGGGCGGAGGTTGTTTGAAGTTACAACAGGGTATCCAGGCCTTGCTCGACAAAGGTATCCTCCAGGTTGAAGATTTGTC
Organism: Lathyrus oleraceus; assembly: GCF_024323335.1. Lineage (NCBI taxonomy): Eukaryota > Viridiplantae > Streptophyta > Magnoliopsida > Fabales > Fabaceae > Lathyrus > Lathyrus oleraceus. The sequence goes on from NC_066584.1 coordinate 302,360,233, forward strand.
TGTCCAAGAGTCTGTGGAAGAGGTTAAAGCGGGTGCCTCTATCTCATCCTTTAAGCAGGCACGGGCCGTGGTGGATTCAGGTGTTGCTCCCGGTTGGGGGCGTCTGTTGGAATTACCAGTGAAAGAAGATAAGTTCGGGATTGGGTATCAGCCAGCTCTAACTTCTACAACTTCAACACTTCAGACTCATCAGGGGCCGATCACTTTCTCCAGTGCTGGCATCATTCAGTATGGTCAAGTCTCTGCAGTCAACGAAGAAGAGGGGGATAGTGATTGTGACATTGACAACTGGGTGCGTCCGAGGATCCCGGGTGAAGTTCTCAACAATTGGTCTTCTGAAGAGATTATCCAAGTCACTCTTCTTGAAGAGTAATTTTCTTTGTTTATTCATGCATATCCAAGTCTTACGTTCCGCCCAGGGCGTAATGACTCATTGTAGGGCCCATCTATGTGACAATTGCATTTTTATCATAAATAAAGGACGTCTTTTTGCATTCAAATATTTCGTTCCCTGTCTTTCTATTTTTGCAATTTTTCAAAATAAAAAAAAATGGCAATGTTTTGTTTAGTTTTCACTTCTTGTTCACACTCATAAGCACATACCATCACTCATGCAGATGCACAACACCGGATCCTATTGATAACGGTTCTGCTATGGCTCGTTTCGACTTTGAAAATCCAATCTTTCAAGCTGAAGAAGAGGGTGACGAAGACTGTGAACTCCCTGAAGAACTTACCAGGTTATTAAAACAAGAGGAAAGGGTTATTCAACCGCATCAAGAGTCTGTTGAAGTGATTAATCTCGGCATCGAGGACGCCAAGAGAGAAATCAAGATAGGGGCTGCTTTGGGAGACAATGTGAAGAAAGGGCACTACGCCAAATAAGGGAAAAGAGGGCGCTTATTTTGGCCTATAACAGCGCTTTTAAGCGCCCTCTAATCTGGCGCTGGCATAGGTAAAGACAGCGCTTTGTTTTCCTGGAGAAAGCGCTGTCTAAAGGCCCACATTATAGTGCGCTTTATGAAAAAAGCGCCCTCTGGAGTGGTCCATAAAGGGACACCTTAGAGGGCGCTTTCTGGAAAAAGCGCCCTCTAAAGTTGTCAATGTAAAGTGTTTAGAGGGCGCTTTCTGGAAAAAGCGCCCTCTAAAGTTGTCAATGTAAAGTGTTTAGAGGGCGCTTTCTGGAAAAAGCGCCCTCTAAAGTTGTCAATGTAAAGTGTTTAGAGGGCGCTTATTTTTTTAAAATAACTAACACTTTAGAGGGCGCTTTCTGCAGAAAGCGCCCTCTAAAGTTGTCAATGTAAAGTGTTTAGAGGGCGCTTTCTGGACAAAGCGCCCTCTAAAGTTCTCAATGTAAAGTGTTTAGAGGGCGCTTCCTACAGAAAGCGCCCTCTAAAGTGTTAGTTATTTTAAAAAAATTTGTTTGAAAAACAGTGGATATTTAATTGGTAACCTGTTCGCATGCTGCAAAAGTGTAAAATTCATATTGATTTCATCCTTTAATCCAATGTTATACACCATTAATCCATTGATATATACAACATGAATCCATTTATATACAACATTAATCCTCCATATATACAACATTAATATATGATTCTTTGATCAACAATATACAACAACATATTCATGATTTAGTAAAAGTACAACAACAATATACAACATATATACAACAACAGCATACAACAACAACATTCCATACATATATGTACAACAATATACAACCTAGCTATATGATTCTTTGATCAACAATGAATTGACACAATTCATCCTTCATTTCATCCAAATGAGCTCTTGAGTAAGATTTGTATTCCTCAAAGTACTACAATTAAGAGAATAAAACATATTCATGATTTAGTAACAAATTAGATTAGTTATCCGATAATATTAAAATAAACCCTAAGTTATTATTCCATACCATTTTTGGGATGTCTATACGATTCAATGCAATGATATCTCTCATAAATCTCAATACAAAAAATCCGCAATCGACCGAATTATTTTGCTGAGGACACTACACAGAAAAACAAACAATATATATATAGTTAATTTCTTACAAACACTATTATAAGCAAAAAAACAAACACTATTATAAGCAAAAATAAGATACTTAATATATACCTGAACTCTGACCCAGGTAATGTCCTTCCTAATGCGGTAATTCTTTTTCGATCTAAATTTTATTATTGCCCTAACAAAATAAAACGTATATTGAGATCAATCTGACAGACATAATTAAATATAGAAATACACACGAATATTTAGGGGAATTTCACTTACGTGTCAACCGTCTTCTTCAAACCCGGATATTTACTCCAATCACCCGATAACGAATCGAGATAATGCACTATTAGTCTCGAAAGATCCATAGCAACCAACACCCAGTGGCCACTGTAAAATAAAACAAAAATTTAGATGAATGAAAATTTTCTACGTAAAAGATATACATAGATTAGAATGAAATTATTAGAAAGAAAATCTAACCCGTTGCCAGAATTAAACGGTAAAAAATACAAACTGCGTGTAGTATTATCGCCGGCCGCCATGAATCTATCGACTAGATCATTCTTTACGGATGTTGGATTTTTCGATATTAACGTTGCGTTGACACGGGAAGCAGCAATAAAATTGAAACGGTTACACAATTCAGTTCCCCGCATCAATTTGTCATACATATACCTAAATAGAAACATAATAAATATTAGACTACTCATTGAAATGTGTAAATAAATTGTTCAACTAAGTAAATTATAGATTGATCGGAGTACCATATGTATGTATGAATGATAGCGATGCCCAATTCGTCGTGCTCAAAAAGTTGTTGCATGTCCTCCTTTCCAATTATTTCGAAATGAGCTTTTCCGAAAACACCTTCATCAAAATCTATACTACGAATGGACCCGTCCATAATATCGGACTCTTCCACCATTTTCTCAAGACGCATCATAATTTGAGATTTTGTCCCGGCCGTCGTTGGAATATCCTTCGTTGGAATATCCTTCGTTGGAATATCCTTACCATCGCTTTTCAACTTTTGACCGGGAACCTAAAAATTCATATAAAATAAATCATTACTTTTTGTGATGCAAAAGAATCGTTGTGTATATAATTCAATGGGTATATATATTTGTACCTCTTTTTGAGATGCAACCGACTCGATGCGTCTTGAAACCCCTTTACCAGCTTTAGGGGTGGGTCTTGTAGGAGTCTAACATTACCATGTAATAAGGATTGATTAAATATCATAATTGTAGCTGAATTGAAATGTGAATTCTAAATATTCATAATCATTTAGAACATATATACCTCGGCATCAGGGAAAATTAGATCTGACGGCCAACCAACAAAGGATCCGACTGCATCTCGCATCAACGTTGTCTCTGAAACAACGTCGGGTAATGGTAGACGGGCGTCCGTATCTAATACGAGGTCAACCGAAACTTTCATAAATCCCACCGGGAGGGGATTATGGTGAAGTAATTCACCCGAAGTATTGTGCACTTTTCCCTTGCCAACCATGCGATAAGTTGGTGACGATAGATACAGCTGACAAGGTGAAATGCCCTAAACCAATAATAAATGTTATTGTTAACTTGTATATGTGTCAAGTAAAAAAGTGCTATTTTAATTTCATAATAACATATATAATTACCTCGGGAAATTTCGGTTGATGATTGATACTAGCTCGGTCACTAGTATCTTTTGCCTCGGAAGCGCACCTTTCCTCTCTATACCTTGCATTCTCGTTTTGCAGTTGGAGTACTTGTGCCCTTAACTCCGCCAAGGTCTCCATCACCTCTTTGTTGGTTGGATTTTTGTTTTTGTTTTTTATAAAATGACGACGGAGTCACACCAAAACCCTTACCCCTCACACGACCGGAATACTCAGGAACATTTAGTACTCGACTAAGTACGCTCCTGCAATCCTGGACCTCGGTTGAAGGTACGGTTTGGGATAAAGTCTCCTGAAATATTATTAGAGGAGATTAAAAATGAATTATATGTCTAACAAAATTTTCGATATAATTAAAGAAATAATGTTACATATACTTACACATTCGTCATAAACATTTTGGACCGCTTCAACGACAGCCCCATCCTTCCCAACCCGAGCAGCCTTCCATAATACGTGGTCCGGAAGAGATGTTGCGTCACTTTTCTCCTCGGCTAGCTACACATTGAATTAGATTATAAGATCATCAATTATAACATATTGTGACAATGTATAAGCTCATAGCATTTGAATATACTCACAATTCTTTGTTGTAACCGTGCATAACCCGTACGCCCTTTTTTGTACGGATACGCGGGTTTTGATGCCCTTTTCCTATTTATGCCGCTTACTTCCTGAATAAAAAAGTTTAAGGCATATTAGAACCAAGTAACTTAACAATTGTATAATACCATAATTAATAGACATTACATGGAATTTTTCGTTTCTTCGTTTGGCGACAAAGTTATCCCATTCATCGGCTGAAATAATCTCGGCATACTTCATTGGCCGTTCTCCTTCAACAAATTTTCCTTCCTCATCCTTGAGAAATTTGTTGCACAAAAAGGATCGAAATCCTCGGAGTCTTTTTCCGGCCAATTGAATACAATATTTTTGCCGGCTTTCATCGATGTGAAAGGATCTCTAAAAAACATACAAATGGAGTGTGTTATTATAAAGTAATATTATAACAATATATGGTTAACAAATAGTCAACAAAAAAAACATATAACAATATATGGTAAGTACCTGTATCTCCGACCATATTTTTTCCTTGCCAACCTTCAAGTCCGGACTTCTCCAATTATCACATGTAATCGGAATATGTTGGCGAACAAGGAAACCAATGTAACTTGCCAACATTGAACCGTTAGGCTCAATTAGTTGGTCTTCAGCACTCCAATGTACTTCAAATTTTACACCCTTGTCTCTTGCACGAATGATTGACTTCATAACAGTCAATCCTCGTTTGATTTCTTTTTCAACATTATTACGTGATTCATTCGCGGCATGGGTATCGTCTTGGTTAGCCATTTTATCTGTAATATAGAAATGATTCAATAAGACCCAAGTAAGACAATGATTCAATACGTGAACACATTTACTGCATGCACAAACTTACTGCATACACATTTACTCACACACACCTACTGCATGCAAAAGACCAATGCAAACTTATGGTGTTTGGAACATAAACAAACTTGCATCCATAATCATCAAACTTCCAAGCACAAGCTCAAACACACTTCAAATATATCAGTTTTCAATCAGAAATAAAAAACTCAGTTTGCCCTAAACAACATTAATCAACATAATGCACAAAATGAAAAACTAAGTTTAGAAAATGCCCTAATCAAACACATGAAGAAAGTGAACGGTAACGATGGAGAAGAGAAATACCTTAAAGGTGACGGTAACGATGGAGAAGAAAGTGAACAGTGACGGTGGAAGAGGTTAACGCAGTGAACGTGAACGGTGAGGGAGGGAGAACGAACGGCGACGATGACGGTGAGGGAGGGAGAACGAACGGAGGATGAGAGTAATCGCAGTAGAGAGTAATCGCAGTTGAGAGAAAACCCAGTTACGTAAACGAAATAGATTATAGAGAGGGAAAATAAAGAGACATGCAGTATATGTTATAATTTTAATGTTTACTAAAGGGGACCTTAGAGGGCGCTTTTTTAAAAAAAGCGCCCTCTAAAGGGGGCCTAAGAGGGCGCTTCTGAAAGCGCTCTCTAAGGCTTTCCAAAAGCGCCTTCTAAACTGGAAATGTACATGGACTTAGAGAGCGCTTTTTCAAAAGCGCCCTCTAAGGGTAACCTTAGAGGGCGCTTTCACAAAAGCGCCCTCTATTGTTGTCCCTCCATTTTTTTTTGGCTTCACTTTAGAGGGCGCTTAGTTACAAAAGCGCCCTCTAAAGGGGGCCTAAGAGGGCGCTTCTAAAAGCGCTCTCTAAGGCTTTCCAAAAGCGCCTTATAAACTGGAAATGTACATGGACATAGAGAGCGCTTTTTTAGAAGCGCCCTCTAAGGTTACCCTTAGAGGGCGCTTTCAATAAAGCGTCCTCTATTGGTGTCCCTCCATTTCCTCATTATTTTTTCGCTTCACTTTAGAGTGCGCTTTGTTACAAAAGCGCCCTCTAAAGTGCGCTGTCTATTCCAATAGTATGCTCCTTATTTTTTCTCTTTACTTTAGAGTGCGCTTTTGTAATAAAGCGCCGTCTAAGGGGCGCTGTCTATTCCAGTTTTTGGCGTAGTGGGGCTGATTGAATTGCTGCAAGAATACGTTGACATCTTCGCCTGGTCTTATCAGGACATGCCTGGGCTGGACACAGACATCGTGGTACACCGCTTGCCTCTCAAAGAAGGTTGTCCTCCGGTCAAGCAGAAGCTCAGAAGAACAAGACCAGAGATGGCTGTCAAGATAAAGGAAGAAGTGCAAAAGCAGTTGGATGCAGGGTTTCTAGCAGTCACCAATTATCCGCCATGGGTTGCAAACATCGTCCCAGTACCTAAGAAGGACGGAAAGGTACAGATGTGTGTCGACTATCGGGATCTGAACAGAGCTAGCCCTAAAGATGATTTCCCATTACCTCACATCGACGTTTTGGTGGATAATACAGCTCAGTTCTCGGTATTCTCCTTCATGGATGGCTTTTCTGGCTATAACCAAATCAAGATGGCACCAGAAGACATGGAAAAGACAACTTTCATAACCCCATGGGGCACCTTCTGCTACAAGGTGATGCCGTTTGGTCTGAAAAATGCCGGAGCAACGTATCAGCGAGCAATGGTGACTCTGTTCCATGATATGATTCATCATGAAATCGAGGTTTATGTGGACGATATGATTGCCAAATCTCAGACAGAAGAAGAACATTTGTTGAATTTGCAGAAACTGTTTGAGCGTTTGAGGAAATTCAAACTGAGACTTAATCCGAATAAGTGCACTTTCGGGGTGAGATCGGGAAAATTGCTGGGTTTTATTGTTAGCGGAAAAGGGATTGAGGTGGATCCTGACAAAGTAAAAGCAATACAGGAAATGTCTGAGCCAAGAACAGAGAAGCAAGTCCGTAGTTTCTTAGGGAGGTTGAACTACATTGCAAGGTTCATCTTTCACCTAACAACCACGTGTGAGCCAATTTTCAAATTGCTGAGGAAGGATCAGGCTATCAGGTGGAATGAAGATTGTCAAAGGGCTTTCGAGAAGATAAAAGAGTATCTACAGAAACCTCCGATCCTTATACCTCCAGTTCCTGGGAGACCTCTGATAATGTACCTATCAGTGACCGAGAACTCGATGGGGTGTGTATTGGGACAGCATGACGAGTCTGGTCGAAAAGAGCATGCCATATACTACCTTAGCAAAAAGTTTACCGACTGTGAAATCAAATATTCGCAGCCTGAGAAAACTTGTTGTGCTTTGGCCTGGGCTGCTCGCCGACTGAGACAGTATATGTTGAACCATACTACCTTGTTGATTTCTAAGATGGATCCAGTGAAATACATATTCGAGAAGCCAGCTCTCACCGGAAGGGTCGCTCGTTGGCAAATGATTTTAACAGAGTATGATATTCAGTACACGTCACAGAAGGCCATCAAAGGGAGTATTCTGTCAGACTACCTTGCCGAGCAACCGATTGATGATTATGAGCCAATGAAGTTTGAATTCCCTGATGAAGACATCATGTTCCTCAAGATGAAAGACTGTGAAGAGCCAGTTGTTGAGGAGGGACCTGATCCAAACGAAAAGTGGACTTTGTTGTTTGATGGGGCTGTCAATGCTAGAGGTAGTGGAATTGGCGCTGTCATTACTACTCCGAAGGGTGCCCACATGCCTTTCACCGCTCGTTTGACTTTTGAGTGCACAAATAATGAAGCTGAGTACGAGGCCTGTATCTTGGGTATTGAGCAAGCCATTGATCTGAGAATCAAGACTCTGGACATCTTCGGAGATTCAGCTCTGGTGATCAATCAAGTGAATGGTGATTGGAATACTCTCCAGCCCACTCTGGTCCCCTACAGAGATTACACGAGAAGACTTTTGACTTTCTTCACAACGGTAAAATTGTATCATATACCTCGTGATGAGAACCAGATGGCAGACGCACTTGCTACTCTATCCTCCATGATCAAGGTAATTCGTTGGAACCATGCTCCCAGGATCGATGTGATGCGCCTTGACAGGGCCGCGTATGTGTTTGCTGCTGAACTGGTAGTCGATGACAAGCCTTGGTATCACGATATCAAGTGCTTTCTGAAGAATCAAGAGTACCCTGCAGGGGCATCCAACAATGACAGAAAGACTTTGAGAAGATTGGCAGGCAGTTTCTTCTTGAACAAAGACGATGTGCTGTATAAGAGGAACTTCAACATGGTTTTGCTCAGATGCGTGGACAGACACGAGGCGGACATGTTAATGCAGGAAGTTCATGAAGGTTCCTTTGGTACTCATGCCGGCGGACATGCAATGGCTAAGAAATTGTTGAGAGCGGGTTATTATTGGATGACCATGGAATCAGATTGTTTCAAGTATGCTCGGAAGTGTCATAAGTGCCAGATTTATGCTGATAAGGTGCATGTACCGCCGAATCCTCTGAATGTGATGTCTTCGCCGTGGCCGTTTGCCATGTGGGGCATTGACATGATTGGAAAGATTGAGCCGACTGCTTCCAATGGGCATCGCTTCATCCTTGTTGCCATCGACTATTTCACCAAGTGGGTCGAGGCAGCGTCATTTGCGAATGTCACCAGACATGTGGTTGCCCGTTTCATCAAGAAAGAAATCATTTGTCGCTATGGGATTCCCGAAAGAATCATTACTGATAATGGTTCTAATCTCAACAACAAAATGATGAAGGAGTTGTGTCAGAACTTCAACATTCAGCATCACAATTCTTCCCCTTACCGCCCTAAGATGAACGGCGCTGTTGAGGCGGCAAATAAGAACATAAAGAAGATTGTGCAGAAGATGGTCGTCACGTACAGAGATTGGCATGAGATACTACCCTTCGCCTTGCATGGGTACCGCACTTCAGTACGTACATCGACCGGGGCAACCCCCTACTCCCTTGTGTATGGTATGGAAGCAGTCCTACCTGTTGAAGTGGAGATCCCTTCTCTAAGAGTCTTGTTGGATATCAAGCTAGACGAAGCTGAATGGATTCGGACAAGGTTCAATGAGTTGAGTCTTATCGAAGAGAAGCGAATGGCAACCATTTGTCATGGGCAGTTGTATCAGAGTCGGATGAAGAGAGCCTTTGATCAGAAAGTGCGTCCTCGTTGTTTCCAAGTCGGAGATTTAGTTTTGAAAAGGATCCTTCCTCCTCAGACAGATCGCAGGGGCAAGTGGACTCCTAACTATGATGGACCGTATATCGTCACCAAGGTTTTTGATGGTGGGGCTTTAATGCTTGCAACTATGGATGGTGAAAACTTCACTTCCCCTGTGAACTCAGACGCAGTTAAAAAATACTTTGCATAAAATAGACCCGCTGGACAGTAAAAAGAATAGTCCAGGCAAAAATGGGCATCCCGACGAACCAAGAAAATGAAAAGGTTCGGGCAAAAATTAGGGACAAAAATAAAAATGAAAAGATCGTACACCCGGTAAGTTGAAAACCTGAAAAGGCAACTTAGGCAAAAATGGGTATCCCGGTGGATTGAAAACCCGAAAAGGGCGATCCAGGCAAAAGTTAGGGATTAAGCGAATGACTGCGTTCTGAGTAGTTCTGAATCTCATCTCGTGCCAATGACTGGAAAATTTTGAAGGATAGGAAACAGTCCAATCACTCTTTCAGAAAGTTGATCATCTGGAGGATCTTGAAGACGGGCAAGTCATAGCAGAATTGGAACCCAATAGAAATCCATTTCACATTGCCATTAGATTAATTTCTGTTTTTATCTATTGTGCGATTACCTCTTTCCAGGGATTGCTTCTTAATGTAAATGCCTATTCAGAGGCCATTCAATCAATAAAATCATGTTATTCAGTATATCTCTGTTTTCATTTTCATTTTACTGTTTTGTTTGCAAAAATGACGTTCGAATTTTTGATAAACATTGCATCATGACACATAAGGGCTTTACAGGTACATGCTTAATAAACATTTAAAATTGCTGTAAATTTTAAGTGCTTTGGATCGTCTATTCAGAACAGATACCCTCGGGGCATTTCCTTAAAATCTCCTGCAGATGGTCGTGAATATCTTCCCCAGTGAAGTCGCCAACAGACGAATTCAGTGTCTTGACCCTGCAGAGCTGATCAGAGTGTTGGATTCTTCAATCCCCAGCAGTTTCTCACCACCGTACTTCCCCAAGCGGTTGTTTCAAGACATACACTCCCCAGTAGAGTTGACAGTGTCAGACTATATATCCCCAGCGGAGTTGACAGTGCCAGACTGTATCTTCCCAGCAGAAGTGGCTGCTCCTTAGAGTTCGATGCCAGATCGATAATCCCAATGCCAGATCCATGGTTTCTTTCCTTGAAGCAGAACCTCGGTACCGTATCAGTGTTTGCTCCCCCTGCTGAGTCATCTCTCGCAAATCGTGGTTGCCAGAACCATTGTAGCTTTCCTCAGCAGCAGGCTTCCAATGCCATTCTTTTCCCGATCAGAGTCTCGGCATGGCCAGAACACCGCATGGCTAATCATCTCCCCACAGAGTTCATTGTGGTGTGTATCTCCAGCAGCCTGGCCAGAGCCCAGAGGATGGTAATCATTTCCCCAGTAGATCCCCTTGCCTCAGCTTGGCATTCTACCCAGCATTTCGCATCCCTGCATGTAGAATCATATTGCATTGCATCCTTCCAAATCGCGTAGCATTTCCATTTTTATGGAGCATTACGCCATTGAAAAATTCAAACATACGCATGTAAGCATAAAACATTCTCGGTATCCCAAGTGATAAGCTAGAAGTTGTTTCCAGTACTCAGACTGAAGTTGTTCATTACTTACCTTTGTTATCCCCAGCAAGTGTCATTGGCCCATGCGCCGCCTCTATTAGCATTCCCTATTTCTGCCAATGCTGACAGGCATGAAGTTTTCCGATGTTCAGATCGAAGAAGTTTTCGACGTTCAGGTCGATGCAACTTGTGGCATTCAGGCCAGTTTTCCCGGTATCCAGACCGAAGTGGCATTCAGGCCAGTCTTCCGATGTTCAGATCGAAGAAGTTTCCGACGTTCAGGTCGATGCAACTTATGGCATTCAGACCAGTTTTCCGGTATCCAAACCGAAGTGGCATTCAGGCCAGTTTTCCGGTATCCAGACCGAAGTGGCATTCAGGCCAGTTTTCCGGTATTCAGATCGAAGTGGCATTCAGGCCAATTTTCCGATATTCAGATCGAAGTGGCATTCAGGCCAATTTTCCGATGTTCAGATCGAAGAAGTTTCCGACGTTCAGGTCGATGCAACTTGTGGCATTCAGGCCAGTTTTCCCAGTATCCAGACCGAAGTGGCATTCAGACCAGTTTTCCGGTATCCAGACCGAAGTGGCATTCAGGCCAGTTTTCCCGGTATCCAGACCGAAGTGGCATTCAGGCCAATGTTCCGATGTTCAGATCGAAGAAGTTTCTGACGTTCAGGTCGATGCAACTTGTGGCATTCAGGCCAGTTTTCCGGTATTCAGATCGAAGTGGCATTCAGGCCAATTTTCCGATATTCAGATCGAAGTGGCATTCAGGCCAATTTTCCGATGTTCAGATCGAAGAAGGTTCCGACGTTCAGGTCGATGCGACTTGTGGCATTCAGGCCCATTTTCCGATGTTCAGATCGAAATCCTTTCCAGTATTCAGACTGATGAGCGGCATTCAAGCCATGGTTATTTCTGTGTTACCATTTATTTTGGTATCCAGTTTAACATTCTTTTTCGATATTCAAACTGACTCTCACCGTACCAGACGAATTCTTCTTTCAAGACCACCTCTTTGCTGATTCTGACAGACATTGTTACTTCACTTCACTTCAGTGCAAATTTTTGGGCTTTTATTGTATTCAATCCCTTGATACCTCGAAAGTAGGAAAGCAGCTGCCATCTTCTTTCCGGGTCTCCAGTTGATTGAATAGGGGCAGCTGTAATACCCCAAAATTTACCCTTCATTTTTCCCGAAAAAAAAAAAAACGAAAAAAAAAAAAATAAACGAAAAAAATAAATAAATAAATAAATAAATAATTTAATTAATTAATTAATTAATTAATTAATTAAATAAAATAAATAAATAAAATATAACAAATTATTTTGGACTTGGGTCTCTCTCATTTGAGCCAATTACCCACGAAAATCAGTCTATAAATACTGAAGTTTCAGTAGAGGAAAACACACTTGGAGTTACACTTGGAGTTACACTGGGAGATTCACTTGAGAAAGAAGGAAGAGAAGCAAAACACTCTGAGGTTTCCTTGGAACAAAACCCTGAGGAAAAAGATATTGAGAGAAAAGCCAACAGAGTTCAGAGCAACCTCCAAACCCTGAAGGGAACTCAACTTGTAAACCTCACGGGTGCAACTCAATTTCAATCAAGCTCTCCAATCAGGTATGCCCTATATCCATCATCTTTATGCCTTTTATTTGAATGCTCTAAATGTATGAGGTATTATGGGTGAATGTGATACCTTTTTTGTGAGCCTTTTGTGAATTTTGATGGAATTATTCATGTGATTACATTTTGATTTAGGGGCAACTCTGGGTTACCCTATTTTGTTTATTCTAACCTGTCTTGTGTTTCCATGGCATTGTTTTCTCTTGATTTCATCCTGCTGCTCTAACCCTTTGTCGAGTTTTGTGAGGGCTCACATGGCTTTCGCAGAGACACTCGCGTGGTTTCCCACTTTATTTGTGGGATACCCCCTGGAGTTTTATTCTGATTATTCGTGTTGACTGATTTCCTTTGACGATCCAGCTGGAGACATTTCAGGGTTTCTTGCCCCTTTAACTACTATAGCTTCGAATCTTTATCCGTGTGGTAATTTTTTCCTTTCTCATACTTTATCGCTTTCTTAGCTGGAAGACCTCGATAGGAGGCAATGTTTGAGCCCCTTTGTGGCATTTTACTTTGAGATACATGTTTTGTGTTTTGTATTCATATCCCTGCAGGTAGCGCGGTTCCTTCGTCAAGGACTGCCTTTTTGCCCTCGAGCATCCCAAACCCTAAAACCCATAACACACGTTTACTCCTTCTACTACAGGCGAGTAAGTCTCCGAAGGTCGAGCATCCGGTAGATTGCGTAGTGACGTCGTTCGTCCAAAACCCAATCCATAACCCCGTAGTTGGCCGAACTACGGCTTGCTCTGATTCTCATTCCAGATGAGATACGTAGGCATAAGACGCGATGTCTTAGCGAGCACACATCCCCCAACCCATAGGTCAGCCGAGCTACGAAGACTCTGATTCTCATATTCAGATGAGATACGTATGCAGTGGATGCGACATCCGCGCGAGGCATTTTCATTTAACCCTTTTTTTTGGCAAACAGCACAAGATAAACCCACACCCTTTAGACAAGAACTACAAAAGTGGATCCCGTAGAGTACTATGGATGCGTAGGGGTGCTAATACCTTCCCTTCGCATAACCGACTCCCGAACCCAAGATTTGGTTGCGAGACCCCGTCTTGTCCTTTCCTTTTTTCAGGTTTACTTCGAGCGTTTCCTTTCCCTCCTTTGGGATGAATAACGCACGGTGGCGACTCTTCTGTCATTCTCTTTCGCCGGTTGTTTTTTCGCACACTGTATTTTTCAGGTTGCGACACATACTAGAATCATATTGCCTTTAGAAGTATGTTGAACATAGACACCATATTCCGTCTCACACTTTTTGAATCCCTGGAGCTTGAAAAATGAATCAATTTTCAGATTCCAAGATCTATGAGCTTCTTTCAGTGCATACAACGTTTTATGTAACCTATAGACCACCCCTTCCCGATTCTTTTTCATAAATCCAGGAGGTTGTGACATGTATACCTCTTCTTGCAATGGACCGTTCAGAAATGCAGATTTCACATCCAGGTGCATTAGAGGCCAATTTCTATTAGCAGTTATCACAATCACCAGTCTGATTGTCTCATGTCTCGCTACAGGATCAAACACCTCAAAGTAGTCTAACCCATGTTTCTACAGAAAACATCTTTCCACTAAACTTGTTTTGTGTTTTCTCATTGATTCATCTACCTTTAGTTTCACCTTGAAACCCATATGACGCTAGTGGCTTTCTTGTCCTTTGGAATCCCAATCAACTCCCAAGTCTTGTTTCTTTCTATAGCCTCCATTTTTTATTTCACGGCCTTCAGCCATACTTTCTTCTTGAGCGCTTTTTCAACATTAACTGGTTCAGAATCTGCTAACATGGCACACTGAATGACCTCTCCCTCAGAGTCTGTTTCAGTATGTAATAGTCAACATTGTCACAGCGTTGCACAAACATCCAAATCAACGACTTGTTGTTACCCATTAAATCTTAGGTTAAGGTTTGTTAACTTCATATTGGGTTGCTACCGTTGTCGGAACCCTTATTCAAGGAGTTTAAATCTCATACCTCTCGAGGTAATCTTTACTAAATTTCTGGCCAGTGGTTTAGTAAATGGATTAAGCAAATTATAGCGTGATCGTATATATGTGAGTGAAATGATTACATCCTTAATCAATTTTCTCACAAAAGAATGTCTAAGTACTACTTACCTAGACTTTCTGTTATACATAATTTGTATGCTCTAGGTAAAGTGGCTTGACTACCTCATTGTATCAACATCTTTGAAACATTGTCTTTAGTCAATGGAACTTCCAACAGAAGGTCCTTCAACTATTCATCTTCTTCACTAGCAGAAGCAAGAGCCTTGAACTCTGATTCTATGGTTGAGAGACTGATCCACATTTGTTTCTTTCTCTTCCAAGAAATCGCACCCCTGATTAGTATAAATATCCACCCAAATGCATATTTATGATATTCAACATTTGGCAAGAAATCTATCATAATGGAGACCAATATTTTTGGTTTTCATAAGATATTCGAAAAGCCTAATGATGACCTTCCAGTGCTCACCATTTGAATTGCTAGTAAAATCTACTCATTTTACTAATTGCAAATGTTATGTCGGGTCTATTACATTGCATGAACTTATATATTTCAATTGAGTCATAACTCTTCCATCATTTTCAGAATTCAATAGTTACATTAGACTCTAAATTCAAAAGTCTATATAAATCATGATCTATTTTTGAATTATCTTTATAATAATGAGTTTCACTAAACACAAAAAATTCACATAACATTTGAATCAAAGTTCAATTATAATTTAAAATTATAAATTTTTTAATTTGACCACTTTGATGATTAACAAAATTCTAATTTCAAATTAAATATATCTGACACAAATTCATCACATTGATACAAAATTTCATGTATTTCAATATATATATATATATATATATATATATATATAATATATATATATATATATATATATATATATATATATATATATAATATATATATATATATATATATATATATATATATATATATATATATATATATATATAAACATCGAATACATTGATAATGTACAAATAAGTGCATATTATCATGAATTCATACTTAAATAATAATAATATTATTATTTAAATTTGTAATAAATTAGTGTTAAAATATGTTAAGTATTAATACTTTCACGCACTGTACCTTAATATTTTCACGCATAGTACCCGTAACCCATACCAATTTAACATATTAATCGTTTGATGTATTATTTTGTGAAATTTTTACAAAAATAACTCACTTTTTCAAGGAAATTTTCAAAATATCCCTGATTTTAAAAAAAAATCTAAACTATTCCACTTTTAGGAGGAGGCGCCAATTCAATTGGCGACTCCTCTTAAAAATTGAATGGAGGCGCCAATTGGATTGGTTAGGGCAGGTGCCCTAGCCAATTGGATTGGCGCCCCTGTGTATAAGTTGATAGGAGGCGCCAATTGGATTGGCGCCTCAATGTAAAATGCAATTTTTTTGTTATAAATAGATGCGTTGTGTGAGTCATTGTTCCACGTCTCAATTAATCATTTGGCAATCATGTTTGGTGTTCGTCGCCGATACGGAAAGGTGATTTATGCGAGAGTCAAACCTTAGATGTTGATGCTGTTCTGGAACATCACTACGTTCGATCAACTAAAGAGGGAGCTGGTTCGTTGGTTAGATGAGAAAATACCATAAGGGAAAAAAATTAGAAGTATTGAGAGACTCGACAGTATCTTTGGTTGAGTGCGAATGAAGACTGATAAGGATGCAAGGGAAATGATGTTCGATCGAGATGACATCAATTTGATTGTTGTAATCAGTTAGAAATATTTTTGTTTTCAGATATCTTATTTTGTACTGATGTTTGTTGTGAACCTCGTTATAACAAAAACTTAATGATATATAATGATTGAAGGTTACAGAAATACAATGTTACAAAAAACTTAAGACCCAAATGATGCTCCTCGATTGGGACAGTTGTTCTTGTTGTGTCCTGGTTGACGACAGATACTACATAATCTTATCATTTTATCTGTGGAATCCATTTCTGTCCTGATACATGTGCTGTTTGGCCTTCCTTTTTTCTTTCTACGCATCTCGTCGTTGTGCCAAACTATATCACCTTCATATGGAGGCCAGTATTCCTCCATTGGTAATACCGAGAAGCTTTGATTATATACATTCATGACGCTGACGGCCTTGTACACATCAGATAAATGGTTGTAAGCGTCTTGACGAGTATAAGCGCATGCTGCAATGACATGGGAGTAAGGAATGCGGAAGGCCTAGAATTTTCCATAATCGCACCAACTTATGTTTAGTCTAACATCGTAGGCTAAATTTGGTCTCCCCTCGTTGTGGTCCATTGTTTCCTGGAGGCTGAAATTTTGCCTATGACGGTCAAAGACTGTTACAGCGTGTGTGCTAGCTTTGATGCTCTCCTCTTTCATGACCTTCATGCAATACTCACTGAATACTTGCCCAGACATTAACACCGCACTCCATCTTTCACTTCTGGTTGCGAATGTAGAAGCCAACCTATAATAGGTCGATCTTACCAAGGCGGTTATCGGCAAATTTCAAATTCCTTTGAATACCCCGTTCATGCATTCCACAAGGTTCGTTGTCATGTGTCCCCATCGACAACCTCTGTCAAATGCCCTTGTCCACAGCTCTACTGGTATGTTATTTAGCCATCTCCATGCGTCTTTATTAGACAGTCTAATTTCATCACGATAATATTGAAATGACGGTTGAGTTAGAGCATACCCAACATTCACCACCTTCTTGCGAAGCTTCTTATCTTTTATAGCACGCATGAAGTTTTGTGCAATGTGTCTGATGCAATAGACATGGGTAGAAGGAGGATCATGTCATCCGTTGTCATGGTTGTTGTAGGCACTCTCAATGGTAGCATGTCTATCAGAAATCAAACAGAGATTGGCTTGTGGAGCCACATGCATTCTGAGATGTCGAAGAAAGAAACCCCATCCACCAGCCGTTTCACCTTCAACCAGAGCAAAGGCAATGGGAAAGACATTGTTGTTGTCGTCTTGTGCAACCTCCATGAGCAAAGTACCCTTGTATTTTCCGTATAACCAAGTGCCATCAATTTGAATAATAGGTTTGCAGAATGCGAAACCTTTGATGCACAGTTCAAATGCCCAAAAGAGACGGTGAAAGATTATATTACCTGTAGCACAGGTTCCGTCTGGCATCATCGTTGGCAATGTCTCCATAATTGCCACAGTTCCTGGGACATATGTTTTTAGTGCCCATAAAAACCGTGGCAATTCCTTGTATGAATCCTCCCAGTTACGGAATACTTATTCAACAGCCTTTGTCCTTGCAATCCAGACTTTCTTGTAAGATGGAGTATAATTATATGTTGTTCTGAAATGGGATATAGTTATACTCACCTTCACTGATGGGTCTTTATTAACCAATGGCAGAATGTCTTGACATATCAACGCAGCGCTTAGTTTACGGTGATCTTGTTCAACGTTAGTTGCAATGCAACTGTGAGGTGGGTCTATTGAAGCGATATCCCAAGAGTCGTTTTTCTTTTTATAAGACGCGGCCAAACGAAACTTACAAAGCATGTTACGACATTCGATAACATACCTTCTAAAATCAGTGCGTTTCACTATAAAATCAACAGAGTTGTTCATGTGGAATTTTTTGATAGCTAGAACACATTCTTCTTTGGTACGAAACATGTCTCCCACCTTTTATTCGCCTTCTGATCTCGGATACGGATTATAGAAAACATTGTTGGATGTTTCATCGTCGTGCAGATCCATATTTGTCATATGTTGAAGCGGATTATAGACATAACTAGGAGGTATTGATGGTGGTTGATCATCATCTTCAATGTCGTTGTTCAGCATGTGATCAACCTGTATCTCAGTCTCCTCTTCTTCTTCATCAACGACGTCCACTTCTGCTTCTGCTTCTGGGTTGACGTCATCTGACCATTGTGGATCAAATTCACTATATTCATTCTGACTGGTTATTTGAGACTGCTGAGATGGTATACATGGTTGAAGAGTAATGTAGAACTCAATACAGTTGCAGCCTGGATGTTCATGACTAACAAACATGTATTCAACATCTTCATCGTCTCGTACCTTAAGGGGGAAAAACTTGCATTGACTATTCTAAAAAAATATTAGATTTTGATACGTGATCTTTGACACAATACCCGATCCTATACAGGATTGTATTCTTTTTTTTCAAATGCAAGAAGGTTGCATTTCTCTTGATTGTGAGTCTAATGGTATCAGTGTTTCGAAAATAAAAACCATATAACTCAGACTCGTATGTTTCACCGTTGCAATGAACGTTGACACTGTATTTTGGTGAAGATGACATTCTGCAAATGAAAACTATTTTCTTGCTGCAAATGAATGTGAGTGAGGTGTCTTGGATGTTGATAGGAAGACACTAAAATAGGGGAGTGAAGTGTCTCACATGCTAGCTAGTTCGAAGTGACGTGTCGCACATGCAAGCTACTCCGAAATGATGTGTAAACCATGCAAGCTACTAAGAAGTGACATGTTCAGCATGCAAGAGAGAGGACAGCCACGTGTCAGGCATACAAACACACACTCCAAATGAATTGGTGCCTCCATTCATTCCTTGCACATGGGCGCCAATCCATTTGGCGACACCTTGTCAAAGCATGCATGCAGACCTCGAAACCAAGCAATCAGACCTAGGTATTGCATGCATGTCCCTATGGAGGCGCCAATTTGAATGGAAACACCTCTTAAAAGTTGTACATGGTCGCCAATTCAATTAGAGACACCATGCAAACACAACTTTTCATGCTCCCATTCATTTGCCTATAAATACATCCACTCCATCAACACTTCTTCCACACCATCACTCTCACTACTCCTTCTACAATACTGCTTCTACAATTTCATCTACAACAACTTCTTGTAGTTTCATCTGCACCAACCCCCCGACAAAATGTCTATCCTCACAATGGACGAATCACATAGAGGAACGGTTGCAAAAATCGCAACATATATAAGTTTTTTCTTTTGTTAACTTTTTTTCTTTCATCTTCACCAACCCCCTTTTATTTTAACATACCAACTTAGTCAAGTGTTTTGTTCTTTCTTTTATAGGATGTATCAAGGTTCCGGACTCGGGTCCACGAATATGTCCATATGGACCCGATGATTCAATCTTATGTTGAACTCGTCGATTTTGGTCATATAAGCAAGATTTTGTCTTGGTCCGTAGATAAAAAAATCATTCTAGCTTTATGCGAAAGATGGCGACCAGAGACACACACATTTTGGTTCGCAACCGGTGAGTGTACCATGATGTTAGAAGACGTCTACATGCTTTTGGGACTGCCCATTGAAGGTAAGGCTGTTAATGGTAAAACCAAGTATGCAAATTCAATTTGCATGGATCTCTTGGAGACTGATTTGTTAGATAATAACGCAAGAGGTCAAGGTATACTACTTTTACGCCTTAAGTCGTACTATAATAGTTTATACTTAGATGAGCATTCTACCGAAGATGCTCGAATAATAAAAACTAGGTGTTATATTATGCTGTTAATTGCCTCGTTTTTATTTCTCGAAGGTAGTGGTTCTAGCATGCATATTATGTATTTACCTTTACTTGGACATGTAGATAGAGTAGGAAGTTACAGTTGGGGATCTACTTATCTAGCCTATCTCTATAGCTCCTTGTGCAAAAACTCACACAAAGACACATCTACATTATCTGGATGTGCTGTTTTGCTACAAGCATGGGGTTGATCAAGACTACCGTCCCTAGCACCCGTCAACAACAACCCTTTCACATTTCCGTATGCACAAAAGTAAGTTGTTTAAATTGCTATATCATTACTTACTTCTTTAAAGATTATTATCTCTAACTAATATTTTTTTACTTTTTGGTGTAGATGGTCTGCACGTGGTATGAGTTACAACAGATGTACAAGACATTGTATTACTCAGTATCGCAATTTGTTGGATCATCTTCGACCGACAGATGTAAGGATAATAACTTAATTATTTCGTTATATTTTGTTAACTTCTTCTACCTAGATTATAATCCTATCTTCTTTCACATTCAGTTCATTTGGCGTCCATACCTTAATTTGGATCATGACCATGAGGTCAATGCTGAAGACACGGCCGTATGGACTACATGCACACCGATAATACGGTTCACAACTGTGGAGATGCACAATGGTGATCGTGTGAAGTTGCAGTT
The DNA here is from genome assembly GCF_024323335.1 of Lathyrus oleraceus. Lineage (NCBI taxonomy): Eukaryota > Viridiplantae > Streptophyta > Magnoliopsida > Fabales > Fabaceae > Lathyrus > Lathyrus oleraceus. The sequence continues at coordinate 302,380,973 of NC_066584.1, forward strand.
CGGTATGCCCAAAAACATCCCAGATCTCCCAGCTAGCTTAGGAGAATGGCATCCGCGCAAAGTTAATGACCAATGAAACTTCAATCCATGGCAAAGCTTCGCAAGATCGGAATGTCGCAAATGGAAGCACCGCCATGACCATATCTTAACTGACGCAGTCATGCCAACTGAAGAAAAACCAAGTCGTACTTATATGGCTTGGTACAGATCGGTTGGTTTTTAGTTCATCGTCGAGGATATGTACTTGTATGACCCACGCCAGATGACTTACACAATTGACACCTCAACATTAAACCCTCAACAACAGTGTCATACCGGATACGCACAACCCCTTGTCCGTCAAACGTGCCGTTCAACCAACACACAAAGATACAACCAAAACATATCATACACCCAACCCTAATACCAAGAGCATACCCCATACCACCACCAACAAATTGACCATCAACCTGAGACCCAACATCGCTTTGCACCCACCCCATCACTCTACCAAAGTCGCCTTAGCCAGAACACCCAACGATCATTCAACACCAACCGCCCCTCCTCCTACCATAGCCAAGAAGCCCAAACCTCATAAAACCAAAACATCCAACAACCTTATCTCTACCAAACACCCTAAAAACCTTTCCTCGACGCATCATTCACACCCATGTCTCCCTTCAACCGTCCCGGTCTCCCATCAATGAGTCAACCACAACCCAACTTCTTTGGCATGGGTCATGAGCTCAGCTATGGCGGTACATCATCGATGCATACTGAAGACTATGCCGACTTGTCTGACTACCTAAACATGCCTTCTCCTATAGTTGGTAGTGACGCTCCTGGCCCCTCAGATGCTCAAACACCGGTACTGAATCATCAACATGGGTTAGGGCCACGGGTTAGGGTAGCTAGAGGATGTGGGACCAGAGGTCGGTTAGATGATCCCAGTCATCACCATTAGGCTTTTTGGTGTAAACGAAATTTTTTATTAATATCAATTGGTCCTATTTCAAATTTATCTATCACGTATATCATTTACCAAAAAAATTGCATTTTACACTGAGGTGCCAATCCAATTGGCGCCTCCTATCAACTTATACACATGGGCGTCAATCCAATTGGCTAGAGTACCTGCCCTAGCCAATCCAATTGGCGCCTCCATTCAAGTATTTAAGAGGAGTCGCCAATTGAATTGGCGCCTCCTCCTAAAAGTGGGGTAGTTTGGGATTTTTTTGAAACTAGGGGTATTTTGGGATTTTCCATGAAAAAGTGGGTTATTTTTGTAAAAAAATCTTATTTTGTTACAGAAAAGAAAACTTGTGCATTTCGTAAATCCGTACATCATAAACTTTTGTGATATTTCTTTAAAATAATCAATTTTTAAATTTTTTTTTTTAAAAATAAAATAAAAAATAACCACATCACAGATGTGCCAGATGAACCGGAGCATCCATTTTGAAACAAGAGGAGGCGCCACTGGTGCTGGCGCATGCTTTCAAAGCATTGCAGAGAGGCGCTAGCAACCATGACGCCTATGTTTGAACTTTGGTGTATGCGCCAATTCATTTGACGTATATACCGTTTTGTATTTTTTTTTATTTTAAATTTTGTTTAATAAATAATAAAATATAATATTAAAAAAAAATTATTCATGATATAATAAAAGTTACTGGGATTGACAAAAATTTAATGTCCGGCCCGATTGAAACGTCCTTTTGTTCCACATCCAGGTGTGTTAGTTTGTCTTCGAGGTCTCCCATGATTTTCCTGAGGTGTTTGGCGTCTTTGCGTGCTGACCTGATCCAATGATGGTTGGTGTGAAGGTCCGACGGAAGTTCTAGCGGTATTTGATAGATGTGTCATCATTTGTTCCCAATAGTCGAGGGGCTCTGGTCAACGTCGCTTCCGTAATGTAGTTCGGTGCCCAAGTTGTCGTAGTTGGGTCGATGTGGTTGAGTGAATTGTGGAAGGTATAGTTTGAGGATAGGGGCGTTGTTTGAGACCAAACGTTCCAAATGGAGTTCAGTGTTGCAATCTTGGCAGTTGTTCAGTGATGCTTCAATGAAATTCATTAGACATGAAGTTCCCAAAGCAAACACACATGTGGTCACGATGTTTGACTGTACTAAAGGTTGGTATAGTGCTGTCAAGTCCATGGATCACAATGAGGGCATGCCGATAGGATAGTACAGAGTGGAACTAGATAGAGGTTGGTGCGACTGTAGAAAGTTTCAAGCCTTTCGTACGCCTTGCTCCCATGTCATTGTGGCATGTTCAAAGGTTCGAAGGAATCCATCCTACTTATTATATGATGTTTACAAAGTCACCAGCCTATCAAATGTTTACAAAATTAGTTTCTCCGTAGTGGCAAAAGAGGATTATTGGCCAAAATATCAAGGGGACATTGTCTGGCACAACGAAGTTATGCGACAGAAGAAAAAGGGTTGCCCAGACAACACCCATATTCGAACCGAAATGGATACATCGAATAAAATGGTTAGATTATGTAGTTCATGTCGTCAGCCAGGGGAGGCCCTATGGGGGTGCAGGAGTGCTACTGCACAGGGCCTCCGACTTTTTAGGGCCTCGAATTTGATAGATAGGGTCAATATAAATATAATACTAACGAATATATATCACTAATTCCATTTTAATATATGAATGTAGTGTAGTCGAGTGGTGGCTATATTATTTTGGTAGTAATATAACCTGGGTTCGATTCCTTATTCTTATATTTTAGGTATATTTTTACTTTTATAAAAAAAACACAACTACATTGTTTTTAAATTTAATTTAATGTTGCAATTAATTTAATAAATATTTTCTTTTATTAATATTTTGAAGCATATCCTATCCAACAGCCTATAATCTAAATCAATTATATTTAAATTTATTTAAAATTTAATATCGCAATTAACCTAATCAATTTTTTTCTTTTATTAATATATTTTATAGATCTATGAAAAATCAAATTTCTACATAGTATTTTTTATCATCTTTGTCTCTATATATTTAATTTTATTTACAATTAAATAAAATATGTTTTTTTAATTTGTTGTGTTTTCATCTATTAAATATCTAATTTTAAAATAGAACAGGGCCTCCAAATTGATTGGGACGGCCCTGCCGTCAGCCAAGTCACAATCGTACTAACTGTCCTAGTGTTGGAACGAGCACAACAAGATAAATTCACATGTACATCTGTTGCAATATATAAAAAACTAAATTTATTTCATATTATAAGTTTGTGAGGAAATACCATTACATAAACAAGAGCACAAACAAACTAAAACAATTAAAATACCATTACAATAACTAAGCGATTACAACCATCAAAATAATTTTGAACATGTAATGCATCATCCTATGAACGTCTATGTCAGTCTTAATATCCACTCATTCACGCACTTCTCCATTTTAATTTAACGTGAACACAAGCCATTGGATTCTTCTATTCCTTCCATCATCTCCAATTTCTCCATCTAACCAACTGTTCAACTTCCGATTAAGACGTTTAAACAAATCTATATTCCAAAGTCGAATCTTTATGGGAGACGCAAGGCGGAAAAGATTAAATCGGCATTTCGCTTTTGAATATATTCAGACATGGTTAAAACTCAAAAACTTGAAGGAGATTGAAGTTGAATGAAAGAAAATGTGGTTGTAGGGTAAAAGTTGTGTGAAAAATATGGATGAAGGGCGAGGTATTTATAGAAGGAGTATGAAAATGCATGTGTCAAAGGACTAGGCGCCACACATGTCAGCACATGTAGGCGCCAGAAGCATGGGCACAAGCACATGCAAATACATGCATACGCCAACACCCTTGACACCACCCTGCATTGCTTTTAAAACATGCGTCAGTGGTGCTTGCGTCTCCTCTTGGTTCAAAATGGATGCGTCAATTCATCTGACGCATCTGTTTTGAAAGGTGGTTATTTTGGAAATTGTTTTGAAATATTGATTATTTAAAAATAATTATTTTTAAAAAAAACAACTTTTGTAATATTATATTATGAAAATTTTAAGAAATTTTTACAAAAATAACCCACTTTTTCAAGAAAATTCCCAAAATGCCACTGGTTTCAAAAAAATTCCCAAACTACCCCACTTTTAGGAGGAGTCGCCAATTGAATTGGAGACTCCTGTGTAGGACTTAAGAGGAGGCGCCAATTCAATTGGAGCCTCAGTGTAAAATGCAATTTTTGTGTTATAAATAGATGCATTGTGTGTGACATTGTTCCACATCTCAATTAATCATTTGGCAATCATGTTTGGTGTTCGTCGCCGATACGGAAAGGTGATTTATGCGAGAGACAAACTTCAGATGTTGATGCTGTTCTGGAACATCACTACGTTCAATCAACTGAAGAGGGAGCTGGTTCGTTGGTTAGATGGGAAAATACCAGAAGGGGAAAAATTAGAAGTATTGAGAGACTCGATAGTATCTTTGGTTGGGTGCGAATGAAGACTGATAAGGATGATAGGGAAATGATGTTCGGTCGAGATGACATTAATTTGATTATTATAATCAGTTAGAAATATTTCTGTTTTCAGATAGCTTATTTTGTACTGATGTTTGTTGTGAGCCTCGTTGTAACAAAAACTTAATGATATATAATGATTGAAGGTTATAGAAATACAATGTTACAAAAAGCTTAAGACCCAGATGATGCTCCTCGACTGAGACAGTTGTTCTTGTTGTGTCCTGGTTGACGACAGATACTACACAATCTTATCATTTTATCTGTGGAATTCATCTCTATCCTGATACGTGTGCTATTTGGCCTTCCTTTTTTCTTTCTACGCATCTCGTTGCTGTGTCAAACTATATCACCTTCATATGGAGGCCACCATTCCTCCATTGGTAGTACCGAGAAGCTTTGATTATATACATTCATGACGTTGACGGTCTTGTACACATCAGATAAATGGGTGTAAGCGTCTTGACGAGTATAAGCGCATACTGTAATGACATGGGAGCAAGGAATGCGGAAGGCCTAAAATTTTTCACAATCGCACCAACTTTTGTTTAGTCTAATAGCATAGGCTAAATTTGTTTTCCCCTTGTTGTGATCCATTGTTTCCTAGACGCTGAAATTTTGCCTATGACGGTCAAAGACTGTTACAGAGTGTGTGCTAGCTTTGATGCTCTCCTCTTTCATGACCTTCATGCAACACTCACTGAATACTTTCCCGGACATTAACACCGCACTCCATCTTTCACCTCTGGTTGCGAACGTAGAAGCCAACCTATAATAGGTCGATCTTACCAAGGCGGTTATCGGCAGATTTTGAATTCCTTTGAATACAACGTTCATGCATTCTACAAGGTTTATTGTCATGTGGCCCCATCGACAACCTCCGCCAAATGCCCTTGTCCACTGCTCTACTGGTATGTTATTTAGCCATCTCCTCGCGTCTTCATTAGACAGTCTAATTTTGTCACGATAATATTGAAATGACGACTGAGTTAGAGCATACCCAACATTCACCACCTTCTTGCGAATATTCTTATCTTTTATAGCATGCATGAAGTTTTGTGCAATGTGTTTGATGCAAAAGACATGGGTAGAAGAAGGAGCATGCCATCCGTTGTCATGGTTGTTGTAGGCACTCTCAATGACAGCATGTCTATCAGAAATCAAACAGAGATTGGCTTGTGAAGCCACATGCGTTCTGAGATGTTGAAGAAAGAAACCCCATCCATCAACCGTTTCACCTTCAACAAGAGCAAAGGCAATGGGAAAGACATTGTCATTGCCGTCTTGTGGAACCGCCATGAGCAAAGTACCCTTGTATTTGCCGTATAACCAAGTGCCATCAATTTTAATAATAGGTTTGCAGAATGTGAAACCTTTGATGCACGGGTCAAATGCCCAAAAGAGACAGTGAAAGATTCTATTACCTGTAGCACAGGTTCCGTCTGGCATCATCGCTGGCAATGTCTCCATAATTGCCACAGTTCTTGGGACATATGTTTTTAGTGCCTATAAAAACCATGAAAATTCCTTGTATGAATCCTCTCAGTTGCCGAAAACTTGTTCAACAACCTTTGTCCTGGCAATCCAGGCTTTCTTGTAAGATGGAGTATAACTATATGTTATTCTGATATGGGATATAGTTATACTCACCTTCACGGATGGGTCTTTATTAACCAACGGCCGAATGTCTTGACATATCAACGTCGCGCTTAGTTTGTGGTGATCTTGTTCAATGTTAGTTGCAATGCAACTGTGAGGTGGGTATATTGAAGCGATCTCCCAAGATTCGTTTTTCTTTTTGTAAGACGCATCCAAACGAAACTTACAAATCATGTTACGACATTCAATAACATACCTTCTAGAATGGAGGCGCCAATTTAAATGGCGACCCCTCTCAAAGGTTGTACATGGTCGCCAATTCAAGTGGAGACACCATGCAAGCACAACTTTTCATGCTCCCGTCCATTTGCCTATAAATACATCCACTCCATCAACACTTCTTCCACACCATCACTCTCACTACTTCTACAATACTTCTTCTACAAATTCATCTGCAACAACTTCTTGCAGTCTCATCTACACCAACCCCCCGACAAAATGTTTATCCTCACAATGCGCAAATCACATAGAGGAACAGTTGCAAACATCGCAACATATGTAAGTTTTTTCTTTTGTTAACTTTTTATCTTTCATCTTCACCAATCCCCTTTTATTTTAACATACCAACTTAGTCAAGTTTTTTGTTCTTTATTTTATAGGATGTATCAAGGTTCCGGACTCGGGTCCACGAATATGTCCATATGGACCCGATGATTCAACCTTATGTTGAACTCGCTGGTTTCGGTCATATAAGCAAGATTTTGTCTTGGTCCGTAGATAACAAACTCATTCTAGCTTTATGCGAAAGATGGAGACCAGAGACACACACATTTTGGTTCCCAACCGGTGAGTGTACTGTGACGTTAGAAGACATCTACATGCTTTTGGGACTGCCCATTGAAGGTAAGGTTGTTAATGGTAAACCAAGTAAGCAAATCCAATTTGCATGGATCTCTTGGAGACTGATTTGTTAGATGATAACGCAAGAGGTCAAGGTATACTACTTTCACGCCTTAAGTCGTACTATAATAGTTTATACTTAGATGAGCATTCTACCGAAGATGCTCGAATAATAAAAACTAGGTGTTACATTATGTTGTTAATTGCCTCGTTTTTATTTCCCGAAGGTAGTAGTTCTAGCATGCATATTATGTATTTACCTTTACTTAGACATGTAGATAGAATAGGAAGTTACAGTTGGGGATCTGCTTGTCTAGCCTATCTCTATAGCTCCTTATACAAAAACTCACACAAAGACACATCTACATTTTCTGGATGTGCTATTTTGCTACAAGCTTGAGGTTGGTCAAGACTACCGTCCCTAGCACCAGTCAACAACAACCCTTTCACATTTCCGTATGCACAAAAGTAAGTTGTTTAAATTGCTATATCTTTAGTTACTTCTTTAAAGATTATTATCTCTAACTAATATTTTTTGACTTTTTCGTGTAGATGGTTTGCACGTGGTATGAGTTGCAACAGATGTCCAAGACACTGTATTACTCAGTATCGCAACCTGTTGGATTACCTTTGACCGACAGACCTAAGGAAAATAACTTAATTATTTCGTTATATTTTGTTAACTTCTTCTACCTAGATTATAATCCTATCTTCTTTCACATTTCAGTTCATTTGGCGTCCATACCTTAATTTGGATCATGACCATCAGGTCAACGTTGAAGACGCGGCCGTATGGATTGCATGCACACCAATAATACGGTTCACAACTGTGGAGATGCACAACAGTGATAGTGTGAAGCTGCAATTCGATATGCCCCAAAACATCCCAGATCCCCCAGCTAGCCTAAGAGAATGGAATTTGCGTAAAGTTAATGACCAATGGAACTTCAATCCATGGCAAAGCTTCGCAAGATCGGAGTGTCTCAAATGGAAGCACCATCATGACCATGTGTTAACTGATGCAGTCATGCCAACTGAAGAATAACCAAGTCGTACTTATATGGCTTGGTACAGATCAGTTGGTTTTCAGTTCATCGTCAAGGATATGTACTTGTACGACCCACGCCAGATGACTTACACACCTGACACCTCAACATCAAACCCCCAACAACAGTGTCAGACCGGATACACACAACCCCATGTCCGTCAAACGTTCCGTTCAACCAACACTCAAACATACAACCAAAACATAACATACACCCAACCCCAATACCAAGAGCATATCCCATACCACCACCAACAAATTGACCATCAACCTGAGACTCAACATCGCTTCGCACTCACCCCATCACCCTACCAAAGTCGCCTAAGCCAGAACACCCAACAATCATTCAACACCAACTGCCCATCCTCCTACCATAGCCAAGAAGCCCAAACCTCACAAAACCAAAACATCCAACAACCCTATTTCTACCAAACACCCCAACAATCTTTCCAACATTTCCTCGATGCATCGTTCACACTCATGTCTCCCTTCAATTGTCCCGGTCGCCCATCAATGAGTCATCCACAACCCAACTTCTCTGGCATGGATCATGAGCTCAACTACGACGGTACACCACCGATGCATACTCAAGACTATGCCGACTTGTCTGACTACCTCAACAGGCCTTCTCCTGTAGTTGGAAGTGACGCTCATTGCCCCTCAGATCTATCTATCACGTATACCGTTTACCAAAAAAAATTGCACACCGAGACTCCAATTGAATTGACGCCTCCTCTTAAGTCCTACACAGGGGCGTCAATCCAATTGGCTAGGACACCTGCCCTAGCCAATCCAATTGGCGCTTCCATTCAATTTTTAAGAGGAGTCTCCAATTCAATTGGTGACTGCTCCTAAAAGCGGGGTAGTTTGGGATTTTTTTTGAAACCAGAGGAATTTTTGGAATTTCCTTTAAAAAGTGGATTATTTTTGTAAAAATTTCAAATTTTAACGTGCGTACACTGTAACCATAGAATTATATATAAATGATAGATGTTCTTCAACATACATTCATTTTCAAACTTAATTTTAATTTTATTCATGATTAAATATATATAATTTATTATCTATAATTCAAATATTATTCTATTAATGATAATTAACAGAAAATTATATCGATAAACATGCGCTCATACAGAAAATACTATTTGAATTTTAATATCATAAATTTCACATTCATATTAATTTATACAAAAGAATAACAAACATATCCGAATAAACCTCGATTGTCATTATTTATAATACTAATAATATTGTTAAAAGAATTAATTATAATCAAATAAATTGAAGTTAGAATCGTGAATGAATCACTTTTCTTACAGTATTTTAAATACTTTTAAATTGTCTTAGAGTTTATACCTACGAATACCCAGGATAATTCAGTTTATACTCGAATAAAATTTGTACGTACGAATATCCAACATAATTCAGTTTATACTCGAGTTTGCACAAGACCGATGTAGAGGAAAAGAATTCCAGAATTTTGTGCGAAGAATAAAGACTTTTCTAGTGTGTTTTTTTGAATTTGAATACTCAATTTATAGATTAAATTGCTTTTGTTTCATAAGGTTTCATGAGGTTGAGATATTTGATAAAACACACACTTTCAGCAACACTTTTACTAAATGTTACATTGTTTCTCCTATAACAAAACTTTTTAAATGTTGCACTATTGCATATTTCTGAATTCATATCTACTGCAACACTTCACAAATGTTGTCTGTTTCTGAATTCAAAAATTAATCTTCATTTGAATATTTTCTTATCATTTTAAAACACACTCAAAATTATTAATAATCAATAAGAATGCGGTGTATTATTCACAAACAAAAAAAATGAAAAACAAATCATTTATACAGCAGAACATGTACATACATATAGATGTTTAAATAACATTTTAGCAGTAGTATATAATTGGAAAGAAACTAGCTCCTTATTTTATTACTATTATTTATGACTTGGAGCATATTATTATTAAACTAGCTCCTTAATAAACTCCATGTGTGATGATGAGTGCAGAAAGTTTCTATCCAATAATTGGAATCTGTTTAACAATTCCATCTTTATCAACCCAAACCCAAACTCTATCACAACGGAAATCAAAGGTGACAGAAGATCCATCAGGAACAATTATAGCATTCACCAATGGATTCTCCTTCTCAATTCTACCTTCTGCAACCTTTCCATCCACTCCAACCAATTCTGGCCATGACTTCTTACCTGCACAGTTCAAACACAATATTAATTCATTCAACCATCAAATTATAAATAAATTTCACAATATGCATGTAAACATTTTTAACTCTTCATTACCTTCGCATTCATTAACAGACATTGTTTCCCTTTTTGATTCTTGGATCTGTATAAGAATGTTGCAATTGTTGTGTTTGTGATATATAAAGTATTGCAATATATGGGGTATTTATAGTAGTTTCTGCTGGCAATCTTATGGGTTTTTTTATGGATGTTGAATGGTGCATGATTTGACTATTCAATTTCATTGTCAAAATTTATACGGATATGAATTTGTCAAATTTTACGATATCACGTAAGCAATTATCTTGTTTAAGAAGCGTATACATGTTGATTTTATTTTATTTTTTAACAAATTGTTCTTTTTCTCTTCTTTTTAATTGTTATTTTGCACAGAAATTTTGTTTTATTTTTTAATGTTGTTTTCAAAATTCAGTGCAACTTTATCTATTAATTTGTCAATAATACTATTTACTTATTGAAAAGAAATGATATTAAAGAAATAATAATAATAATAATAATAATAATAATAATATTAGCATATCTTTTCTGTTTTGGATTTAATAAGCCCTCTCAATTTGGATAATTTTGATCTCATGGATTATGTAAGTGTGCAAGAACACGTTGATAAGGATAAGGGTTGACTATTAATAAAAAGACGAACAAAATGAGAGAAATTTGATTAAACTTACATTTCAGCAAATATATGAGCAGAGGGGGTGTTCGAAAATCAAAAATGGCAACGTGTGTCAAATAATTTGAAAGTTTTATTCAAATTTTGAAAATACACTTTTAATAAAAAGTAACATAAATCATTTTTTTTAATTTATATAAATAATAATTATATATAAATAAAAGTCATTTGTGCATTAAATTGCATCATTATTATTTATAAAGCTCGGATTTTTATGTAAATCACATGCATTAGAAAGTTAAGTGTCAAATACAAATTGCAATAATAATATATTGAGTGTCATAACAAGAGTTTTCATATTTAACTACTCAACTTACAATGGCTTTAAGTATTATCTACTTCAATCCTAAATCCCACAGATGAAAAAATTTGAATCAAATCTACACATATTTGTCTTTTTCCCAACCACCCATACATTCGAACACCTCTCAACCAAGAAATTCCTATGCAAATTTTTACACTGTTGAATCATTATAACTTAATTAAAATAATAATAATTTCGTTGAATTTTTAATATATTATTTAAAAATAATATATATATATATATATATATATATATATATATATATATATATATATATATATATATATATATATATATATAATCAAAAGAAAAATAATAGTTCAAATCACAAATAATAAAGTGGATCTACTGTAGCTGCTTTTTGTGCAACACACTGTAATTCAATACTTAAAAAATTTGATTTTATTTAAATTGAATTAGAAGTGCTACATACTTTTTCGAGAATTTACTTTCACAACTGATAAGAAATTATGTCATTATAAAATTTTAGTAATAAAGAAGTTTTTTATACAAATAATAAATAAGTTAGTAATATGATAAATTTTTAAATATTTAGTTATGTAGCTAAAATTTATATAAAAAAAAAAGATGAAATTTAATAAATAACCCTCAAGAACAAACTTGATTAGTTGATATATAGGTATATATGTTCTTTGGGCATAAGTTAAAACATTTGTAGATAGTTTTTGTAAAGTAATAAAGATTAAGTTTAAATGTATTTTTAGTTATTTTGAATTTTTTTTAAATTAAGTCTTCCCATTTTAAAATTTTATTTTTTGGTTTCTAAAATTTACTTTTTTTGGGATTTCTATAGTCCCCTCCATTTTTGAACACTTGTCATATTCATTAATAATGTGACAACGTCATTGTAGATCCATGTCACATTTTTTGAATATTATAATGATCTTTACTTATATTTTATTTTGTAAAGTATTTGTAATTTATGTAAATCATTTTAATTTACTTTTAAACAATATAAAATAAAATGTGGTAAATCAGAAGTCATAATTCCCTTTTGAACTCTAATTACATTTTCCTTTCTTTCTCTGAAGAAGAACACGAAGAACCCTAATTTCATTCAATCACATAGATTTAAACATCAAACATGAAGCTCACAATTGCAACCTTTCGTACCTGGTATTCGCGAATATGACTAGTGGACGAGTGGAGTTCTGTTTAAGGTATGTTTTTTCCTCTTTGGAGTATCACCATGTCCCAGTTGTTTTATTTTGCGTGTTGTTTGTTTAGTTGTGGTCCATTATCCTTTTCATTCATGTGAACTTGTTGTGGTCCCATAGTTGTTTCTTGTTTATGTGTATTATTCTAATGTTGTGGTCCACCATGTTTGTTTAATGTTTTGTTGTGGTCCCACTGAATGTTAACTTATTCCATATGTATTCAATAAATTTTTAGGTCATGTCAAACTAATAAGGTTAGGTTAAGAATACACCATAGAGGGAGATTAGTTTCTGAACCTGTTAAGTGGTATGTTGGTGGAAAGGTAACTGAGATGAATTAGCAGGGGGATGTGGATTTCATGTCATACATGGATGTGGAGAGATTGATTAAAAGTGAGGGTTATGTAGACATAAAGTGTTTGTGGTATTGGAACCATGTCTTTAGCTTTACATGTGTTCTTAGGTCATTGAATAATGATAAGGATGTGTTGCAGTTTGCTAAAGATGTTGTAGGACACGGGGTGATAGATGTATTTATGGAGCACAAAGTATCTGACCCCCCCCCCTCTATGATTGTGGATCCAAGTGAAATAGATTACTACATTGATGAGGAGGATGTACAATGTGCTGGTGTGGAGTGAAAATATCATTAGATCAAGCATACAGGGGGAAAAAGGAGGGCTATCTATTTGATTTAAGGTGTTGGTTTTGATCAATTTAATCATTTGAGGAGTTATTCAGAAGAATTGTTGAAGTCAAATCCTAAGAGCATTGTGTATATACAATGTGCTGAAAGAAAAGCCAACCATATTTTTGAAAGGATATTTATCTTCTTAGAGGTTTGAAATGGGAGTAAGATCTAATGTGTCAATCTTAAAAATGAAACATGTTCATGTAGAAAGTGGAATTTGTCTGGGATACCTTGATGTCATGTCATCACATGCATTTGGAACATCAAAAAATAACTTGAAAATTATGTGGTTGAGTATTACATGTATGATTCAAATTTTGAATTCTTTGATTATGTTTTGGTTTGTATGGTATGTATCAATGATTAAGTTTATGATTATTTCAGGAGGTCAAATTTTGATAAGACCTACTCAAATATTATATTCCAACAAATAGACCATAATTGTGACTTATAGTTGATCATGTACTGATTTATCCTCATGTTATGAGACGAGCAACTGGTCGTCCAAAGAAGTTGAGAAACAAGGCAAATGATGAGCCAAATACCCTCATGTGCTTTCAAGGAAACTTGCAACTGTTACTTGTAAGAAATATGAAGAAATAGGTCATAACAAGAGAAGTTGTAAGGGTAAAAGAGCAATACTAAAGGGAGGAAACAAAGCGATGAAGGCAAAGACCAATAAGGGTGGTAAAGAAAAGAAAATGTCAAGTGAAAACCAGGCTGAAATTGGTCAGGGTTCTCAAGCACCTCAAGCTACTCAAGATTAAATGCAATGTTGTTTTGTAATGCCTAGTGGTCTATTTTATGTTATGGTCTTTTATATGTTAGATTTATTTTGTAATGTCTGGTACTCTGTTATGAATATGATCTGTTATGAACCATCATTTTTAGTTGTAATATGGTATGTTTATGAACCATGATCTTTTTTATGCAATATAGTTTGTTATAAACCAATATGGTTTGTTGTGAACAAGTTGTAATTTGGTCATGAAATGATATGAACCAGTTGTAATATGATATGTTATGACCTTTTGATATAATAGCAACTGGTTTTATGCAAATCAAATGGTTTTATGGTATCAACAAGTTATGGTTTCAACTGTTTATGAAACTGGTTACGATCTATTATGAACCAGTTGTAATATGGTTTGTTATGCAATTGATCTTTTGATATAATATCAACTGGTTTTATGGTATCAACTACTTATGGTTTCAATTGTTATGGTCTGTTATGGAATGTATAGAGATGTTATAGTTATTTCATTTCAAAATCAAGTAAACTTTATGGTTTGTTTTAAGTAAATCAATAAGTTATGGTATCAGATGTTACAAGTTGATACATAATATTGTAATTTCATTTCATTATCAAGTCAAGTTACACAATATTGTATCTTTCAACATAAAACTGTAACAACACATAACCTAAACATGTTAGACCTTTCAAATTAAACCAGCAATGTTACAAAAAAGAACCTAAGCTTACAACACAAATTCAACTAAGATCCTATTTCATTATTGTTGACAACATATGCAATTAACACAACGATGGTAATCATCGAGTTGAGCTTCAAATGTTTCTTCAACAATTCCATTTTCATCTTCATTTCTTCATCTTTCATCATGGCATATTTCACCTTTTGTTTCTCATCATTCAAATTCTACAGTGATGAGGAAATAACTTCATTTGCTTTTGGATTCCTTTATTCATTCAACCAAACAAAGTGGCTACACTTCTTGTAACATTGCATCTGGAGAAATCAATGGAGTGGAAGGAATATACATCAATGGAGATATAACATAAAAGAGAAGAACATAAAAAATAGCATAAACAAAATCTCACCTTATACATTCCACAATCATAGAAACGATGTTCTGGGTTTGCATCAGTCCATGATGTTGTCAATGGAGCATTCACACCATAATGACATTCGTACATCAATGAACGATTTCTATAGCTACTTTTGAAAATGATTTCTAGGACATTTTAAGGGAGGGAGACGACTTGGCAAGGAAACCAAAATGGAGGATTGAATATGGAAAACATAATTTGTGCTTGACTTCAAGCTAGAAGACGAAGATGGCTAGGGTTGCAAGTGTGTGCAAGACGAAGTTGAGTTTCCATTAATAAATGCATAATAAATTTTTTAGTTAAAATCATTATTTAAATTAAAATTGTTTTTTAATATTAAAATTAAATACTGTGAAATAAAATATTCATTAAATATGACGTGGATGTACATCACATGTGTCATGTCCTTAATGAGATTTTCAAATGGAGGAGGACCATGGAAATCCCAAGGGAAGTAAATTTTAGGGGACAAAAAAGCTGATTTTTAAAATGAGGAGACTAAATTTTAAAAAACTTCAAAATAGGGGGATCAAAAGTGCATTTAAGCCTAAAAATTAAATATCCAAAATACACTCGTTAAAATATTTGTAGGTAGATTTTGTAAAGTAATAAAAATTAAATATCCAAAATACTCCAGCCATGATCGAACACGCGACACTCCTATCAAAGACTTGTTACAAAGTCGTTGGGCCATAAAAATGAAACACTTGCTTAATTAACAAACAAAATATATATTAGATTTTTACTATTTTAATTTTTAAAATTTGAATGGATATTTTGAGGGGTCCGATTTTTTAAGGCTCTGTGTAATGGGTCAGGTTGCACGAGTTCAAATCTGACCCTGGAAATTCCAATCAAACTGAGTGTTTGGGTTGGACATTTTTTTAGTTTGGTTAAAGTCTGAACTAAACTAAGAGAATTTATCCTGCTACACCCCAAATTTGACTTACCTCACACATGTTATGTTATTACCATATTAACTTTGAAAATCTCTCAAACATACCGGATATTCAATTAAACTACCATATTTATGACCATTAAGTATACAATTTTATCAAATTTTCGGGGATAAATGCATTTCTATCAGTTTTTTATAAATATTTGGTAAAAAATCATGTTTCTCATGCATTTTTATCGGATTTTTTTGAAAAAACTGGTAAAAATGCATACTTTATGTTGGATATTTTGAAAATTCCAGCAAAAATGCATGTTTTCTACCAGACATTTTTAAAAATCCAGTAAAAATGCATGTTTTATATCGGATATTTTGAAAAAATCGATAAAAATGCATGTTTTCTACCATATTTTTTGAAAAAACTAGTAAAAATGCATGCATTTATACCGTTGATTTTTGAAAATAACGATAGTGTAAAAGATTTCTTAGGTTAACCAAAATTTTCAAAAAAATTGGGAAAAGCATGAAGTTTTTTGAACTTTTAAAAAATATGATAGTTTAAATTGCATCATTTTTTTTTGTATTTGCAATGAGGACCATAGAATCAAACAACATGATTGCTTCTAGGTAGTATGACAGGGTTGCAGTTGCTGCTGCGATGGGAGATGACATTGAGGACTCGCACATCCGGGCGAGAAGAGTAGCCCCGACCGATTCTCACATGAGGCGGATGGCAGCCGAGCAATTTCACGCACTACGCAGTATCTGACGTAGAGGATCTAGACATGTTGTTTGATGGACCAAAAATCCTGATGATGAGCCAATTGTTGCGGTGTTGAGGATGTAGAGGGTCAGGGTGACATGCAGATGGTGGTCAAGACAAAGGTGCCTCATTATTCTGAAAGGGTAGCTTTGAATGATATAAAGGTTATTCCTCAGTCTGATACATAGGCGATTGCTACGGTTGATGTGGAGGTTACTCTGTCTGCTACGGGTGATGTGGAGGTTACTCTGCCTGCTAGGAGTGATATGGAGGTTATTCTCCATGTTGATATAGAGGTTACTACTTCAGCGTCGACGGGACTATCCATACACACTGATGAAGGATTTCCTAGAAGGCCCAGTGACCGTTCTATGATCACTGGATATGTCGGTCATGTGGAATTCAGATTATGGCAGGGAGAGGTATGCATATGTTATGTTGAACTTGACTTTATTTATTATTGATACGTTGAAAATAACTGATGTTTTTTTATTTTGTTTGTTATATGACCGACTGCCGCTGAAGGTGCCCAATCACATAGAGAATCTGAAGAAGTTCTTAAATGCCCCGATGCCACGGGATGTCAGGGTGATTGTAGAGGATTGTGGTCTCTTTTCATTGATGAACTATTTGTTGACCACACTCGACGCTTCACAATTGAAAACCTTTGTTGAGCGATGGCATAAGGAAACATCTTACTTCCATCTTTTGTTTGGTGAGATGACGATTACCTTGGATGATGTCTCCTCTCTATTTTATCTTCCTATGCCAATTAGTTTCTTCACCGCTCCTCTAATTAGCCGGCAGCTAGCATGTATTACTTCCATATGGGATATGGGGGTTACTGAGGAGGAGAAGTTTAGGTTTAACACAAGTGCTCACTTTCGCCTATCTTGGCTCATGGATAGGTATGCAGAGCTGGTGCAAATGTCAATGTACGAGGCAGCCACTAGAGGATAAGTGTCATGTATATATTGATGCAAAGTATATGATGCGATTTATGTTAGTTTAGTAGCGCCTAAGAGGGGGTGAATTAGGATCTTTGAACACTTTTTCCGGTTTAAGAAAAACTTTGTTCTTTCTTTTCTGGTTATGTTAAGCGATGAACGGTAAAATGCGGAAAGATAAAGAACACGAAGAAATATCCCGGTTCCCCTCACAGATCGAGAGTACTCCAGTCCCCTTTCAACATGAAAGAGATTTCACTATCTGTTATGACTTGTACACGACAGACACAATCACCAAGAACAACCTCTTGTGATTCACCAAGTTGATATGAGAATAATCCTCTCAAACCCACCTCTCTTGCTTCCAACAATCCTGGACAGTAAGGTGTTTACAAAACACACAATCTTATTTTTCAACAATTCTAAAAATAAGATATGGATTACAATAATGGATTGAATGTAAAGTTTGTAGTATAATGATCACTCAAAGTGATATATCAATTTGCTTGATCTTCTCTTCCAATGAAAATAATTCACAACACAAAGATATTAGATTGCTCAAGAATTTTCTGTTTTTAATGATATGAAAATATGCAGAAAAATCTTGAATGAAGATTTAAAACAATAAGTGTGAATTCTTAAAATTCTAAGAGATTGATTGGAAGAGGTGAAATTTGAATTTGAAAGATCATGTATTTATATGCACATAACACCTCAAATGAAACATGGTAATGTTCTGAAATAATCATGAACAATTGTCAAATATGTAATGAAAAGATTCCATGAAATGGTGCATGAAGAGATGTATGAACAACCACTGATTTTTCAGAAACGCACAGTGGTAAATCGATTTACATAATGGGTAAATCGATTACCCTATTGTAACGTTTAAAAATTTTTCAAAATTTTTCAGTGGTAAATCGATTTCCCTAAGAGGTAAATAGATTTACCTAGTTAAAAAACTTAAAATTTCGCTTCTGGAAATGTAATGCTCCAGTGGTAAATCGATTTCCCTAAGTGGTAAATCGATTTACCTAAATGAAAAAATTAATTTTTGCTTTTAAAAAATATGTAAGCTTCAGTGGTAAATCGATTTCCCTTATAGGTAAATCTATTTACCCAGTTTGAAAATGAAAAATATGATTCTAAGACATTTTCCATGCACTATGAAAAGTTATGCAATAGCGATATGAATACTTGAGCATCTAAGACTTTAGTGAAGGTAAGTATTCTCATTATACCTTCTTGAAGCGAAAAGCTTAACTTCTTGAATCAAGATGCTTTATCATAGAATAAAATATTTGCCTTCTTGTTGCTTGGAGTTTTGCCTTCATCAAAAACATTCATCATAGAGAAGCTTGACTTCACATGCTCCCCCTTTTTGATGATGACAAATAATCCTCTTTGATGCGTGTAATTTCCGGAAACGAAAATTTCTCCTCCTGAGATGTATAACTCCCCCTAAATTTGAGAAGCTTATGATCATGTTGACTTGATCATTTTGAAGGAGATTTGTATCATTTGTACCTTAGGAAATGCACAAGCATACAAGCATAATTCATAACACCTTTCTCCCCCTTTGACATTATCAAAAAGAAGGGAAAGATGGGTGAAAGATAACCACATGACAAATATAAAATAGAATATACAGCATAACTAGTAAAAGAAAAACAGCCTCATGCATTCCAAAATTGAAATCATAAACAATGCAAACAAACAAAGTTTTGGTACCAAGTACCTTACACCAAAATAGTTCAAATATTAGACATAATAAAAACATAATGAAACCAAATATGCAATTAGCAACCTATAACAAGAATAATACAAACAAACAGAAAAAGACTAAGGTTGGTTCATGTTATTGTTGGTGTTGTTGGTGTTGTTTCCTTGGTAAGGAAATTGTTGTTGAATGGGCGTAAATATAGGAGCGGGAGAAGCCAGGTTATTTGGATCATATGGAGGGATATTGAGATGCGAGTAGAGATAAGAGAAGTGTTGATTCATGTCGTTTTGAAGAAGGTTTATGCGGTTGGTGGTGGCTTCATGATTTAGTGCAATTTGATTATTTGTCGAAATCCATTGGTCATTGATGGATGTGTTAAGGTTGGCAAATTGAGATGTCATGAAGTTAAAGAGGTCTTGATTACTTAAACCACTTGGAGGAGGAACATTTGGAGGAGGTACATCTTCACCACCATTTCCTTCTTGAGGAATCTCTTCATTTTCTTCATTATTGCCACCAATAAACATAACCGACTTAGTTTCCGGATTATACCAATAGCCCATCCGCTTGTCCACATTCTTGATAGAGATTTTGTGACTTCTTGTATCCATAAGACAAAACTCAACATCACTAAAGTTAACATTAAAATACTCCATAATACGAGTGATGAACCAAGCATAAGGAAGAGACTTGAGCTTGTTGGTGTGAGTCATCAAATGGTGAAGAATGAGACGTGGCCAATTAAGCGAAATGTCATTATTAATAGCATATAATGATTGCATCTCCATATCGGTAACAGTACAATGATTTGAATTTCTAGGAAATATAACATAAGCCAAGAAATAATGAAGCAACCTATCATTGATGAAAAAATTTCCAGCACTCCAAAATCTTTTGGTGGTTCTTCCCCACCATGAGATTCAACCCTTTTTACATGATATTCGCCTTCCGATATCCTACTTGAGCCAAAATAAAATTCTCTTTTATTATAATCATTCCAGACTTCATCCTCCAAAATTTGACCAAGTCTCTTAGGGGTTAAGGTAATCTTTTTCCCTCTAACATGTGAAACAAATTTTTCATTCTCAATGCACATGTTGCAATAAAACATTCTCACTAAATCTGGATAATAGGGTCCAGAAGAAGTTATGAGAGCCCCTAAACCTGTAGAAATTAATTTATCTTGAAAATTAAAGCATTCTTCAGGAAAGGAAGAGAGATCACCGAATTTTGGAGTTTGAACAATCTTCTTTTGATAAAACTTTTGATACCTCTCAAATTCCTCCGAGGTGTGATCTTTGAAGAAATGTTGAACATCCATGGATGATGATGAAGCTTTTTCTTTCCCTTTTCCAGCAGTTCCAGCTTTCCTCTTAAGTTTTGATGCCATGAGTAAAGATTAGGAGATGATGGAGATAAGCTTTAATGAAGGTTTTGGGTGATTTGGAGAAGATGAAATTTTTTAGGTGAGAGCACCAAGGGGGCAGATTCTGGCTGCTAGGTTAAAGTGAGGTTTTGTGAGAAACAATTTGCTTTTAAATGGGAGAGAGAAGGGATGTGATTGGACCAACCAAAGTAGAAGAAAAGAAAAAAATCTGAACACGCAGGGGTAAATCGATTTACCCCATAGGTAAATCGATTACCATATGGCCAGAAAGCACAAAAAGTGAAAAGTTTCAGGGGTAAATCGATTTACATTATGGGTAAATCGATTTACCTAGTTCAAAATATGCCAAACACGAAAAAACAATGCTACTGTTTTATGGGTAAATCGATTTACAGCATAGGTAAATCGATTTACTCAGTGCCAAAATATGCCAAATACAAAAATCAGTGCTACTGTTTTATGTGTAAATCGATTTACATCATGAGTAAATTGATTTACTCAGTGAAAAAAGCTAAAAAAACACATATTTTTAACAAAGATTCATGCAAGAGACACCCAATGAATCATGTAAAAGAAAGGAGTAGAAGTGGATATCCATGAAGTAAATTGCAAATGTAAATAGATGAGTTGGAAATGTATGTGCACCTTTGATTATTGATATGTTTTTTCCAAATTATATGTCACATTCATCTAGAATCCCAAGTTCCCTTCTAATTTTGTAAAATGGTTCTCGCGCTAAAGGTTTTGTGAAGATGTCGGCATGTTGATTATGAGTATCCACAAATGTGACTTCGACATCTCCTTGAAGCACGTGGTCACGAAGAAAGTGATGCCGAATGTCAATATGTTTGGTTCTTGAGTGCATGACCGAATTCTTTGTAATGTTTATCACACTTGTGTTGTCACAACAAATAGGAATGCATCCAAGATCGAGTCCGTAGTCACGAAGTTGTTGCTTAAGACAAAGTATTTGAGCGCAACAGCTACCTGCGGCTATGTATTCTGCTTCGGCAGTGCTTAGAGCAACACATGCTTGTTTCTTGCAAGCCCACAAAACTAATGCATTTCCAAGGATGTGACATGTACCACTAGTACTTTTTCGATCAGTTTTACATCCTGCGTAGTCAGCGTCAGAATAACCAACTAAATTGCAAATACTACCTTTAGGATACTATAGGCCGACATCTGTTGTTCCCTTGAGATATTTCATGATTCTCTTAACAGCGGTGAGATGTGATTCTTTTGGATTGGCTTGAAAATGAGCACAAAGACACACACTGAACATAATATCAGGACGGCTTGCCGTCAAACAAAGTAAGGAAGACTTTGTTATATCAATCGAAACACATATTTTATCTTGATCAACATAAGATTCGGATCCCATCGGAGTAGACATTGCCTTGCAACTATCCATGTCGAATCTTTTTAATAACTCTTTGCAGTACTTTGATTGGTTGATGAAGATGCCATCCTTCAGCTGCTTAATTTGAAGTCCAAGAAAATAATTCATCTTACCCATCATGGACATCTCGAATTCTCCTTGCATCATTGATGAAAATTCTTCACACATTTGTTTGTTTGTTGAGCCGAATATGATGTCGTCAACATAGACTTGAACCAATAAAGTGTTATCTTTTATTTTCTTAATAAACAAGGTTTTGTCGATTTTACCTTTTTCAAATCCCTTTTCACAAAGAAAGTTGCTGAGACGATCATACCATGCTCTAGGTGCTTGCTTTAGGCCATAAAGAGCTTTCCTCAACTTGAAAACATGTGAAGGATTTTTGAAGTCTTCAAAGCCCGAGGGTTGTTTGACATAGACTTCTTCATTGATGTAGCCATTCAAGAATGCGCTCTTGACATCCATTTGAAATAATTGAAAATTTAATGAACATGCATAAGCAAGTAATAAAAGAATAGCTTCTAACCTTGCAACCGGAGCGAATGTTTCTTCAAAGTTAATGCCTTCCTCTTGATTGTATCCTTGGGCCACCAATCTAGCTTTGTTTCGAACAATTATACCATTCTCATCAAGCTTGTCCTTAAACACCCATTTGGTACCTATGATGTGTTTATCACTTGGCCAAGGGACAAGTTCCCAAACTTGATTCCTTTCGAATTGGTTCAACTCTTCTTGCATAGCAATTATCCATTGGTCGTCACCTAAGGCTTCATCAACTTTGGAAGGTTCAATTTGTGAGACAGAAGCCATATTCAAGCATGCATCTTTCAGATTTAATCTTGTTGCAATGCCTTGACTAATATCACTAATAACTTTATCAATTGGATGATCCCGATGAGTTCTCCATTCCTTAGGTAAATCATTATTATTTGTGTTTTGCTCATCTTGATGTTTTGGTTGATCACCATTGTTTCCACTTGAAGTATCTATTTGAGGAACTTCTATAATATCATCATCATCACACAAAACAATATCCTCCTTGGAGGGGTTAGATTCATCGAAAGTAACATGCATAGATTCTTCAATTTTTAAAGTTCTTTTATTATATATTCTAAAAGCTTTACTAGTAAGAGAGTATCCAAGAAATATACCTTCGTCGGACTTCTCGTCGAATTTACCTAAATTGTCTTTGTCATTGTTGAGAACAAAGCATTTGCACCCAAAAATGTGAAAGTAAGATATATTTGGTTTCCTTCCTTTGAAGAGTTCATAGGGAGTCTTTTTCAAGATAGGTCTAATGATAATTCTATTACTTACATAGCATGTCGTGCTTACCGCATCCGCCCAAAAATACTTTGGAAGATTTGAGTCGCTTAGCATCGTTCGTGCAAGTTCCACAAGTGACATATTCTTTCTCTCCACCACTCCATTTTGTTGAGGAGTCCTTGGTGCCGAGAAATTATGAAAGATTCCATGTTCTTCGCAAAACTCTTCGAAGGAGGCATTTTGGAATTCCCCACCGTGGTCGCTTCTTATGGAGGCAATAGTTAGCGATTTCTCATTTTGGGCTTGCTTCGCGTATTTCTTGAATGCCTTGAATGCATCATTTTTATGCACTAAGAAGAAAGTCCAAGTGTATCTAGAGAAATCATCAACAATAACTAAAGCATATACATTACCTCTGAAGCTTCTTGTTCTTGATGGACCAAATAAGTCCATATGCAACAATTGTAGTGGCCTTGTAGTGGACACCACATTCTTTGATATGAAAGTTGATTTGGTTTGTTTCCCTTTTTGACATGCATCACAAAGTCTATCTTTGACGAATTTTATCTTAGGGAAACCAATGACAAGATCATGCTTTATAAGTTTATTCAAATGTTCCATATGAATATGTGTGAATCTTTTATGCCACAACCATGACTCATTATTGTTTACCATAAGACATTTTATCTTCAAAGATAAATCATCAAGAGAAATCATAAAAATATTATTAATTCTTGTACCTTTGAGTTTTACCTCATGAGAGACTTCATCTTCAATCAAGCATTCATCTTTGGTGAACTTGATTTTGAAGCCCTTGTCGCAAAGTTGGCTAATGCTTAGAAGATTATGCTTTAGTCCTTCGACATAAAGGACATCTTCAATGGATATGAAAGGTGGTGCTCCAACTTTGCCTATGCCAAGAATTCTCCCTTTGTTGGTATCACCATATATGACATAACCCTTGACCTTCAATGCTAGATTTGAAAATTTGTTTATATCTCCCGTCATATGCTTCGAACACCCACTATCAAGATACCAAAGATTTGATGTGGTTTTCAAACATACCTACAAAACAAAGTTACTTTTTTTTAGGTACCCAAATTTCTTTGGGTCCTTCATAATTAGTGTCTTTCTTTACCCATACGTAATGCCCATTTGCTACGCTAAAGTTTCTAACATAGCATGCATTAGGTGTATGGCCAATTATTCTGCAATAAAAACAAGTAGGTTCAAAATTGCTTTTATATCTAGGAACATAAGATTTCTTTTTAGAAAATATTTTTATTTTAGGATAGTGATGAACATTTTTTGCCTTGTTCACTTTCTCTTTGGTTTGTTGGTCATTAGCCTTAACAAAGACAGTTTTGCTTGAACTTGGCTTGGAAAATTTTGAATAACCAAAACCACTTTTGTCATTGGAATATCTTTGTTGGCTAAGGACACCTTCCAACCCAATTTTAACTTTTGCATACCTTTCAAGAACTCTTTTTAATTGGACAATTTGGAAAGAAAGTGATTCACAATTTTTTACATACAAAATTCTGTTTTTCACTAATCATCTTTTGTTTTTCATCGTTGACATTTTTTTCAATTGTCACGATTTTTTCTTCTAAAGATAAAATTGTTTTCTTTTGAGATGATATAGTTTTATACATAATTTTGCATTCTTCAAGAAGTTCATTTATAGCACCTTGTGCATCACTATCGAAAAGAGAAAACCCATTACTAACCTCATCTTCTTCATCGTCGGAATGGTGCGAGGCCATTAATGCTAGATTTGCACATTCGTCGCTTTCTGATTCGGATGAAGAACTTATCTCATTATCTTCCCATACAACATATGCTTTTTTATTCTTGAAATCCTTCTTGCCTTTAAAGCCACCTTTCTTTGAGAGTTTCGGACAATCCGGCTTTATGTGACCTTGCTTTCCACATTCATAACATGTGACTTCTTGCGTAGATGTGGAAGCCTCCCTTTTCCTGAAATGTTTATTTCTTTTTGCATTAAAGGGTTTGTCATTTTTACTAAAAAAACTTACCAAGCCTTTTAACAAGGAGCATGAAATTTTCATCTTCCTCCAATACGCCATCATTTCTATCTTCCTTTGAATCTACTTTTAAAGCAATTCCTTTGGATTTCTTCTCTTGATTTTCATGCTTTTCGAGTCTTCCAAGTTCAAGTTCATGTTCTTGGAATTTTCCAAATAATGATGCGGACGTCATAGTGGAAAGACTTTTCTTCTCCGATATGACCGTTACTTTTGGTTGCCATTCTCTAGTCAAGGATCTAAGCACTTTAAGGTTGAGATCATCATTTGTGAAGGTCTTTCCAAGAGCGATTAAGTGATTCGTTAAGTGAACAAATATCTTCGGGCTGCATTCTGAACATTTTGTATTCTTGACTCAATGTATTTAATCTGGATCTTTTGACTTCAGTGGTTCCTTCGTGAGTCTCCACCAAGGTATCCCATATTTCTTTCGCAGACTTGCATTGAGATATGCGGAAGAACTCGTCCATACTTAATGCACTTTGAAGAATGTTGATGGTCTTCTTCTCATTAATTATTTTCTTCTTATCGTCTTCATCATACGAACTTTTGATCTTTGGGGTGCCAACACCATTGATCACATTTGTTGGATTATGCGGACCATTTTCAACGGTTTCCCAGATACCATCTCCTTGTGCTTCTAAATGTGCTTTCATGCGGATTTTCTAGAAATCGAAATATTCGCCAGAAAATAGAGGTGGTTTGTTGCTACTACCTCCATCTTTAAAAACCGGGTTTGTGCTTGCGGAAGCCATTATCTGGATCTGTGGAGCAAGTTACCAAAACCTGCTCTGATGCCAATTGTTAGTTGAGTAGTGCCTAATAGGGGGTGAGTTAGGATCTTTGAACACCTTTTTCCGGTTTATGAAAAACTTTGTTCTTTCTTTTCTGGTTATGTTAAGCGATGAACGATAAAGTGCGAAAAGATAAAGAACACGAAGATATATCCCGGTTCCCCTCACAGATCGAGAGTACTCCAGTCCCCTTTCAACATGAAAGAGATTTCATTATCTGTTATGACTTGTACACGACAGACACAATCACCAAGAACAACCTCTTGTGATTCACCAAGTTGATATGAGAACAATCCTCTCAAACCCTACTCTCTTGCTTCCAACAATCCTGAACAGCAAGGTGTTTACAAAACACATAATCTTATTTTTCAACAATTCTAAATATAAGATATGGATTACAACAATGGATTGAATGTAAAGTTTGTAGTATAATGATCACTCAAAGTGATATATCAATTTGCTTGATCTTCTCTTTCAATGAAAATAATTCACAACACATAGATATTAGATTGCTCAAGAATTTTCTGTTTTGAATGATATGAAAATATGCAGAAAAATCTTGAATGAAGATTTAAAACAATAAGTGTGAATTCTGAAAATTCTAAGAGATTGATTGGAAGAGGTGAAATTTGAATATGAAAGATCATGTATTTATATGCACATAACACCTCACATGAAACATGGTAATGTTCTGAAAGAATCATGAACAATTGTCAAAGATGTAATGAAAAGATTCCATGAAATGGTGCATGAAGAGGTGTATGAACAGCCACTGATTTTTCAGAAACGCACAGTGGTAAATCGATTTACATAATGGGTAAATTGATTACCCTGTTGCAACGTTAAAAAATTTTCAAAATCTTTCAGTGGTAAATCGATTTCCCTAAGAGGTAAATCGATTTCCCTAAGAGGTAAATCGATTTACCTAGTTTAAAAAGTTAAAATTTCGCTTCTGGGAATGTAATGCTCCAGTGGTAAATCGATTTCCATAAGTGGTAAATCGATTTACCTAAGTGAAAAAATTAATTTTTGCTTTTAAAAAATATGTAAGCTTCAGTGGTAAATCGATTTCCCTTATAGGTAAATCGATTTACCCAGTTTGAAAATGAAAAATATGATTCTAAGACATTTTCTATGCACTATGAAAAGTTATGCAATAGCCATACGAATACCTTGAGCTTCTAAGACTTTAGTGAAGGTAAGTATTCTCATTATACCTTCTTGAAGTGAAAAGCTTAACTTCTTGAATCAAGATGCTTTATCATAGAATAAAATATTTGTCTTCTTGTTGCTTGGAGTTTTGTCTTCATCAAAAACATTCATCATAGAGAAGCTTAACTTCACAATTTAGTAACCTTGACCATATCAGATGGGCAAGAGGGTGTGCTACATTGTTTGTTCTATATGCAGCACTTAGAGAAACGACTATCTTTGAGATTAGGAAGCTTGCCAATTATGAGTTTATTTCAGGTATAAAATTTATTATTTCTTATAGTTATTATTTATGACATTTCTTGATTTGTCTATGTTCTTGTGCATTGTTGGATATACAAGTATTTCCTCTCCATTTGTGAGAGGTAGGTTATTCCTACCATAGTTGGCTCCACACAGGCCAAGAGCATTTCCTCTCCATTTGTGAGAGGTAGGTTATTCCTACCAGTGTTGGCTCCACACAGGGCAAGAGATGGAAGTCCAGGCGTGCACACACAAACGGTGTTCTGGAGTACAGAAAGAGGATTGATGCACTAACCGTACACAATGTCATCTGGACACCCCATACCATACCAAACTTTTTATTCTACTGGATATTTCGTTTAGACATTCTAGCTAAATTTTGTCAATGGCAAGATTGGTATTAACAAAATTTTGTGGAGGGGTACAAGTCAAATTTACGGGGTGGTAAAATATATTCGTCTAAATCAATGAAATCCGATGTTAATTGATTTGGACAAAGACTTTTCAATATTCTACCTACAAGTCATCTATCCGAACCGACCATAAATAATTCACATAAATCATATCATTATAATTATCATGGAAATTAAGTGATTTTTGTACATATGTAAAATCCATGAAAATAAATTCTTGCCTAGTTAGTGCCTAGTTAGTGCAGATAATTTGTCACAAGAGTTTGCTTCCCCTTCGACGTGAAGGCTTATTTGCTACCACATCCTTTGAAGAGCTAGTAATACACGTTTGAGGACCTTCGTCTTCATCACTTTTGTCATAATCACTTTCTTCATCAAAACTCTCGGTTTTTTCTGCATCGTCTTCCTCTTGAGGATGTTTGTCAGTGTTATCTTGTTTTGACAGCTGGTCTCGAAGCTCTCTCAGTTTTGCTTTCTTTGAATTTAAGACCCCCAAAAACTAAAACAGAATAACACAAGCAGATTCAGTTGGATACATGAAAGCAAAGACAAAAATGCAAGATTTGTAATATTAGCATAGTACAATTAACGAAAAGCATCATAAAATAACAAAATAATCTTAACACAATCCTCTTTTTTCTCATTGCAGGAGCTACCTGCATCATACAACACCAGAAATGCCCTCCCACACTAAAAATGGAGAAATTAGAGGAGTTAGTGTCGTGGCATGTGACTCTACTAGCATTCTGTTAGGAATGGAATGTCTATAGGATTAGAGTGACATAGGTGAGGCAAGGCATTCAGAAAAATTGTTAGATTTGGCCAGGAGAGTTTTCTCTTTGAATAGGAGCATAGTGCTCTGATGAAGGGTTCTTGAACTCAGGTTTATCAATGTTTTTTACATTTCCACCATTGTAAAGCTCTTGAGCTCATCACATTTCAATTCAACAATATACTGTTGCTTCGTTCATTGTTCCACCAAAAATATTGAATAGGTATCAACATGAATTTAAGAGTCAGAAATTCAACATACAGTTATGAATGGATTCAATATTGGAAGAAAAAAAACTTGTTCAATCAGTTAATTATTTGAGCAATCTAGCAGGAGTAGGACCAATGACATTCTTAAGTGATACAGGGCTTGGCAATGCTATGCCAGTAAACCATACAGGTCAAAACGTTCAATGGACAAACAGAGATGAAGAAAAACAAACACAAAGTGAAAGTAAAAAAGTTACCTTTGTATATATTTCAGATTCAAATTCCACCCTCTCATTGGCTATTCTCTCACTCTGGGCCAAGCACTTTTCAGCTTCTACTTTCGTCTTCTCAAACAATTCCGTTTTTATGACAACTTCTTCCTGTAAATGCATATAAACAAACACGTCTAACTATACTAAAGAAAAGGGGCGGGGATATAAGTACTGACTATTCTAAATCAAGCCGGATTTGGAAAATTAAGATAGATTATTTCACTAATCTGGTTCATATGAAAAAGAGTGTTCTATTAGAACCCCCATATTTACTCAAGTTTAAGTTTATGTAAAGAACATAGAACACCCCGTATTTACTCAAGTTTAAGCTTATGAAAAGAAAATAGAAGACTCCATTAAGTTTAAGTTTATGTAAAGAACATAGAACACTCCATTAAGTTTTAGTTTATGTAAAGAACATAGAACACTCTTTTCTAATAGAACATGCCTTAACATAGAAAATAGTGATCAAGTTGAAGGCATTTTCTATTATTATCGAAAAGAACATTCCAAATTAAAAGTTTATGTAATAGAGAAATAGGCGTTGTTTGCACACTAGTACAAAAAAAAGTATTCTTTTGACCAGCTTAGCATTAGGTTATGTTTGTACACAATAGTAATTTTCCAAATTTAGTTGTAGCTACTTTCACACTTCTATCGAGATTAGAATTGAGGATGTGAGTAACAAGAATGCTTATCAATTTTTCTCAAAACAATGGTTTCTCATCCAGAGCAGAAGATAATAATAGCAACGGAAAATTGGTAATGAAACAATGATATGCAGGATTCTACCCTTTCACCTATCACCTCCTCTCTCATAAATAAAGTGTTAACAGAAATGATAATTCATTCACTTAAACTCCCACTTCACAGTTCACACAATTAAACATAGCAAGTCCTATTTGTTTCCGATTATCATCCCAAGCATGACGTCTCCAAGTAAATACCCATAATGAACACACCAAGAAACATGATGCATACTAGTGAGGTTAATTGTAATTACTTATATGAAAAATACACTAAAAAAAGTTAAGCAGAATGTTATCGCCTTATCATACACTAAGCCTGATGTTTGCATCCATGAGAAAGTTCAATATCTCTGCAGTAGCTTTTTTAGAATCCGGAGATTGCATGCATTTCCACCGCCAATACAGCGTCATTCCTCCCTTCTCAAACGTCCATGACAACTGCAACATTCACACAAACATTAATAGCCAAAACTGAAAGAAGCACCTTTGTAACTAACAAACATTTCAAAATCAACTGTGAACAAATAACAAACACTTGGTAGGCTATATTTACCCTTTTATGACCATCACCAGCATCAGCAAATGCGTATACAGAACCAGGTTGCTGAAACCCTAAATACCGCTCAGACAGCTTCACATACTCCGAAACTGGCTGGTCCCACTGAGCGGCACGCTGCTTCAACTCCTCCTCCGATGCTGAAAATTTTCAAAACCCATAAAACAAAATCAAAACTTTGAAGAAATGGGTAATGGAATACGAAAGAGGAGCGAAAAGAAGTTAGTGATTAGTAGTACCGTGGCAGTACCAAGCAGTGGAACCATCGGTGATGGAGAGGTTGAAGTGTGTATCGAACCAAGTGCCCTTCACGAATATTGCTTCTTCTTTTCCATTAATGTGCAGTTTCAAGCATGTGTGTTGCTTCTTCTCCTCCATCGATCACAGTATGGAACACACAACTATGTTAATTTTGGTTACTATATAAATTTGATTAATTAAGGATTAGAAATTCATTAAAACGGATTAAGAAACTAAAGAAAGTGATTAATGTTTTTACATTTGGTATTTGATGAATTTATTGTATATTAAAACATAAATTCAAATGATAACCACAAGGCGCCCATGGCCTAATGGATAAGGCGCTTGACTTCTAATCAAGCGATTGTGGGTTCGAGTCCCACTGGGCGTGATTGTATTTTTTTCAAACAAAAAATATTTTTATTTACAATTGCCTTGATTTCTCCTTTTCAAGTTTAAACTACTTTGTTGTTTCATAAAATGAATTTCAACTACTATTACCATTTTTATCGTATTTTTTTTAAATCTTAATCCACAAAATTACCAAATGAAAGAATTATCAAAAAAAATAACATCTTTAATACTTTATCATTTTATGGTATAAATAGATTATGTTTAATTATTATTTTATTATTTTCATAGATTAATTAGTAAAAAGATTTGAATATATTTTTTAACTAAGAAATTTGTTGTCCTTGACACATTTTTGAGGAGTTTAAAATAATGGTTAAAAGAGGGACATGATGTGAAAATTGATCGTTGAAGAACTGAATAGGGAAGTGAGTTCACCTCAAGGATAATGGAATTGAGAGACAACTTACAACAACTTATACATCTCAATAAAATAGAGTGGCAGAGAGAAAGAACAAAATTATTCTTAACATAGTGAGAAACATTTTATTAGGAATGAGTGTCTCATGTTTATTAGTATATTATCTAAACAGGTGTCCCATGTTTGCAGTAAAAAAATGTCACTTCAGAATGTTGAGAACAATTGTTATGAAGGGGAGAAGATCGAGACAAAAAGGGTTAGAAAATTGAGTTGAGATATGCATATGGATTAAATTAAAGAGATAAAATGTTGATATTATTGTTTTAGACAGAGCTTTATATAGTTATAGTTAGTTATTACTTGCACACCAAATAATTGTTTTACACAACAATCTTAAAATAGAAAAATAACTAAAACTAAAACTAGGTTAGTTGTCCATGGCTAGATGTTAGCAAAACTCTAACATCTTTTAAAATCAACTTGAATTATTCTCGACGTCTCTTTTAATTCAAGATATTTATTCTGGATCGGTTAAAGGCCCAATTGATCAAGATCAAATTCATCTCAAATCAATTTCACTTGATCTAAAGTATAAATCAATTCACATTATAAGATCAAAGGGCAATATCTGATCTCCAATTTCATTACACTCATTTTGAATTTTGAATCGATTTGAGCGTTGGAGTGTTAGCCATGCAGATCCACCTCACGCCACAGTAAAGGAGATTGGAGCCACCGTCCAAGATCGCCAGTTATTCAACTATCATCATTTATGGTTCCTTCGTGTATCTAGATCATCCATTTTTGGTTCTCGAACGGAACAGTGGCATCGTCTGTGGGAATCGACTTCTGATTCCTACGTTTTCCATAAAAATCGCTTTCGCTTCCTAAGTACCATCAAACAAACTCAAGAGTTCTAGATATGGATTCTTGCGGTTCAGATACAGATCTCTGATTTATCGATTTGCAATCTCCTTAGGTCATTGAATCAAAAGTGAACCAGTCTCTGATTGTTATGTTTTCCATGAATTCTCAATTGCTTTTCATTTCCATTGTCCGCAGATTCCTTTGATCTCATAATCGAGAAATGTTGGGAAATGGATATGGAGGTTAGTCATAGTCGATTCAATTAATAATTATTTCCGCTCATGTTCCTCGGAGTCCATATCTCTGATTCCCTTGAGTACTCCACAGAAAAACAAAGAAAGTGTTCCAAATCCATATCTAGGGTTACGTCGGGGTCTGAAGTCGTTTTCCATGAAGGTCGGGCCGAGGATTCGCAATTCAACGTATGACCTGACTGTGTCCCTAGTTCCCCCCATTGTCGGGGTGACATCAGAAGATACCGTAAGTTCATATTTAACGACATGCATCGATCTAACATAGGGGTGCATCATGGGGGTACCACGGGATTTCCACTTGATGCATCAGGGTCTCCTCAAATTGGATCGCTGAGCAGAGGTCTACCAAGAGTGTTCAAAGAAAGATACCCTTAGTTCTAATTTCCAGGAGAGGGCTCGTTAACCACATTCAACACTAGCTTTGCGTCCCCGTTCCAAAGGAAAGACTAAACGGGCCTGTCATGGAACATTGTATATGTCTGACCATAATCTCGGGTCCGAGGAAAGCGGGGCAGCAAGCCAGATTCGCCGCAGGCGAACACCTAATCTACTTGAGGCAGATACTCACTTCGATGTAGAAAGGAAGTCGAGGAATCTTAACCCCGAGGATCGAAAAGTACCTCGCCAAAGCATTGGGCATAGCAATTCGACGGGTTCAAAATATCAATGGTCGTCTTCAAACTACTCATTGGGGCAGCCAACCCTTCAAACATATAACAACAATTAAGTGCAAGCCAAAATACCTAGGCACCTCATCCAACCAAGGAAGGCACTTTAAAGCGTGAAGTACACTTGGATTCACGTCTAAACACAATAGCTAAATACCCCAGATAGCGCTCATTCATGTCAAAACTGACGATTGAAGGTTATCTACCTCGTCGTTCCATTATTTATTTTTAATTTTTGTTGTGCGTTTCTTTCTCCGATTTCAGACTTAATGCATGTTTGCGATTCTGATACGGCTTTAGCACATTCTATTCCCCGTTGCATACCCAATACAAACTTAACACATCTATCTGATTTTGATATGGCTCAAACGTACACCTCACATCTGAGGCCGATTAAATGCACTTATACGTAGATGAAGCACCCCCTCGGATCTAGCCGATCCTAAGGCATAGGTGGTGGATCCTAGAGACATCCACCTCGATCTAAGCAAGCCTCTGAGGGAGGTACATGGATCCTACCTTGGGTTGGGGAACAATCATTTGTGACGCGAAGCACAATATAGAGTACGACTACTTGACATCGACCTTGCCAATCCCATGCCATGTCCTGGGGAACGCATGAAATTCTCTAAACGCGACATAGAAATTAATGTTCTACTATAATAATGATAAATACAACAAGCAATTTTAGCAACTGAAAAATGGTAGCTAACATTATTCAACGCACCAAGTTGCAAAAAGAGGAAAAACTCCATAAGCATTTTCTTTGTTTCAATATGATCAAATGCATTGTTTCCTTTGCAAGGCGGGTAGTTAAGGCTTTCACGCCCAAAGTAGACATCACGCCGTAGTCAATGAACGTCGGTGGTTTGACCTAAATTCTAAAGTAAAAAAGAATTTGTAGAGAAAATGAGCAATCCCATAGTTATAACAATTTGTAAATGAGATAATGTTAAAGTAAAAACTGACACAAAGCTCTAAAGTGAAAAACACTAAAATCATCAAGGTAAAATATTTCCTTTGAATAATAAATGTTATTACACTCAAGGAACAAAATCTTGGGAAGAACTGCAAGAAGAAAAAAAATAATACAAAGGAAAGGAAATCAATTCAAGGCATCTGAAGTTGAAGTAATGGGACCACCTCCTAGAGTCACCCCAGGGGAAGGCCTAAACAAATCCAACGCCTCAAAAGAAATTATAGCATTGGGGCAGAGCTTCCTCGCTTGTTCCATAACTCACTCATAAACTATGAGCACGTCCCTCATAGTATGCTGAAGAGACTTATAGAGCGCCCGCTTTAGACCGACCACCTCGTCTTAAAGAGTTTTCAAGGTCTTTGTGTGGGATTCAGTGTCTTGAATATAAGTTTTATGATGATCTTCCACCATGTGAGTCTTCTCCTCGATAAAATCAGAAGTAGATTTATACCGCTTCTATATATGCCTAAGGGAACCCTCCAACTCAATCACACAAACAGCCAAAATAGAAGGAAAACTATGTATATCTGCAATCTCTTTCAAAGAGTTTCCAAGTTTAACCTCCTCCTGCAATATAATAAGCTCCTTCTGAGTATTAGTGCACCTTAACTCTCTAATGTCGACGTTTCCCTTCCAAGTATCCCTTTCACGGGAAGGATTACCTAGGGCCAGGATATTACCCCGTCCAGTAGACACTATAGAGAAAATAATGCCAGCTTTGAACATACTATGAGCAAGCTAAGAAACCATTTCCACTTTATCCCCCTCGGGAATATTTTGGACTAATAATAGATCTGACGTTGAAATAACAACAGCAACCTCATCAGAAGTAGGAGAAAGTCGAGAAGAGAATATGTCCGGTATCTTTATGAAGGGAGTCATCTCCCCAAAAGCACCATCTTCAAAAACTCAAATCCATTTTGGATAACCTTCACTCCTGAGGGATTGTTGTTCATCTCTGCCCCTCTTGGTCGAAATCAGAGGCGTGACTAATAAAGGGGTCGGGGAAAGAATAGACATCTCTATGACTGGGGTGGGAGCAATGATTGGAGTTATACTAGTGGTATCTAGAGAAGTAAGCCCATAAGTGGTAGCCTCGATATTCACCGCAACCAGAATACCTTAAGCATCTGGAAGGTTGTAGAATATGTTCAACTTGCTTATTTTATCCATTCTATCTACAAGATACAATCACACATGTAAAAAAAACATGAAGCCTCTGTCCTCGCCAAAAAAATTCTTCCTCTCCTCATGGCTAACTGCGCTCAAGATAACATGAGTATCAATTCGCCTTTTCCTCCTTCATTTTCACCTTGTTTGAAGAAAAAGAACTCAGATGGGTACAAAAGGAGTGAGTAGACCATTTAAAATGGAGTTTAGACCAATACTTTGCATACAAAATTTGGCAGTATTGAGGAAAGTCAGCATGGATATAACAAAAAGTAGAGTGAGCCACGAGGGTGATGGGCTTCACCAATATGAAAAATTCCCAAAAAAATCCCTGTAATCTATAGTAAAGGGGTCAAACAAAATATTAATAGGATGTAAGTATATGAGCCCCTAGTCACAAAAGTTGTCCATAGAAGTATGCTTCAGATGGAAGAGATGAAAAAAACCTAAGAGAGGGTTTCCAAGATATGTACTCGGCACAGAGTTGTAATACACTTATGTACACCTACGACCTCAAATGAAGTTGGCAAGGAGAAAATTTTAAATGCTTCAGGAAGGCTACCTCAAATTCAAAAAAAGGCAGCCAAATTCCTATTCTAGTAAATAAGCATTCATAAAATGGGACCATGTCCTTATCAAAAGTATTGCATATCATCTTCTCCCATGACACCTGAAGGACTGACCATTACAAAGGATTGCCAAATACAATGTTTGCATCACTTATGGATACCTCAGAGCCCAAGGCCGAGAAATCACTCTCTACCATTACATCTATCCAGTTATATTCCGACGCATTCGTTCAGCTTCAAATATTCAAGTGCTCCAACACCTTAATATCTCTCAACTCACAACCGACTATTTGTAAACGGAGTTGAATAAAGTTTCTAGCACATTACCTCTTTTGATAGATGGCTTGTGTTTATTGGTGTTGTTATTAACAATCACAAATTTAGTTTACTTAAGAGATTAACTCAAAAATCTCAGAGACAATTTGTGCAAAAGAAGAATGCAAAGAAAAACAAGTATGACTTGGATTTAAATGTTTGAATAATGATAAATTGGATGCAAACAATATGCTTTTGATAAAAATAACAAACATTAAAGAGGATAAATGATATTAAAGTAAATGATTCAAGTACAAAATATTTACAAAAAGTTTAAAGAGTGGATGCATACTCACATTTCTCACATATAGTTTCTCTATGTGACTTGGATAATTTTGTTCTATAGAGAATTAGTGGAAAGTTGTGACCTTGATCCCACACACTGAAACTAAATCATATACTACTATGAAAGTAATTGATGATAATGGATAAATCTTACATATTTGACACGTATTCCACTACTTAGATAACTTTTCTCTAACTTGCTCTCACATGTCTTCAAAGATCAAACTGCTGAAAACCCAGCAACAAGGTCAGCCCAATTATATTGGAGGCCCCGTTCTAATTACAAAAATGGGTCCAAAACATAATTATAATAATTAAAATATATATATATCAAAAATAAATTTATATATAAATTAAAAATGAATATAATTAGAGATTAATTGAAATACACTGACAGTGCAAAAGGGTTTTACACCGTCAGTTAATTATAGACGTTGGATATTAAAAGAAGTTTGACTTTTATTTTAAAAATCTATAAAGTAATACAAACGGGTGATGATGATGAACCGATGGTGTAAAACTTTTTACACTGACAGTGTATAGTAATTAATCCCATATAATTATAATTATTTTGATTATTGAATTTTTTTAATAACATTTTATTTATTTTTATTAATATTTATAAAAAAAAATTCAAAAATTTGGGCCCTCTAATATTTGGGTCCCTGTGCGGCAGCACATGCTGCATATGGACAAGGCCGACCCTGCCCAGCAACATGGTAATAAATCCACTGATAATTGCTTCGATAACTTCTCTGAGCCTCTTAACTGCCTTGGTCGATAGTCCTTAATCGAATTCCATAGTGTTGAGACATCTTCATATCACATAGTCTTTTGACTTTAATAAAATTCTAAGTCCCCAACACCTGGTAGACATGTCAACTTAGATACGAGTCGAATGTCTGATTTGTGAAACCCTTTTCAATATTCTAAGCATGTTTGTAAGAGAGAGTGATCTTAATCTTATGGATCTGTTCTTGAGACTCTTCTAAACCAGACTTTGCTTTGACTCAACTAATAGGTTCGTTGAACCATCTTAGTCTACATAGTTAATATGTTGAAGCCTTGGGTTGAAGCTTTTGACACTTAGCATTTCCGGCGTAGTTATTGCCATTATTTGTTGACTTTTCACCAACTAGAATTTCCAGGCTAAAAGATGCCCCAAAAAATTCCCCTTTTGATCATATGTATCAGATGGATGAAATGTGGCATTTTTGTAACTGTTCGACAACATTCATTATAGCCTGCACACGTCACATTAATTAGTCATCATGAATAATTTCCACTAAATTGTCACGTCACACTCATGTGTGCAGATTTTCCATCATTAACTCTGATTTCCTAGGAGAATCATGGACCATGAAATTAAATGACCTTTAAAAGAAACCCTTTAATTTCTTTTTTCTCATAAAATAAATGTCGCATGTTTATCCTATGAACGACATTGTCAAAAATTTCTTTAGAGGGAAACTGAGAAGCTTCCCTCTTTGTGGCTTATAAAAAGCTTTCTGCAACTTCTACTTTCAAATTTCAAATTTCTTTTCTACAAGTTCTCAAAAGGCCAACAATGGCTTCTGGTCTTATTATTAAGCATGCTCCAAGCATTCCTTCTGTTGCTGACCTCCCAGAGTTTATCTTCAAAGACAATTGCAACCTTATAGATGTGACTCTGATTATCAAGCTTCTGAAGAATGGCAAGCTTCTGAAGTTTTATTACTTAGCTAAAGACTCTGAAGATATCAAGCCAGACGTTGACGTTGTCAAGGTTCTGACTGAAGATTCTGAAGTTTTGTTACTTAGCTGAAGACTCTGAAGATCTCAATCCAGACGCTGACATGGTCAAGGTTCTGACTAAAGATTCTGAAGATTATGATTTCAGCTTTATGTTTCTTCTCTTCATGCTTCATCAACTTTTCATCAAAAGCCAATGAATTTGAATATAATATCAAAGTGGATACGTGATCAAATAATATATAGTACAAATCAAAAATGTTCCTTCCACTCCTGAAAATATGGGTGAATGACAGTATTATTCATCACATCAGTCACTAATCCATTAGTGGAAACTGCTTTTTGGTATCTCGGATTTGCCCTCCAATGGTCTCTTTCTTATGTTATATAAGTAGGACTCGGAGACTTGAAGAAATCTAATGCAACAATTTACAAGATTGTTTTCTACGTGAAAAAGCTCACAACTTTGTGCATACTTTTCTTTAAGTGATTGTATTTCATTTATTTAAAACCCGATTATGTAGAAGTAACTTGTAACTAGGGCTGGAAATGAGTCGAGTCGAGTCGAACCCGTCGTCAGCTCGATTCGACTCGATAAGAATTGGTTTAGCTCGAAACTCGACTCGAGTTCGACACGAACTTTTTTTTAAGCTCGAACTCGACTCGTTTTAAGTTCTTGAACAACTCGGTTCAACTCGTTAGGTTCAGTTCGTTAGGTTCAGTTTGTTTACTTCACGGACTAAAAAGTCATTTTTTAAAGTTTAAATTTTTTTATTATATTTGATATTTTAAATTATTCTTTTTAAAGAGAAAATATTAAAACAAAATAAAGCTTTCAAGATATAAATAAAAGTCTAATTCAAAAACTATTCTTATTTTGAGTTAGAAGTATTTTACTTTGTATAAAAAAATGTCACAAGTATTTTTTAAAATATTTAATTTGATAAGTTAA
Source organism: Lathyrus oleraceus (assembly GCF_024323335.1). Classification (NCBI taxonomy): domain Eukaryota; kingdom Viridiplantae; phylum Streptophyta; class Magnoliopsida; order Fabales; family Fabaceae; genus Lathyrus; species Lathyrus oleraceus. The sequence goes on from NC_066584.1 coordinate 302,420,402, forward strand.
AAGGTTAAAATCTATACATTATTTTTTTAAATGATACTATTGAGATATATGATTTAAATATATATATATATATATATATATATATATATATATATATATATATATATATATATATATATATATATATATATATATATATATATATATATATATATATATATATATATAACCGAGTCGACTCATGAACCTAACGAGTCGAACTATACATAGCTCAAGTTCAGCTCATTTATTTTACGAACTTAGTTTTGAGCTCAAGTTCGACTCATTTGGTTCATGAACCAAGTCCAACGAATTAATTATCGAATCGAGTCTCGAACTATTTTCGAGTTGGTTTGGTTCATTTCCAGCCCTACTTGTAACATAAAAAATTGTATTTAAACTTGTTTGTTTGATTTCCGTAAGGAGACTAGGTTATAGTCGGATCCTTGAGAAGATAAAGAAAGTTGCTCTTTGTGATTTCCTTAAGGAGACTAAGTTGTAGTCGGATCCTTGAGAAGACAAATAAAATTGTTCATTGTGATTTTTGCAATATGTTTGATTATAGTGGATTAAGTCCTTGTGTATAAAAGGCGAAATCACATTGGCGGATGGACTAGATTAGCTTTGATTTCAAGTGAATCAGGATAAAAATCCTTGTGTCTTTCTCTCTTTGTTTTTTGATTGTGTGGAGTTTTTGAGTTGGTAAAAAGCTTTCGTTTTAAAAACCCAATTCACCCCCCTGCTTTCCTGTATTTTTCACACCATCAGATGAGTCATGTCCATTAATATTTCTCAATCTTTGTTTTTATAAATTCTTAAGTTGGCTTCATCATTCTTATCAACAACTTCCATAATGCCCCTTTTAACAGGAGCACAATCTGCAACATCAACTTTAATATGTTTGGAATTCAAACCAGGTTCTCAAATTTGGAATTCAAACCCTGAACTACACCAGCAACCAACTCACTATGAACAACACCAACAGTCAAATCATCCTCAACACCAGCATAATTCTAAATAACATAAAATAAGATAGTAATTAAGTATATAATAACAGACATGCCAATTTACACACAAAAAATAAAAAAGTTTAACATGTAAGACAATATAAACCACCTTCATAGCAGATTTGAACCTAGTTACAATATCTTTGTCGATACAAACCTTTTTAACGTGAAATGATTGTTCAAATCCATAGTTCACATCATTCTTGACATCTATCTTAAATAGCAAAGTTTGTTCAACAAATTTACTAATAACTCTAGGCACAATGGTTGGCTCAAGATCCTAATATACATATTTTTTAACAAAGTTACTACCAGAAATGAATTTAAGTATAATATGACACTAAAAAATATTGTACAAACGAATATTTGAAAAAAAAATACTAACACGGTCCATTTCCTCAATCAAATCAAAGTATGTCTTCTTTGTCAACAAACAACAATCACGATAAAAAAAACACGAAAGTAGCATAATCTATCTCATCAATCTCTCTAAGTTTGATACGACACCTATATATTTAAGAAAGTAAGAAAATTAAAATAATAAATATATTAATAACTTATGAACAATAGAAACATTTTATGATAAAGACATTGGCACAATTTTCCCAACATCTTATTACATTTAGGATAGAAAAACCTTTTGGAATATGCAACAACTCCTTTGTTGCAGACACATGCAATATACCATAAATCATTTCCACAAATAACATGTTTGATTGTGCCTAAAGCAACACAAACCATGTTCTAGAAACACAAAAAAGCAATAACAATGTTAAATAAACCAAAAATATATATAAAGTGTTTGATGTAAAATATGTAAGAAATAGAAATTTAATTAAGATTACATCTTGATAATCCTTAAGTTCCTCAATTGTTTTGCATTGACTCAAATTTAAAAATATTCTTTTAAACTCAATTCAGAAGCATCCTTCAGTTGACTGAGTGGGTGATCCAATATTATCACTAATAAGGAAGAAATAAAAGTAATCATCAATAATGAATGAAAAAAATCATAAAAGTAATTTGAATAAAAAGTTAGTAACTCTTTACTTGAGTAGGAAACTGTTTGCGTCAGATATTTCTGGATTGAACAATAGCTTGGTACAGTTCATTGCATTATGCAATTGGACTTTCCCATTATATATTTTGACTTTTAGATACTGAGCAAGCACAACAACATTTCCTCTATAGCCCGATTGGAGGTATGCATCAAGATCATCGAACAATGCATTTTGATGCACGTTCTTCCATGTTTGTACTTAAGTATTACTTCGGTTTGCTTTGATTATTTTTATGTTTTAATGTGTTTTCATAATTTATTTTATTTTTTGCACTTATTTAATTTTCGTATTTAATTTTCAGCATTAGCAGCTTTCGCGAGAAAAATCATATCTTGAGCTAGGAGTATTGGATTGAGACGTGCTACCAGTCGATGGAAAGCTAAGAAAAAGATCTACAACTTTTATTCATAAGTAGAGAGCTGAATCAGGCTGTAGCAGGGCCAGAAAATTCATTGAAGTTGCAGCATTAGTTTTATTTAAATTTTGGGTCATTAGTTTTGGGCTTGTGTTATGTTTTCGATCCAGTTGGGTTGTAAACCAAATTCCTTGTTTTCCATATACCTAGCAGCCACATAACATTAGGAGAATCATTATTCACGAAATTCCGGAAAGTTTTGGCAAGAATTCTCATGAAGAACTAATCGATCCAAACAATTTGTTGTATTCAGGTTCCGATACCTTGAGATTTTAGTAATTCTTATTCAGGTTTTTTATTCCTTTCAATATTAATATATGTATTTTGTTTGCTTAATCCGAATTACATATGCTATATTGATTTAATCCGATTGATTGTGTGATCCTAACTATAGTCACGATTTCGTTTGCTTAATTCGTTATCGAGTCCGTTTAATTCATGTTTGCTTAATTCATGAAATTTAATCCCGTTTGCTTAATTCGGATAATAGGAACATACAACTTATACTATCAATTGCGCTTGTCAGTTGATATTATAATCGAATAGGAATAGTTAATCTGCGGTTGGAATTACGATAGTCGATGATAGGCAAAGACCGAATCAGTAAATTGTTGCTACAACTTATTTCAACAATCACTTATTTTAATCTATTTTTTTTAATTGAATCCTAAACCAACCAAAACCCCATTAATCGTTACTATCATTGGTTAATTCATTCAAGAATCCTTGTGAGAACGATAATCCGAGTCAATTTGTCGCTAACTAGTTTTGTCAAAAATACTCGTTTTTGATCCGCTCGCGACAGCGGATCAATCATCAACTATGATCCAAAGAGTATGCATTCAAACTTCATACTACATGAAGAAATAAATGAAATCATTTAATGTAAGTTATATAGCTCTTGCATGTAAAACTAAAAGGTTTATATCATATCAAATAACTTATCCATTGGACTCTTACTCAATCACTTTAAGTTTAGTAGTTAAACGATTCCTTTCATAGACCATTTCACGTCCAACACTAGATAAAACCCCCCATAACATCTATTACAAAAATAAGACATTATCATTAAACTGAACAAAAAGAAAAATATCAAAAACAGAAAAATGTTTTTTAAATGATTTTACCAATCAAATAGTCCATGTCAACTTTTCTAATAATATATGAAGAAAATGTAAATGAATAAGGGGATACTTTTATCAGTCCAGTTCCAACTTCTGTAACGACAATGTCATTCTGCAAATTCAACTTGAATTGATGTTTTGTGGTCCTATACGCTCCAGTATTATCGGCAACACCAAAATATTTCAAATCATAAGCAATTCCCTTACGAATCTTATTTTCAAATCGAGACATCAGACCTTTTCTAATTGAAGCTTGGATTTTGTCACCCTATCAATTTAGAAACAATAACAATTAAAACAAAACCATATAATATAATTATCATATCCAAAATTTTGCCCAAATTTCTTTTTATAGATTTTTTAGAGTTTTTCATTTTAAATGAATGAGATAGCTCACTTGGTAGTGTAGTGAGTATGACAAGCATGATGTTTTAGGTTTGATTCCTACTAGATCATTTTATTTCTTTTTTTAGTTTTTTTTCTTATTTTTAAATTTTTCTCACTTTTTATCTCCTATTTACATATTTTTATTCTTTCTCTCTTTTATTATTATTATAAAAAATAATCTTCGTTAGTATCTATTTTATTAAATTAATTGTTATTATTATAGATTGATCATTATTATTATAAAAATCCAAAAAACACTTTTTATTAATTTATATTATTATTAGTTAGTTATTATAATATATATATATATATATATATATATATATATATATATATATATATATATATATATATATATATATATATATATATATATATTATCATTGTTATCATTAGTTATTTATTTATTATAAAAAAATTGTCTTTATTATTGTTAGTTTATTATTAAGAAAAGGATAAAAAAATTATGTTGTTACTATTATTACTAGTTAGTTTTTATTTATAAAATCAAAATATCTTTATTTTTATTATCGATAATAAAATGGATCCTAAAGTCCCAAAAGCAGAATAAGTGAAATCCAAAACTTCAAATAGACACGGTTATTGCTAGTTCCAAATCAATACAAAAACTTTCCATAATTTCCAAAAATCAATTACGAATCAAACCAAATTGGAGTGGATTCATAAACTTCTCAAACCAAAATAGGAACAAATCATAGATTTAATCATCAACTTTAATCCATTTCAAACAAACTTTTTTCCGCCCAGCGCGTTGAGATCTTTTCATAAATAAAATCAACCAACACACAACATTTTTCAGACGAACTACCGTACTCTAATTCTTCATTATATTTAAGGTACAATAATATAAAAAAATCCCTTTGTGATTAAATCTTTCTTAAAAATAACTTACTAACTTCCCTTTATAAATGAATGATTCAAAGCATTAAGCAAGACATAAGAAATTAGGCAAAAAAATCCCTTAGATAAACATAATAACTTTAGAACTATAAGATGTTCCCATGAGTACAATAGAAATAAGGGCTGCTAACATTTTCCTCTCACTTAATCGACTCCTGAACCCTAATGTTTTATCCTTATATTTTTAGGATTTTCTTATTATTTCTCATATTTCTTATTAACGAATAAAAGATGGTGGTTGACTCAGTAACTTTTGCGTCGCGATAATAATCAAATAAGAATAATGAAAAGAAAAAACAACAATAACAACAACCTTCTCATCCATTATAATCATTTCCATCCTAAAAAACTTTTGTTTCTCGTTCATATCGGATACAACCCATAAGCGAATAACTCGTTCCATGATTCCTTTGTAGGAGTGATTTCCTTAACAAAGTCATGTTTTCCGGCGGCCATTCAGAAAACCTGATACATAATCGAGTAGTAAAAATTATAAATTTACCAGAAATCAACCAATAAAAGAAGTGGGAAATGGGAGAAAAAATTGGTCCAATTTATATATTTGAAATCATTAGAAATTAGCAGAAATTGACAAAAATTTAAATTGATTACCTGAAAAATTGAAGAAATGATATCGATGATGAGATGAATCGGTATTGGGAGAAGATAAATTAAAATTTAAGGGTTTGCATTGAGAAACCCATTTGAAAGTGAATCGGCATAGTAGTTGTTTGTGCTCACGAGTGAAATTTTAAGGTTTGTATTAAGAAACCAATTTGAAATTGAATCGGCTTGTTTGTTCTCACTGCACCAAATGATTCGCGTATGTATTGAGAAACAAAATTGGATGTAAACTAACATTGTTTTTGTTTGTTTTCAAAGCCTAAGTTAATCAATCAATTATTATTAATATTAAAGAGTCATAGATAAATGTATACTAAACAATAAAAAATAGTAGTTAGGAATTAATTAAATATTACCACCTTTAAAGAGTCATAGATAAATGTATTATTAATAATTATAGAAATATTACTATTAATAACCACTTTTGAAATATTTTAAAATCCTATAAAATAATGCAAACAGGTGATGATGATGAATCTTTTGCAGGTCTCGAACCTGCGACCTTCGCGTTATTAGCACAACGCTCTAACCAAATAAGCTAATGGGCCATTTGTTTTTCAATAACTAAGTTGTTTATTATAGTTGTAATCATTTTCATATATCCTCGTTATTTTGGATAATAAATATAATAATTACGAGACACAAAACCGTAATAAAGATAATTATTAGAATTATGAAGAGTTGTTAGAAATTAAGTGTAATTGCAAAAGGAAACTTCCCCATATTTGGGAATTTTTAACATGTAATTTTGCAAATTCGTTTCGACAATGTTATATATTTCATTTACCTCTATTATATTAAGAAGTGTCCACGTTTACACTAAAATAACATAATTCATTAATTACCTTCTTTTTCTCATGGTATCACAAAACCATTGTGAACACTATCACACAACACAAAATATAATCATGACTTCATTATCTCTCAATGTCAGCAAATTTATGAATCTAAAATTAAACCCTCATCATCTTGAAACTCGGTGTATAATTCATGACTCTATGACCCTTTGTAGAAAACCTTATAACATGCATGTGAGGGAATTGAGTTGTAAATACTTAGAACTAGTCGGTCGTAGGGAGCCTTCTTGAATAAGGTGTTCTTATCCCTAAACAAGTTCAGATTTTCTTAGGTCTGTCATTATCCTAAACTTGCTAGGATTTCCCTACATCTATCATTATCCCTAAACCCATATGGGTGTTCTCACCATCTTATCCTAAACCCGTATGTGTTTTCTTAGGTCTGTCATTATCCTAATCTCGTATGTACATTGCATCCCCATGAATTTTTTTAGCATACTTAAAAATGAAACATAAAATATTTTGCATACTCATCCATGCACATTTATGCATATTCATACATGGACCTTCATGCATTTTGCATCTTGCAGAAAAGAGGGGGGGGGGATCCAGAAACTCATTTCACCCTTCTTCCCCATAGACCTTTAAGATTCTCCGACACGAAAAGAGGGGGGGGGGATCCAGAAACTCATTTCACCCTTCTTCCCCATAGACCTTTAAGATTCTCCGACACGACTACCGAACAAGGGTCAATACCAAAAGAATGATGGAAGAAATTGATCAAGAGCATCAAGAAATGTGAGAGGGGATCAACGAGATCAAGGAAACGATGGATAGAATGATGGATATGTTGCAAGCACTGACTAATGGAGGAGTTCACCCTCAACCTACAATCATCTCTAATATCATCACTTTTGTTGTCTCTATGGAACCCCGACCTATCCAAGGGATGAGTGTTGGATATCCTCTATATGGTTTACCTCCCAACTATACTCCACCTAATGCTGAAACTTCTAGAGTGGTCTCTCTCCCATAATAAAGTGTACAAATACCGATGATCATCGAGACTCGACCAATAGTACACATTTCTGCCAATGATATTACTGATGATCCTCGTTTTATATACCATGATGTTGGTCTTCATAACAATGATCAAGAGGAGATTGTCAAAGGGGTAAAAGAGAAATACCAAACCTTTGAGTTAAGTCTCAAGGCTATAAAAGGAATTAATATGTTTGGATTCAATGCAAAGGACACGTGCTTAGTTCCTAAATGACCATACCTTGTAAATTCAAAGTCCCCTACTTTAAAAAATACAAAGTTCGCACCTGCCCAAAAAGCCATTTAATTATGTAGTGTAGAAAGATGGTTGCTCACTCTGAAAATGATAAACTGCTGATACATTATTTTCAAGAAAGTCTATGTGGAGCTTCTTTGAAATGGTACATGAGCTTAGAGAAGAGTCGTATACAATATTAGGGTGACTTGGTTGACGCTTTTATGAAACAATACAAGTACAACATGAATATGGCTCCAGACAGAGGACAATTGCAAAGGATGGCCTAGAAGAATAATGGATTATTTAAAGAGTATGCTCAACGCTTTAGAGAATTGGTTGCTCGTATAGAGCCACCCCTGACAGAAAAGGAACTCACTGGCATGTTTATGGACACACTGTAAACTACTTTCTATGAGAAAATGGTAGTAAATGTTCCATCTGGTTTTGCTGACTTGGTGTGAAGGAGAATTGCGATCCAAAACGCAGCGGAAATTAAAATTTTCTCCTTTAGAGATCCTTACAAATGGTCATGATCAGTGATAGAATATTTACCTCTTGTGACGATTGAAACCTTTGGTGCAGATCTCTTGTGACGATCAAAACCTTTGATGCAGATCCATGGAGCGATCACGAACGTTGAACGATGACAACATCTCTACTCAATCCACACGAACGTATTCCTTCAATCTCAGTGCTAGCTGGTACGAATGAAGGCTTTGAGTGTGAGAGAGAGAGAGAGAGAGAGAGAAAACGAAAATAATGCAACCGCAATGAATGCTTCTGCACAGGGGTTCTATTTATAGAACCACTTGTGTGGGCTTCAAGCTCAAAATCCCACTTAAGTGTATTTTGGCTCATATCTTATAATATGCCCAAAATCACTTAAGCTCATGGTACCTTACCATATTTCGTATTCTACTTAAGTACACTGTACCTTTACGATGTTCTACAATTCACTTAAGGGCACTGTACCTTACGGTGTTCCTTAGTTACTTTATCTCTCATCAATCCGTCCTTTGTGTGTGACCCTGTAGGTTTTCGCGGCATTGGCAATTATATTAAATCATGTATTTAACATAATAAACAGTGAGCGGTATCTAGCAACACATCACTGCTACCCAAGACATGAAAATGTCATGTGATCTGACAATTCCTTCTGTGATAATACTTATGTGTATAATTACCCTTTTGCCCTTATGTCTATATTGAACACAAGGCATAGACCGTGTCATCCTTGTCCAGTTCAATATTAGGCCCATAGACATTTATCCTGTTATGCAGGAGGGGAAAATTCCATCTAGGTCACTCATGTCCCTCAGCATGCTTCGTGGAGTACCCATCAACTATCTTTACGGTTATCCAGTTATGGACAATGTTTGATCAGCAATAAAGCACTCGACTCTACATCTAGGGTCCATAGTGGTTTCAGGTCGAAGAGTGGTATACACCATTATCACCATGAGAATAACTTATGACACTTTGCATAACTTTCTATATAGTATTCTCATAGCGGGTCAATCCGGTATAAATATTACTCTTAATATTCATACCTATGGTTAAGACTTGATAACTCCTTATCCATGATCCAAGAGATGTGATCATCAGTCTATATACATAATAGTCTTAATGCTTTAATGTCATCCCACTTCACAATAAAGCTCGACTACGGATACTTTAAGAATAATGTCCTTATGTTTAATGTGATCTCATGATTAAGTCATACTTGATACATTAAACAGACTAGCTATTCTAGGGACTTTATTAAACAAACGTAATAAAGAAAAAGCCTTTTATTATTAATAAATAATTCGATACAAGTACCAAAAGTATTGGCCTCTAGGGCTTACACCAACAATCTCCCACTAGCACTAGAGCCAATCAGGCATACCCTTAATACCCATAGATCTAGTATGACCATCATGCTTCTGCTGCGCAAGAGGCTTTGTCAGTGGGTCAACAATATTGTCAAGTGTAGGTACTCTGCATATTTTTACATCTCCTCTATCTATTATCTCTCGAATGAGATGATAACGCCTAAGTATGTGTTTGGATCGTTGGTGAGATCTAGGCTCCTTGGCTTGTGCGATAGCACCATTGTTATCACAGTAGAGACCAATGGGATCCACAATGCTAGGAACTATGACAAGTTCACTAATGAACTTTTTGATCCAAACAGCTTCCTTTGCTGCACTTGAGGCAGCAATATACTCGGCCTCGGTTGTAGAATCAGCAATTGTATCTTGCTTTGAACTTTTCCAGCTCACAGCGCCACCATTTAAGCAAAACACATAACCAGATTGCGATCTAAAGTCATCCTTATCTGTCTGGAAGCTAGCATCGGTGTATCCAATTACAGCCAACTCTTCCTGACCTCCATATATCAAGAATGAGTCCTTAGTCCTTCTTAAATACTTAAGGATATTCTTGACAGCTACCCAGTGAGCATCACCAGGATCAGATTGGTACCTACTCGTTGCACTTAAAGCATACGAGACATCTGGTCGAGTACATAACATGGCATACATGATAGATCCTATTGCAGATGCATATGGAATCTTATTCATGCGATCCCTTTCTTCCTTAGTTAAAGGGGATTGTGTTTTTGATAGACACAAGCCATGTTGCATAGGTATGAATCCTTTCTTGGAATCATGCATATTAAAGCGTCTCAACACTTTTTCTATGTATGTACTCTGACTTAGGCCAAGCAGTTTTGTGATCTATCTCTATAGATTCTGATTCCTAATATATAGGTTGCTTCACCTAGGTCCTTCATATAAAAGCATTTCCCCAACCAAGACTTTACTTGTTGTAGGGTAGGGATATCGTTTCCAATGAGTAATATGTCATCTACATATAATACCAGGAAAACGATCATGCTCCCACTAACCTTCTTGTGGACACAAGGTTCATCTTCGTCCTTGATGAATCCATATTGTTTTACTGTTTCATCAAAACGAAGATTCCAGCTTCTGGAAGCTTGCTTCAATCCATAGATTGATCTTTGTAACTTACATATCTTTTGGGCTTCCTCTGGTATGTCAAATCCTTCAGGTTGTGTCATGTACACATCCTCAAGAAGATTTCCATTAAGAAAAGCAGTTTTGACATCCATCTGCCATATTTCATAATCATGATATGCAACGATAACAAGTAAAATCCGAACAAATTTTAAGCATTGCAACTGGTGAAAAGGTTTCATCATAGTCAATCCCATGAATTTGTTTGTATCCTTTTGCAACCAGTCTTGCCTTATAGGTATGTACCTTACCATCCATGTCAGTCTTCTTTTTGAAGTCCCACTTGCATCCTATAGGGTTAACTCCTACAAGAGGCTCTACCAAGGTCCAAACTTGGTTTGTGTACATGGAATCCATTTCAGATTTCATGGCTTCTAGCCACTTCTCAGACTTGGGACCAGTTATGGCCTCTTGGTAGGTCACAGGCTCATCTTGATCCATGAGTAATACATCACCTTGATCAGTTATGAGATATCCATATCTCTCAGGTAATTGACGTATCCTGCTTGACCTACGTTGGTCTTGTTCTACTTGAGCAGGTTGCTCTTCCACAACTTCTTGTGTTTCCTGCTCTAATTCCTCCATAGGTGTATCTATGCTTTGTGATTCTTGAATTTCTTCAAGCTCTACTTTCCTCCCACTGGTTCCTTTGGAAATAAAATCCTTTTCTAGGAAAACTCCAGTTCGAGCGACAAACACTTTGCCCTCAGAAGGATTGTAAAAGTAATACCCTCTTGTTTCTTTAGGATACCCCACAAATGAGCATTTGTCAGATTTGGGCTCAAGCTTAGTTGAAATTTGTCGTTTCACATAAACCTCGCAACCCCAAATCTTTATGTAAGACATATGTGGTTTCTTACCACTCCATATCTCATATGGTGTCTTCTCAACCTTTTTGGATGGAACACGGTTAAGTGTGTAAGCTGCTGTCAATAGTGCATGTCCCCAAAAGGAGTTTGGAAGATCGGCGTAACTCATCATGGATCGGACCATGTCTAACAGAGTTCAATTTCTTCTCTCAGATACACCATTCCATTGGGGTGTTCCAGGAGGAGTAAGTTGGGATAGGATCCCACACTCTTTCAGATGGTCATCAAACTCTAGGCTTAAATACTCACCACCTCGATCTGATCGAAGAGTTTTAATATTCTTACCTAGTTGGTTTTGTACTTCATTCTTGAATTCCTTGAACTTTTCAAAGGACTCCGATTTGAGTTTCATTATATACACATAATCGTATTTACTGAAATCATCGGTAAATGAAGTACTGAAAACCTCCTTTGGCTGGTATGTTCAGTGGTCCACATACATCAGTATGTATGAGGGCCAAAAGATCATTAGCTCTTTCACCTTTTCCTGTGAATGGAGATTTTGTCATCTTCCAAGTACTTTGGGCAGTTTTCTCTTCCAATGTGCGGTCTTACCGCAACAGAAGCAAGTGTTTGTCTTTGCTATGCCTCCACTAGGCTTCAAAGCAGCAACAGTGGGTATGGGTTTGGCAACTTCCCCCCCCTTCCCTTTATCACTCTGCTTGGTGGGCCTTTTGTTCTGTCTCTTTCCATTTCTGATCATCAGAATGGACTTCCCTTTTGTCTTCAGATTCTGCTCAGTAGTTCTTAACATGGCTAGCAGTTCAGGAAGAGATTTATCCATATCATTCATATTGAAATTTAGGACAAATTGACTGAATCCATCTGGCAACGATTGCAAGATCAAATCAGTCGCAAGTTCATTTCCGAGGGGAAAACCCAACCTTTCAAGGTTTTTGTTGAGACAGTTTTTAAGTGTCGGGTTTTTGTTATCGTATCCACAGAGATTGTAAGATATCACTGCCGTTCAATGGTTGAATTAATCTTAACTTAATGTAACACTAGGGTTTTGGTTTTAATCAAGTTATCTTGCATACAAAGTAATTAATTGCGGTAAAAGTTACGTTTTGATTAATATGAGAAATATTGTCAAAGTTAGGTTTCAATGATTACATTTGCTTTGCATGTATTTGCTCAGTCAACAATCTTATAAACTCCTTTAGATGATAAATAATTTCACAAAGTCCTCTCAATGCGTTTCTCTCGAACACCCATTGTAAGTTTTGTCATTTTGATCCATTGTTTCTCTCGAACACAATCTATCAAAAAGACAACGTTTTGGTTCAACCTTATGGTGAACAAAATCATTCGTTACTATCTCTAGCTAACAAACAAGTTTGGATGAAAACCTAGGTCAAGAATCGGTAAACATCTCTCGATCAAATACCAACACAAAGAGTTTTTAAATAGAAACAAAGTTTTCATCATATATTTACCGTTAAAGAGTTTACATATGAGGATCCTTACATTTACACACAAAGCTAGCAATCACCTACATCTAACCTTGACAAATGGAAGACTTAGCTACTCATTTTCATGGTAGCTTGGTCGGCAAGTAAGAAAAGAGGGTTGATCAACATCCAAGTCGAATAATCGAAGTTGGATGGGAATCCACCTTCTTTTTGTGGAAGATGGTAGCTAGATGAAGAGAAATGAAATTAGGGCATAAAATCTCCCACAAAGCAATGCTGTAAAATATCTAGGAGAAAGTACAAAAAATGGAAAAGTTGGTAAAAATGAGGTTTTGTGCCCAAAAGTGGCACCTGCTACTTATAGACAAGTGCAGAACTGTCATGTTCGCTAGGCGAGCATAATAGCTCGCCTAGCGAGGTCCTAAAATGGGCACAAAAAGCCCCTGCGCCCAGAGCAAACAGGGCCTGCTAAACTGTCATGTTCGCCTAGCGAACATACCTTCGCCTAGCGAAGGAAACGCTTCAAGCTCGCCCCCAGCGAGGTTGAGAGGTTTTGCTACTGGAATGCTCGCTGGGGACTCGCTAGAGCCTCGCCTAGCGAGTGCGTGCTGGCTGCACTTTTTCACCAAAACAGAATGAATTCGCTGCAGACTTCGCCATGAGCTCGCCTAGCGAATTAATTTGCTAATTTACTGGAGCTGTTCGCCAGGAGCTCGCCTAGCAAACCCATTCTTCGCCACAGCCTCGCCTAGCGAGCAGGCAGATGAAATGCTCCTTTGCTTTGGTTCCTTTGCCAATTCTCTTGTGTCTTTATTATCAATTAATTCATGCCTTTCCTGCACAATAACAAACACATCAAAGGCACCAAGCTTGTTTATCAATGTACGCATTCCATGTAAAATAAATGTGATTTTGACAATTTTAGCAAGGCAAAAGAGTGAAAGATGCCCACATATGATAGCTCAAATAAGCACTTTTGGGCATCTAACAACTCTCCCCAACTAGATTCTTGCTTGTCCTCAAGCAAAGTATGCCTCTTGAAAGACAAGAGGATTTGCATAAAGAAACGGTTTCTCCGAAGTTGGATAAACGGCTCAAACACAAGCGAAATTCGCATATACAAGTTCCCAACGGTTTGAATAAAATAATACCTAGGAACTTAAACTTAAATAGCAATGCAAAATATTTATCTATCTACAACAATACTGTTCTGAATGAATCATCCTATCTCTCCTCTTCGAATCAGGAATGAAGATTTTGCGCGTTTGCAACCGCGGGACTAATCTCGCTCTCTAACAAATAATGAAGAAATCAAACAGATTCATACAATGTCTAATCAATTAAAAATGGTACTGTGGAAGCATAAAGATCACTAAGGGCTTTTCGGTTGAAGCTTGGTCAGGTTAACAAACAAGGGTCATTTCTAAGGCCATTGAAACGAAAGTGCCGATGCAAAAGAGACATTCACAGTATTATTCACACTACTCGACTTGTTTCATCTGTTTCTTATTTGTAACCTTCACAACACATATTCCACAACTCAACTCTTATTTTTCACTATTTTTCTTCCAAGCAAGCATTCATTTTCATTCTTTATATTTTTGTTCTTTTCTTTCACATCAAATGTACAAAACAAATGTTTCTTTTCTATATTTTCTATACATATATTTTTCTATGCTTGCTCGGTTTTTCTTTTCTTTTTCAAGAGTTGTGGTGCTTACCAATTCTTTTTCGTTCTCCCCAACTTATTTCTTCCACACCCTAAGTGAATGCTCTTACCTTTTTACGGCAAAAGAACAATAATCAATATTTTCCGGGTTGTAAAAATTTTTTTTTGAGATCTCGCTTTATTTCAAGCCGAGATTCAACTGTTTAGGCTCAAAGGGGTTAACAAATACTCTCTCTGCTCACAGGTAAGTTGTTTTTGGATGTAGTTGTGCTCGAAAGAAAACAAGTGCCTTGATCATTTCTAATTGCTTCCACAATTTCACAATAATAACAGACAAATAATGAATCACATGAATCAACAAAACTTATTAGAATCCAGCATTTAAGTGAACAATGGAGGTTTCCTCACACTTTGTGGTTTTAGGTTCTAGATGAAACATTCATTCAATTATGTTGCACAAAGACAATATTCAATTTACCAAAAAGAGTAAAGTTCCTAATGCATTCTAAAATTCTAGCCGACGGTAACCATGTACCTTAGCTTCATTCACTTGTTATTCTTATCATTGCCATCCAAGCTCGGATGCACCTTCATTGGGTACTTCTTGAGGAGCAACCAATCTAGAAGGGTTTGCCACTCATTCAACCAAAAATTTATTAAACACACAAAATTAACAACAAACATAAATAACATTAACTGAAAAATAAATTTTGTTCGTGGGGGACAAAACACCCCAATAGTACACCCATGGTCAAAATACAAAATTCGAAAGTACAAATAAAAATGACATAATAAAAACTGAAATACAAATACTCAAAAACTTAACCCACAAAGGGCTCAAGACTCCTCTTCACTACCGGCTTCAGAACCGGTAGCCTCATCATCAATATCCTCATCATCAGCTTCAGCTCCCTCCCCCTCACCATAGACTGGCCTGTCCACAGGCCAATTAGCGTTGAGCATAAACTGCTCACGCGCTAACAATGCTCGAGCACCGGAGGGGTCATTACCTTGCAGCTCCAACCTCTGCATACTGTTGTGCATGTCAATCATAGCTCTTTGGGATGCTGCCATCCACTCAAAACTGTAGTCACAAACAGCCCTCAGGTACGGATCAAGTCCGGGAGAAGAAGCACTAGGACCATCAGCAGCCCGAGTACTTCCCGAGGCCGCACTGCCAGCGGTAGTCTTAGCTCTACAATACTTAGCTACATACCGATCATCAATTGGTGCCGGGATTCTAACCTGTCCACGAGACGGAAGCCGGACCCTAGCCTGAATACATAAGCTCATAATCAAACACGGGAAGGCCAGTGGGCAATTCACACGAGCCCCCGATTTCAGCCCACTCTCAACCACAGTCTTCAGCTCATTGGCGATTATCCTCGCCACATCAATCTCAACATTAGTGAGGATGGAATGGACTAAATGTGCCACTGGGATCGGCACAGTAGAGGTGTGTGATTTGGGTTGGATGTTGGTTAAAACCAGAAGTAGAATCAGCTGAGCCATGGGAGTCATGTCCTCCCGGTGATATCTCACAGGAACCCCAGATGGGTTCGGCTCAACCGATCTCCCAGCCAAAAGCAGGTCGGTGGTAATGGCAGCGACGTCTCGATGAAGTCTGAGGTCGGTGTGGTACTGGTCTCTCTGATCAGCTCCCAGCTGGAGCGGTTCCCCTAGGATTCTGTTGATCGCATCCCGGTCAAAAGGAATAGTACGCCCGGCAACTCTAGAAACCCAAGTGAAGGGCTCGTCGTCGTCGGGCAGTGCGTTAGCATAAAACTCCCGCACTGTACCAATGTCATAATGCTCCAAGGGACTTATCAACCTATCCCACTTCTTGGCGTCTATCAACCCGGCGAAAGTTCGGTAAGTGCCCTGCGGGTTGATCAGAAAACGCCTCTCAGGAAGGATTTTTCGCTTCTCCAAAGCGATGTAACGTGCCGCTTGTTTCGGGCCTACAAACTTGTCGTGGTCGAATTGAATCGGCACGGTCCTGGAAGTAGTTGCATCTCCTTTTCTCTTTTTACCAGCTCCAGATCTAGACTCCATTCTGCAAAATATACAAAGAAACAATACACACCAACAAACAGATTAGCCATTAAAACAAAATTCAAAATACTGTCATGTTCGCTGCTGCTTCGCCTAGCGAAGTTGCAGCGAACGGTCGCCCCAGGTCGCCTAGCGAGCTGCTAGCGAACCTTACGGGTTTTGGGATTTTCTGCATTTTCAAGGATGTTTCTCCCAATACCCGTACTCTATGGTTCCTACACAGAACCTAATGATTTCTAATGACAATGAGTCGTTCTATGCTATTGGGGATTGGCTAATTGCATGCAAAACCTAAAATAGATGAAATCCCCAATTTGAAAACCTAAACGACCTAACATTGCAAACTCCACAATATCTCATGCAACCTCCATGTTTCCCATACCAAATTTATCCTATTTGCTATGCATATTTGGAATTTAAGAGTAAACAAAAAGAAAAAGAAGTGGGGCAAACCTTTGGTAAACGGATTTGGAAAAGAGAAGTGGGGAGAGTTTGCAATTGGCGAAAGAAGCACGTGTCGGTGATAAAGATGCAACAGAGGGAGTTTGAGAAACCACGCACGAAATCCTCAGCAGAGCCGTTCAGACAAATTTTTGAAGGTAGGGCAAAATGGCTCTGCTGAAGTGTTTAAATAGAAAACAGTACTGCAGCGCTCGCTGCTGCCTCGCCTAGCGAGCAGCTTGCGAGCATGCTCGCTTCTGCCTCGCCTAGCGAGCTGCAAGCGAGCATGACAGCAAATGCATTTGCAAATGCAGCACTTGCAAGTCATCCAGCCTTGTTTCGCACACTGTAACAGAATTCAACATGATACATAAAACAATAAATACTTACAATGTTGGGGTGCCTCCCAACTAGCGCTTGTTTAACGTCGGCTAAGCTCGACGGTGCGATGCTCACAGGGGAGCATCGAGCGGCTGAGCACAACTCTCGCGATCCACATGACCGCCGAGATACACTTTCAATCGTTGGCCGTTCACGGTCCAACTGTCTTTCTCGTCCATGTCTTCAATGATAATGGCCCCGTACTCTTTTACTTCTTTCACCCGAAATGGCCCGGACCATTTCGATTTCAACTTCCCGGGAAACAACTTCAACCGGGAGTTGAACAATAGGACCAATTGTCCGGGCACAAATTCTTTGGTACGGATCTTCTTGTCATGATACTTCTTTGCTTTTTCCTTGTACAACCAACTTGAGTGGTATGCGGCATTGCGCATCTCCTCCAACTCAAGTAGTTGTACTTTCCTTTTGTTACCGGCCAACTCATGTTCAAAATTTAGAAATTTTAGGGCCCACAAGGCCTTGTGCTCCAATTCAACCGGCAAATGGCAAGTTTTACCAAATACCAATTGAAACGGAGTTAGGCCAATTGGAGCTTTAAAGGCCGTACGGTAGGCCCATAATGCTTCGTCCAATTTTTGGGACCACTCTTTTTTAGAATTAGACACGGTTTTTTCTAGGATTCTCTTAATCTCTCGATTAGAGACCTCCGCTTGCCCGTTAGCCTGAGGGTGGTACGGAGTTGTCACCCTATGCGACACACCATAATGTTTTAGAATTGTTTCCAAAGGTGCATTGCAAAAGTGTGACCCTCCGTCACTTATCAACACTCGGGGGGTTCCAAAACGGGAAAAGATGTTTTTCTTTAAAAATTTTATCACCGTTTTGGCATCCGCCCGAGGTGAGGCAATCGCCTCAACCCACTTAGAGACATAATCAACAGCTACAAGCATGTACTCATTCCCGTAAGAGGGTGGGAAAGGTCCAACAAAATCTATGCCCCAACAATCGAACACTTCCACTTCTTGGATATTTTGGAGAGGCATCTCATCTCTCTTACCTATCCCACCACTTCTTTGGCAACTGTCACAACTTTGCGCATGGGTATGTGCGTCTTTGAAAATAGTTGGCCAATAAAATCCCGATTGAAGAATTTTTGTGGCCGTTCTAACCCCATTATAATGTCCGCCATAAGGCGAGTTGTGACAATGCCAAAGGATGCTCTGGGCTTCATCACCAGTTACGCATCTCCTTAACAGGTTATCGCTACCCAACTTAAACAAGTATGGGTCATCCCAAACATAATACTTCGCATCCGAAAGGAACTTCCTCTTTTGGTTCGAAGTTAGGTCGGCCGGCACACAACCACTAGCCTTGTGGTTTGCAAAGTCTGCAAACCACGGCCTAACTTGAACCTTAAACAATTTTTCATCAGGAAATTCTTCCCGGATTTCCTTTTCAGATGCGGTAACCTCGACATTCACCAAGCGGGATAAATGATCCGCTACCAAGTTTTCCGACCCCTTCTTGTCTTTAATTTCGACATCGAATTCTTGTAACAAGAGGATCCAACGGATGAGCCTTTGCTTCGAATCCGGCTTGGTCAGCAGATATTTAATCGCCGCGTGGTCGGTGTACACCACGACTTTAGACCCTATAAGATAGGACCTAAACTTTTCTAGCGCATACACTATTGCGAGTAGTTCTTTTTCCGTTGTGGCATAATTTATTTGAGCCTCGTTAAGAACCTTACTCGCATAATGTATAGCATGAAAAGTTTTGTCCTTTCTTTGGCCAAGTACCGCTCCAACGGCATAGTCACTCGCGTCACACATTAGTTCAAAATTTTCATTCCAATCGGGAGCGACTATTATTGGAGCGGTAACCAATTTTTCTTTTAAAACCTCGAAAGCTTGCAAACAATCGTCGGTGAAGAGAAATACCTGATCTTTGGCGAGTAAATTGCTCAAAGGTTTAGCCACCTTTGAGAAGTCCTTGATGAAGCGCCGGTAGAACCCCGCGTGCCCCAAAAAACTACGGATGCCCTTCACATTGACCGGAGGGGGTAATTTTTCAATTACATCAACCTTAGCTCTATCCACTTCAAGCCCCCTTTTAGAGACTTTGTGGCCTAGCACAATCCCCTCGGTCACCATAAAGTGACACTTTTCCCAATTTAGCACCAAATTAGTCTTCACACACCTTTCCAACACCGTCTTCAAATTTGCCAAGCATAGACTAAACGTCCCACCAAACACCGAGAAGTCATCCATGAAGACTTCCATTGTTTTCTCTATTAGATCGGCAAAAATAGCTTGGACACATCGTTGGAATGTCGCCGGCGCATTGCAAAGCCCAAAAGGCATTTTTCTGTATGCGAACACTCCAAACGGACACGTGAAAGCCGTCTTTTCATGATCAACCGGGTCAACCGCAATTTGGTTGTACCCGGAGTAGCCGTCTAAAAAACAGTAGTATTGTTGGCCCGATAGTCTTTCAAGCATTTGATCCATAAATGGGAGTGGAAAATGGTCCTTACGAGTCGCGGTATTCAACCGTCTATAATCTATACACATTCTCCACCCCGTTGCTACTTTAGTCGGGATCAATTCGTCTTTGTCATTACGGATTACGGTCATTCCACCCTTCTTCGGAACCACGTGCACGGGACTAACCCACGGACTATCCGAGATCGGGTAAATCATTCCCGCATCCAAAAGCTTCACCACTTCCTTTCTTACAACCTCTTTCATTGTAGGATTTAAGCGGCGTTGTGGTTGAGCCACCGGCTTGAAATCCTCCTCCATCAAAATCTTGTGCATACAATAGGATGGACTAATTCCTTTAAGATCGGAAAGAGTCCAACCCATAGCTTCTTGATTGGTTTTTAGCACAATGATTAGACGGGCTTCTTCTTCTTTTGTCAAAAGGTTGCTTATGATGACCGGCTTTGCCTCGGTCTCATCTAGAAACACATATTTCAAAGTCGAAGGTAACTCTTTTAATTCAATTGGCGCTTTCTCGTCAATTACCTCCTTCTTCAAATTTTCTTCCTCTACTTCCCACGGTTGTAGGTCTTCCAAGCTATCAAGTTCCTTTAAGCATTCCTCAAGAGCTAGCTCCTCCTCAACAGTGAAAACCTCCAATGAGTCGTCGAGAGCTAACTCCATAGGAGATATCTCATGGATATGCTTTGAAACTTCCATAATAGCGTCTTCGATCACATCGATGCGAAAGCTATCATTTCTATCCTTGGAATGCTTCATCGCCTCGAATAGATCAAAGGTGACCTCCTCATTTTGAACACGCACCTTCATTAAACCGTCATCAACATCAATCATCATTCTTGCGGTCTTCATGAATGGTCGGCCCAATATGAGCGGAGCATCATCATCTTCCTCCATATCAATTACAATAAAATCCACCGGGAAAAAGAATTTGTCGACCTTCACCAACACATCTTGGGCTACGCCATGAGGATGGGTCGTCGACTTATCCGCCAATTGTAATGTCATTCGGATGGACTTAATCTCGATGTTGCCAAGCCTCTTGATAATTGACAAAGGTATAAGATTTATGCTCGACCCCAAGTCAATAAGTCCCTTTCCGACATACACATCACCAATTTTAACCGGCAATGTAACTCTTCCCGGATCAACCTCTTTCTTAGGAAGCGTCCTTTGAATGATGGCACTACAGCTCGCATCAAGGACGATGGTCTCCGGTTCCGTATACCTCCGCTTTTTGGTTAGTATGTCCTTCATGAACTTGGCATACTTTGGCATTTGTTCCAAAGCTTCAGCAAACGGAATGTTTATTTGTAATTGCTTAAAAATATCCATGAACCGGGCGTAATGCCGTTCATTTTCCCTTTTGGAAGGGGCATGAGGGTAAGGAAGATTTTGGACCGGAGTAGCGCTCACTACCTCCTTTCCCTTTGCAATTCTAGCACTTTTCCATCTAGGCTTCTTCGCTACCTCCCTTATCACCTCATCATTTTTATTTTCCTCAATCTCCACACCTTTTTCTTGTTCAACTTCACCATTATTTTTATTATTTTCAACTACTTCCTCATCACTCCATACTCCTACTTCACCGTCAACATTTTCTTCCACTATTTCCTCCTCAATCTCCTTCTCTTTCTCTCTTTTTTCACTCTCCACTCTTTTTTCATTTTCACTACCCAACTCCCTTCCACTTCTCGTCATAATCGCCTTACAATGCTCCTTAGGATTTGTTTGCGTATTAGCCGAAAAGAAGGACCGGTTGTTGTTCAGCGAGTTGCTTGGCAAGTTGCCCAACTTGAGTTTCAAGATTTTTTATGGCCGCGTCATTACTCTTTTGATTGGCCATTGACATTTGCATGAATTGCGTCAATGTCTCTTCCAATTTAGAATTGACTACCGGCGGTTGTTGAGATTGATACGGATTTTGGGGAGGATTTTGACGGCTAGAAGAACCACCTCCATAACCTTGGTTATGATAATAGTTGCTTCTAGGTTGGAACCCTTGGTTCCCTTGGAATTGTTGTTGTTGTTGTTGTTGAGGGTGCGGTTGATAAGGTTGTTGTTGTCTTGGTTGATAGTCCCGTTGATTGGCCATGTAATTTACTTCGTCAAAACCGGGAGGTGGACAAAATCCAGTGTCATGTTCACCTTTACAAAGTTCACAACAAGCTATTTGTTTAGCTTTTGACGGTTCTCTTAACTCTTTGATTTGTTGCGTTAAAAGTTCCACTTGTTGTGAGATGAGCTTGTTTTGGGCAAGTATGGCATCATTCGTCCCTAACTCAAGCACTCCCGCCTTCTTCAAAGAATTTCCACGACTTTGACTTTGAAGATCATTCAAAGCCATACGGTTGATAATGTTTGTGGCTTCTTCGGCACTCTTTGACATCAACGAGCCACCCGAGGTGGCATCCAACAACGTCTTACAGTTTGGTTGAAGTCCATTTCTGAAGATATGGATTTGAGTTAATTCATCAAATCCATGCCCTTTGCATTTCCTTAGCATGGACTTGAATCTCTCCCACGCTTCATTCAACGATTCACTGGTTCCTTGAGAAAACACCGAGATGGCCGTCTTTGATTCCATGAATCGGTTATGAGAGAAAAATCTTTCAATGAATTTCTCCTCTAACACATTCCAATCTGTCATTACGGCAGGTGTTTGATCGAGATACCAATCCTTTGCTTTACCGAGCAAAGCGTGAGGAAATAAACGTCTGAACAACGGAAGCTCCTGAGCCTGATCCACTCCGGCAGCCAATGCTATCTCATAGAATTTTGTGAGAAAAGCAAATGGGTCTTCATGGTCCATTCCGGTGAATGGACTCCCATACAATAAATTCAGAGTTCCCGTCTTCATCTCAGCTTGCCTTCCAGTTTGGTTGGCAAACTGAGCGGTGTTCCTTGGACTGTTGATACATGGAGTAGAAATCGGTGGTGGTGGTTGTGGCTTCATGTTTGGTACGAATGGGTGTGGATTTGTGGTTGAAGAACTTTCTCCTTGCTCTTGGCGTTGCCTAGCCTGTTGCCTCCTACGTCTTGTTTTGCTATTGAGCCTCCTTGCGGTTCTCTCGATCTCAGGATCAAAAAGAAGTTCGTCCACAGGGATTTTCCCTCGCATAAAACGTAAGCTGCACACTAAACCAAACAAATTACAAGCACAAGTCAAAAATTCACAAGCTAAAACTTAAACAACCAATGCGATGCTCGCAATATCAATTTACAATCCCCGGCAACGGCGCCATTTTGTTGAGACAGTTTTTAAGTGTCGGGTTTTTGTTATCGTATCCACAGAGATTGTAAGATATCACTGCCGTTCAATGGTTGAATTAATCTTAACTTAATGTAACACTAGGGTTTGGTTTTAATCAAGTTATCTTGCATACAAAGTAATTAATTGCGGTAAAAGTTACGTTTTGATTAATATGAGAAATATTGTCAAAGTTAGGTTTCAATGATTACATTTGCTTTGCATGTATTTGCTCAGTCAACAATCTTATAAACTCCTTTAGATGATAAATAATTTCACAAAGTCCTCTCAATGCGTTTCTCTCGAACACCCATTGTGAGTTTTGTCATTTTGATCCATTGTTTCTCTCGAACACAATCTATCAAAAAGACAACGTTTGGTTCAACCTTATGGTGAACAAAATCATTCGTTACTATCTCTAGCTAACAAACAAGTTTGGATGAAAACCTAGGTCAAGAATCGGTAAACATCTCTCGATCAAATACCAACACAAAGAGTTTTTAAATAGAAACAAAGTTTTCATCATATATTTACCGTTAAAGAGTTTACATATGAGGATCCTTACATTTACACACAAAGCTAGCAATCACCTACATCTAACCTTGACAAATGGAAGACTTAGCTACTCATTTTCATGGTAGCTTGGTCGGCAAGTAAGAAAAGAGGGTTGATCAACATCCAAGTTGAATAATCGAAGTTGGATGGGAATCCACCTTCTTTTTGTGGAAGATGGTAGCTAGATGAAGAGAAATGAAATTAGGGCATAAAATCTCCCACAAAGCAATGCTGTAAAATATCTAGGAGAAAGTACAAAAAATGGAAAAGTTGGTAAAAATGAGGTTTTGTGCCCAAAAGTGGCACCTGCTACTTATAGACAAGTGCAGAACTGTCATGTTCGCTAGGCGAGCATAATAGCTCGCCTAGCGAGGTCCTAAAATGGGCACAAAAAGCCCCTGCGCCCAGAGCAAACAGGGCCTGCTAAACTGTCATGTTCGCCTAGCGAACATACCTTCGCCTAGCGAAGGAAACGCTTCAAGCTCGCCCCCAGCGAGGTTGAGAGGTTTTGCTACTGGAATGCTCGCTGGGGACTCGCTAGAGCCTCGCCTAGCGAGTGAGTGCTGACTGCACTTTTTCACCAAAACAGAATGAATTCGCTGCAGACTTCGCCATGAGCTCGCCTAGCGAATTAATTTGCTAATTTACTGGAGCTGTTCGCCAGGAGCTCGCCTAGCGAACCCATTCTTCGCCACAGCCTCGCCTAGCGAGCAGGCAGATGAAATGCTCCTTTGCTTTGGTTCCTTTGCCAATTCTCTTGTGTCTTTATTATCAATTAATTCATGCCTTTCCTGCACAATAACAAACACATCAAAGGCACCAAGCTTGTTTATCAATGTACGCATTCCATGTAAAATAAATGTGATTTTGACAATTTTAGCAAGGCAAAAGAGTGAAAGATGCCCACATATGATAGCTCAAATAAGCACTTTTGGGCATCTAACAGTTTTCCACATACCCAATCATCTTGAGCACATGGGGACCTACAGGGGCTCCCTCAGCTAACTTGCCTTGAAAAGGGTTTTTTTTTAAACTTCAAACCTTTCATGCCTTTCTTGCTCTTGATAGAGCATTTTCAGGTGTTCGATCATATCGAACGCTGTCATGTTCTCATGTTGCTTTTGCAATTCTGAGTTCATGGTAGCTAGCATGAGACAAGCAGTTTCATTGGCATCATCGACATGCTTCTTATAAGCATCTCTTTCTGCCTTAGGTGCAGAACTAGGAGGTTCCTCTTCAGGAACAGGTGTATCCAAGACATACAACTTTCTATTATGTTTAAGGATAATCCTCAGGTTTCGGTACCAATCCAGAAAATTTGTCCCAGACAATTTATCTTTGTCAAGGATTGATCGCAAAATGTTTGTTAGAGGTGTTTGTTGAGATTAATGAAAATATAAGTATCATTGACATATTTAATTAGGCCTTTAATTAAATATGCTCCCACTATTTTACTCAAAACAAATGACCCTCATCATTTGATTCAGAAAATCCCATTGGAAGATTTTCTAGTGGGTCGAGATCCATATTTCACTTTGTTCTAAGTCCGCGTAGGCGGATTACACAAAACTAGGTTATTTAGGTAGTAACTCCTTCCAATTGTATCTCATACAACTCTCGAAAATTTTAGTTGGGTGAATAACTCCTTATTCCAATCCATCATATGGATCATTCCTAACTCTTGCTTCTAAACATATATAAAATTATTATAATTAAGTTTGACCCATCGTTTTAGCAGTTGGATATTACAATTATCCCATCGCACCTTACTAATATAGAACATGCACCTCGCGTAGGCGAAACCTACATTATCCGATACTAGTCTTGATGATTGCTAAAACTTGGAAAGCAAACATATATAATATTATCATAATTTGTTTAGTTAAGTTTGACCCATTGTTTCAGCAGTTGGATATTACAATTATCCCATCGCACCTTACTAATATAGAACATGCACCTCGCGTAGGCGAAACCTACATTATCCGATACTAGTCTTGATGAGTGCTAAAACTTGGAAAGCATAAACTTAATATGTAATTTGAGGGAATTGTAATCGTTATGATCTCACCGGATTATTTATCATATAAATCGTCTCTCACGTGCATCAACATATATTCGCATGCATCAACATACATACACATGCATCAACATACATAATGAAACAGTTATGGCCCCTAGCGCAATTGTTCTCCCAAGTCAACGAGAGAACCTAAGCTAACCTAATAACGATCTAAGCTTCTCCAAGCAAGACCTTCAAGGTTGTCCTCCTTGGATATTGAATTCTTCTCTTTCTTCATAACATTGTCCTCCTTTGATATTGAATTCTTCTCTTTCTTCATAACATTTTCCTCCTTTGATATTGAATTCTTCTCTTTCTTCATAACATTACATTACAGAAGAAACTCGTTTTACATACGAGGGATTGAGATGAGAAAAGAAGTTACATTAAGAGATTAAAAAGAGAGGCATGACACGCAGGTCGTATTTAAAAAATCCAAAACAAAATGAAGGAAGACTAAGGCCATAACTGATCACCATAAGGCAATAATGGTAAACACATTATTATTATTATTAATTTTTAATTCCTTTAATTAATTAAAACCAAATTAAATTTCGGCGACCAATCATACTGCGCAGAGTTAGCCGGGGTTGGAGGGGCAGCGCCCCTGTCCAAAAAATTTAATGAACAATTCATTTGAAATGGACATTGTTTTGCATCAACACAACCCTTGCGCAGTCACAAAACAGAAACCCCGAGAATTCTGACTCTGTGAGTGTGACGACCGTCACAAGCATGTTACGACCGTCACAGGCCCATGACGAGCGTCACGCGGCCAAAAATAGAAACGCCTAGAATTCTGGATCTATGAATGTGACGACCGTCACAAAGCACGTGACGACCGTCACGTCCAGCTTGTTACGATCGTCACAAGTCCATGGCGATCGTCACGCGACCAAAAACCAGCGCTTTGAAACAGTCAGCAGACGTGTTCCAACAAGCCCTCAATTCACAACTCCTTGACGGCACAACCCTTGCGCCGTCACTAACTCTAATGCACCAATTTCAGACCGTCAAACACACCTCGATTGTTGATTCAGTATGATTGATCAACAGGTCATTGCTTCACCATACTAATGTCGGATTCCGAAGCAAATGACCATTGATCGCTCAAAGGAAAACAACTATTTAATGTTTGAATGAAGGAAACAGAAACAGTATATCATATATACCGTACTTTGCATTAGGATTACTTATATCATATATAAGTTGATCGGTCTTAATTGTGTAACCTATGGACGATCGATGTATCGCTGCTTCACCATACTAATGTCGGATTCCGAAGCATAGTCAACATCAATCATCCAACTCGTACACTCATGATGCCAAATTTAATTACCCGTTTAATTAATTGATTCATTCTGTATTTTAATCATATTAATACAGAAAATAAATAACTATCCGATTCATGGTTTCGTAAGTGGCTCTGATACCACTGAAGGAGAATTGCGATCCAAAACGCAGCGGAAATTAAAATTTTCTCCTTTAGAGATCCTTACGAATGGTCATGATCAGTGATAGAATATTTACCTCTTGTGACGATTGAAACCTTTGGTGCATATCTCTTGTGATGATCAAAACCTTTGATGCAGATCCACAGAGCGATCATGAACGTTGAACGATGACAACGTCTCTACTCAGTCCACACGAAGAGATTCCTTCAATCTCAGTGCTAGCTGGTACGAATGAAGACTTTGAGTGTGTGTGTGTGAGAGAGAGAAAACGAAAATAATGCAACCGCAATGAATGCTTCTGCACAAGGGTTCTATTTATAGAACCACTTGTGTGGGCTTCAAGCTCAAAAGCCCACTTAAGTGTATTTTGGCCCATATCTTATAATATGCCCAAAATCACTTAAGCTCATGGTACCTTACCATATTTCATATTCTACTTAAGTACACCGTACCTTTACGATGTTCTACAATTCACTTAAGGGCACCGTACCTTACGGTGTTCCTTAGTTACTTTATCTCTCATCAATCCGCCCTTTGTGTGTGACCCTGTAGGTTTTCGCGGCATTGACAATTATATTAAATCATGTATTTAACATAATAAATAATGAGCGGTATCTAGCAACACATCACTGCTACCCAAGACACGAAAATGTCATGTGATCTGACAATTCCTTCTATGATAATACTTATGTGTATAATTACCTTTTTGCCCTTATGTCTATATTGAACACAAGGCATAAACCGTGTCATCCTTGTCCAATTCAATATTGGGCCCATAGACATTTATCCTGTTATGCAGGAGGGGCAAATTCCATCTAGGTCACTCATGTCCCTCAGCATGCTTCGTGGAGTACCCATCAACTGTCTTTATGGTTATCCAGTTACGGACAACGTTTGATCAGCAATAAATCACTTGACTCTACATCTAGGGTCCATAGTGGTTTCAGGTCGAAGAGTGGTATACACCATTATCACCTCGAGAATAACTTATGACACTTTGCATAACTTTCTATATAGTATTCTCATAGCGGGTCAATCCGGTATAAATATTACTCTTAATATTCATACCTATGTTTAAGACTTGATAACTCCTTATCCATGATCCATGAGATGTGATCATCAGTCTATATACATAATAGTCTTAATGCTTTAATGTCATCCCACTTCACAATAAAGCTCGACTACGGATACTTTAAGAATAATGTCCTTATGTTTAATGTGATCTCATGATTAAGTCATACTTGATACATTAAACAGACTAGCTATTCTAGGAACTTTATTAAACAAACGTAATAAAGAAAAAGCCTTTTATTATTAATAAATAATTCGATACAAGTACCAAAAGTATTGGCCTCTAGGGCTTACACCAACATGGTGACCATTGGTGAGAGGATGGAACACGGGTTGAAGAATGGAAAATTGTTAGCATTATTGGTTCATCTAATGATGCGAATAAGTTTTCTATAAACTTCCAAAAGAAGAAGGAGGGAGTTACGAGTGATGTTTCACATAGTAAGTGGAAACCCCACAATAGAGGATATCAACAACCTTGTAGGCATCAACAACCTTTCGCACCTGCATCGTATTATGTGAAACCTTATGTGGTAGTCATAACACCCGCAATTCATCCTCCATGATCTCAAGTTGCACCTGCTTATCAAAACCTATGGTTCAAGCACCTAAATAATATAATGCTCCGCAGAACCAGAATCACAACTATAGGAATTGTTAGAACAACATTTGGTTTTGCATCTATACCTTGAGTTTTGATGATAATAATGTTGTATTTATGTGAGAACAATTTTGGTACCCTAATGGTTTGTTATCATGTAGCTTTAATATCCAGTTATGATTCTGAGTATATTATGTGCAACGTCATCAGTTTCTGAACAACGAGTTCCATTTCTATTTTTGCGCCAATTATAAGAAGTTCTGAAAGATGTTAAATATTGTTATTACAATGTATTTTATGCTTCTGTGTTGATTCACTCGTGAGAAGCTTCTGAGGAGACGCTATGTTATTACTACAACGTTCTCTCAGTTCGTGCTTCTGGATGTGACTCTGATCACCAAGCTTTTGAAGAATGGCAAGCTTCTAAAGAATGGAAAGCTTTTGCAGTTGTGTTATATAGATGAAAATTCTAAAGATCTCAAGACAAACGACTGAGGTTATCAAGGTTTTGACTGTAGATTCTAAAGACTCTGAAGATTTTGAAGATACTGAAGATCTCAAGCCAGACTACTGACGTTGTCAAGGTTTTGACCAAGGATTCTGAAGTTTTTGAATCCAACTTTATGTTTCTTCATGTCATGTTTCATCAACTTTTATCAGAAGTCAATGAACTCGAAGATAAGATAAAATAGGTGTGATCAAATAGTACATAGTACAAATCAAATATCCTTTCCACTACCTGATTTTATGGGCAAGGACAATACTATACATCACACCTGTCACTAATTTTGTGGGCGAAGAATAGTACACAATATCACTCCTTTCACCATCCAATAGTGGACAACCGCTCTATAAGCTTTCCCCACTTTTCTATCAAATGGTCTTCTTCTTATGCTATATATTGGAGACTTGAAGAAAATAAGAAAGATAAATGTTGTTGGTGCTACAACATTTTGACAAGTCTATTTCTTTGTGAAAAGGTATCAACTTTTATACACAGTTTTTCTTTAAGTATTTGTTTATCATTTGTGTAAAATCTGTTTATATAGAAGCAACGTGTAACATACAAAATATTATTCAAATTGTTTGTTTGATTCCTTAAGGAGACTAAGGTATAGTCGGATCCTTGAGAAGACAAAGAAGTTTATTCTTTATGAGTCCTTAAGGAGACTTGGGTATAGTCGGATCCTTGAGAAGACAAAGAAGGTTATTCTTTGCGATTATTGTAATCTGTTGATTATAGTGGATTAAGTCCTTGTGTATAAGTAAAAATCACCTTGGCGGGTGGACTGGAGTAGCTTTGAGTTTCAAGCGAACCAGGATAAAAATACTTGTGTTTTTATCTCTTTATTATTAATTTTTAAATGGTGTTCTTGAGTTGGTAAAAAACTTTTGTTTTATAAAACCCAATTCAAACTCCCTTTTCTTATGTTTTTCTCACCTTTAATTGGCATCAGAGCTCTGGTTCTGATTATGATAAAAGATATCAACAATTTACCATGTTCAGTACTGATATAGTTTGTGTGAGAATCAATGGTTGCTACTAACGATGCTAACATTGTTAACAATAATGAAAGATATCACTACAGTGCAAAACCACCAATCTTTGATGGTGAGAAATTTGATTATTGGAAAGACAGAATAGAAATTTTGTTTCTTGGTTACGTTGTTGATCTTTGGGATCTTGTAGTCGATGGCTACATTCACCCAGTTAATGCTGAAGGAAATAATATAACAAGAAATGTTATGACCGATCAATAGAAGATAGATTCAAAAATCATCATAAGGCCAAAACTATATTGATAAATTCTATCTCTTATACTGAGTAAGGGAAGATAACAAACATAGATTCTGCCAAATCCATATTTGACTCTCCGAGATGACTCAAGAGGCGAATGCTCAAGTAAAGGAGACAAAGGCATTGGCCTTAGTCCAGAAGTATGAGGCATTCGAAATGGAAGATGATGAAACATTTGAGACTAGGTTCTCAAGGTTTCAGATGCTAGTTGTAGGACTGAAAGTTCTAGACAAATGATACTATACAATTGCCCATGTTAAGAAGATTATCAGAAATCTTCCTAAAAAATGGAGACCTATGGTAACTACTTTGAAGCTGGCAAAGGATCTAACCAATATCAATCTTGAAGAACTTGTCAGTTCTTTAAAAATCCACGAAATTGAGCTCGAGGAAGATGAACCTCAGAAGCAAGGTAAATCAGTTGCTTTAAAGCTTGAGCATGAGAAGACAAAATCTTATCAAGCCGAGGAAGAATCAGAAGGATCTAATGAAGACTCGGATCATGATGATGAGTTGTCTCTAATTTCAAAGAGAGTCAACAGACTTTGGAAGCACAAGCACAATGGTCAAGGGAAGTTCAGAGGAGCCAGAAGGACTGATGGTCGTTTTTGTTAGAACAAGATTTTGGGTCTACAATTTATCTCTAAGTTTTGATGATACCAAAGGATGAAACATTTTAGTACCCTAATGAATTTCTCTAAGTGTGCAAGACTCTAACGGGAAATGAATCTGACGTCACATTAGCTGACTTAGAGTCAAAGGCATTTGTTCTGACTCTGAAGACAACGATGTCCACAGTATCTGAGATCTGAAGACTCTGATACTATGAATCTGAAGGATCCCACATATGATTACTCTGATGATATTTACATCTGACGAATGTCCAACTTAAGATCAATCAAGAACTTCTGTAGAGAAACATATCTAAGCAACTATCTGAAGAATATAAGATTTAAAAGAAGTATCTGAATTCCGCGCACTCTGATTTACACACTTCAGATCAGATCAAGACTTGACAACGAAGTATTCTAAATATGGTATGAATCTATATATGGAGAAAATTGAATACTCTCTTAAACTACTATGAAAAGGACAATAAACTCCATGTCATTTATGTCCCACCATTGACAAGATGTCAGCATCAATTCTTCGTCCAACGCTATCATCTCCAAGCACTATAAAAAGGCCCAACGCTCATCATACCAAATACGAAGCTATTACACAAGAATACTGCAAATAAAATCCAATCATTCACTAATTATTGTTCTATATTTTCACACGAGTTATTGCTCTTAGTGTGAAATTCTATTGTCCTTATTATGTTCATATTGCTTGCTTAGAAGCACTAAACACCTTCTTGTAATTCTAAAATAGTTGTTGTATAATTCCTCAAGTGACTTGTGAAGTCTGTAGACTTGAGAGGGATAAGAGATCACTATACTCTTAGACGTTTGTTGTAATCTTTCTAGATTATTTGATTAAGTCCTTATTGAAGGAGAAATCACCTTGGCCGGGTGGACTGGAGTAGCTTTGAATTTCAAGCGAACTAGGATAAACTTCTACGTTGTTTGCTGTGATTTTTCGTGTGTGTGGCATTTGCAAAAGTTTTTATTGTCAATGAAAAACAATTCAAACCCCCCTTTGTTGTTTTTCTCTAGATTCAATTGGTATCAGCGTTTCGTCTCTGTTATTGATTTTCAAATCAAAAACTTAATAGTGTAGAGAGATCCAGCGTGAGAAAAACATAATGACTAACACCAATGAAAGAGATTGCTACAACCCTAAATCTCCAGTTTTTGATGGAGAGAAATTTGATTATTGGAAGGACAAAATCGAAAGTTTCTTATTAGGCTATGACGCTGACCTATGGGACATAGTTACAAATGGCTATGAACCACCTGTATTTGATGATGGCATCGTCATTACCAGAAGTAAAAGGACAGATGATCAGAAGCGTGATTTCAAAAATCACCACAAAGCCAAAACAATTTTGTTGAATGCAATATCCTGCAATGAATATGAAAAGATCACCAACAGGGAAACATCTAAATAAATACTTGATTCCCTAAAGATGAATCACGAAGGCAACTCTCAAGTTAAAGAGACTAAGGCTCTGGCCATAATTCAAAAATATGAAGCCTTCAAAATGGAGGATGATAAAGATGTATAGGTAATGTTTTCTAGATTTCAAACTTTAATTGAAGGACTCAAGGTTCTGGACAAAGGCTACACAACTGCAAATAATGTCAAAAAGATTATCAGAAGTCTGCCAAAGAAGTGGAGACCCATGGTCATTGCCTTGAAGCTATCAAAAGATCTGAACAACATAAGCCTGGAAGAACCCATAAGCTCCCTCAGGAGTCATGAGATAGAGATAGAGGAAGATGAGCCTCAAAAGAAAAGCAAATCAGTGGCTCTGAAGTCCAAATCAGAAAGACGAAAGCCAGAAAGGAACAAAGTCTTTCAAGCTAAAGAAGAAGACGATGATGACTCTGAAAAGGATGATTCTAATGATGAAGAAGAGTTATCTCTTCTAAACAGGATAGTTAAATAACTTTGGAGAAAAAGGAATAACAACTTCAGAAGACACAGACAGAAGGGAGATCGTTCAGAATCAACTTCCAGAAGCAAACCAAACAAAGAGGTAACCTGGTATGAATGTAAACAACCAGGACACTACAGAAATGGATGTCTAAATCTTAAGAAACATAGTTCCAGAAAAGAAGGATTCAAGAAAAACTCCTTCAAAACCAAGAAGGGACTCATGGCTACCTGGGACAACTCTGAACCTGACGCCTCATAATCAGACTTTGAAGAGGAACATGCAAATGTTGCTTTCATGGCTACCACGTCTAGAAGTACATCCGAAAGAGAATCTGACTCTAAAGAGGTATTTCCTTATCTCTCTTGCTCTGATTTAGAAGCATGCTTATCATAACCTCTAAGTTCCTATCATAAGCTTCGACAAAAATTCAAGATCCTAAAAAGGGTCCATGAAGAAACTGTTGAAGAATGTGATAAGCTTGAAACATAAGTTTTTGAACTTAAAGGAAACATTTTTGTTCTAGAAAAGGAAAATTATTTTTCAAACAAAAATGCTTAAAACTTGAAGAAACTCTTTCCAAAACTCCACAAACTTCTAATACTATCATATATAAATATGAAAAAGCTTTTCAGAATTTTGTGAAAAATGGGCTTGAAAGAAGTAAAATGGCTTCTACAATTTATGGTGTTAGTCAAAATAAGACAGGTGCACCCCACGACGACACACTCGGACGAATAAACCTCTTATCAAGCAAATCCTCTAGTTGACTCTTCAACTCTTTCAATTTAGATGGTGACATCCGATACGGAGCCATCGATACCAGACTAGTACCAGGAATCAAATCAATCGTGAATTCAACTTCATGTTCAGGCAGCAAATCACTAACCTCATCAGGAAACACTTCAGGAAAATTACGAACAATTGGAAATTCACCCATTGTTCCATTTTCACTAAGCTTCAAACTTAACATAAACACTTCAGCACCATCTCGCACAGATTCATTCACTTGTTGAGTAGACAAGAATAAATCACCTTCCTTATCTAGATCAAGAAAAAGAACAGCTCTCGCAAAACAATTGATATAGACATGGTTGGCCCTCAACCAGTTCATTCCCAAAATAACATCAAGTTGACTCAATGGAAGGCACACTAAATCCACTTCAAAATATTTATCACAAATATTCAACAGACATTTCAAACAAACAAATGAATTAGTTACTGAACCCATAGCCGGAGTATCAATAACCATGCTTCCACGCATAACAAATAATTCAAGATTCAATCTCTTAGCACGATCCAAAG
The DNA here is from genome assembly GCF_024323335.1 of Lathyrus oleraceus. Lineage (NCBI taxonomy): Eukaryota > Viridiplantae > Streptophyta > Magnoliopsida > Fabales > Fabaceae > Lathyrus > Lathyrus oleraceus. The sequence continues at coordinate 302,454,943 of NC_066584.1, forward strand.
AAATAAAAGAATGTGTCGCACCGGTATCAATAATAGCAATCAAAGGCATATTATTAATAAAGCGCGTACCTCGAATTAATCTCTCCTCATCAGAAGTATCAGCACCGGACAATGCAAACACTTTCCCTTTGGCTTGCTCCTTCTTCGGCTTGTTGCACTTGGTACTAATATGCCCTTGCTCACCACAGTTGTAGCAAGTCACATTTGAACCAACCCTGCAATCAAAAGATTTGTGACCTTGCTTGCCACACTTGAAACAAGTCACATCGCCCTTAGGACACTCGAGAGCACGATGTCCCTCAACACCACATCTGAAGCACTTTACAGGAGTGTGACATCCTCCCCCACTCGACTTCTTGCCATCACCAGCTTTCTTCTTACCATCATACGGCTTCCCTCAGAATTTCCCTTTTCCTTTCTTATCATGCAGGGGCTTGTAATGAACAACACTCTCACGGCTATCCTCATCATAGATTCTACTCTTGTTAACCAACTCAAAAAATCTCGTAATTTGTTGGTAACCAATTGCCTTCTTGATATCAGGTCTCAAGCCATTCACAAACTTAAGACACTTAGATCTCTCAACATTAGCAATATTGTAATGGGGACAAAATTTGATCAACTCCTCAAACTTTGCAGCATACTCAGCTACGGTACCATTACCTTACTTCAACTCAAGGAATTCAATTTCCTTCTTTCCACGAACATCTTCTGGAAAATACTTCTCCAGAAAAGCATCACAAAAAAGTGCCCAAGTCACTTCAATGTCATCCTCATCAAATCTCTGAACAGTGTTGCGCCACCAATCCTTAGCTTCTTTCTCAAGCATATGAGTGCCAAACTGCACCTTCTGCACATCTGAACAGTTCATAACTCGAAAGATTTTCTCAATCTCCTTCAACCACTCTTGAGCTTTGTCAGGTTCATGAGCTCCTTCAAAAGTTGGCGGATTGTTCCTCTGGAACTTCCCCAAAGCACGTAACTCATCAATATCACGCTCCCAATCACCACCATTCATTTGCGGAATGTCACCAGCCAACAGGGTCAATGCCGCCGCAAGCGCATCATCATTCCTTCCAGCAACCATCTTCCTGCTATACCAACCAAACAACTACAACAACAAGGATTGTTAAACAAACCGTATTGATTGTGTCATACACACAAATCAGATACAACAGAATCAAACAAATTCATAACCTAGCTGAATGACTGAATACAAAGTATATTAAAGCATGCATACACGAGGGCATCACATTTACTTCTGCCAGAAATAACCCATGCCATGGTCACATACAAGTAACACGGATTATAAATCAAAATTAAATAACCAACATGCAAACTCACACATCGGAATAACACCTCTCTTCATAAATGGTAAATAGTGATGATTCCCATAAATCATCTACCACAAAATATCATTTTGGGCTCTAAGGCCACTCAACATCAAAACCAACATATCCAAATAACAAGATAAAAGAAAGCACAAAAATATCTCTCAACATCAAAACAAATATAAATAATCCCATAAACCCAAGTGTTACATGACCAGAGCACTATAGACTACCTAGTAAATACACAATAAGAACTAGCCTCCGAATCTAATCCTTGTGCGAAGCACCACTATCTCAGGTACCTGAGCGATATCGCGATAGAACATCATTCCAACAGAAGGGTGATAATTCAAATCATTATAGAAAAACATAATAATATGAAATGTATAAAAAACATACATATATTATTAGTATTCGTCACGCTTCATACAAACATGCATCATATCATCTTATTAAAGAATCACATGTTTATCATCATACGACATGGCTCAACAATCCACAAGTATTCATTTATAAATACTAAACGATGTACAAAAGTCATATTTCACAACATATCGATTTCATGTACATATTATCATCCATCATCATTTATAAATCATCATCAAATATGTATATAACTTTCACATTATTCCATTATGTATACAAGTCACCATTTCATCACATATATCACAAATATGCACACGTATCACATCAACAACACATCAACAATTCATATCAAATGGATCACCTAAAATCCATGTATATGCATATCTACCAAAATCATATCCACACAATCATATCACATAATCATAGAAACAACAATTCACACCGTCACGTGTGACTCAATGTGTGACTCAATGCGATATACACGTGGATCCAATTCGTTATCATTTCCGGCTTGCTGAGCATCTCTCAAATAGACTAGATAACCACCTCTAAAGCTCGATTCATTCTTAAGCTTTCAAACCCCATTCGGCGTTAGGTTTAGGACAAGCAAATAATCTACGCGAGATTATCCAACATTGCCTCTTTCATAGACTCGTGCTAGTGTAAGTATGCAACAACAACGAGACTCATGCAATTAATACGATCGTAACCCCTTAATCATGCATAAGCATACCACATCCAACATTTGCATAACATACACCTAACATGACTTTAATCACAAACAATACATCAAATAACATTCATCATCTCATCACAACACAATAACATAAAGCAAGCAAGCCAATTCATGTTATTCATCAAATTCACCAATTCAAATCATCACATACATAATTTCAAGTATTATGTTTCTTCACAAAACCCATCTAAAACCATCCAATATATGACAAACAATAGAAAACATGTCATTCACATTCACCACAAATACAACATACATCCATATTAGGATTCTTTTGATAAATTATTAATCTACTGTTATCAAAATGAATATCATATTATAGATAGTATTCTTAGCTTCGTAACGGTCCAAACGACACCTCAAACGGAGTTACGGTTCAAAAGTTATTGAATTTACAAGTTTTTCAAAATGCTGTCAAAAATTAGAAAATTTGCTGTTGCGAAAATGCTATCAAAAATCAGAAAAACTGTTGTTGCGAAAATGCTACTGTCCAGCACGAATTTTCATCATTAATCCATCATTTTTCATGAAATAAATAGTTATACAACCTATATATATATATATATATATATATATATATATATATATATATATATATTATATATATATATATATATATATAACTATTAGGATCATAGAAACAAGATTCTAAGCTCCACTAATTTTCACCAAAATCTCAAATCAATCATTTTCAAGTGAAACTCAAACATACAATTATGCACCAAATCATGTTCTATACACATACCTATTCATGGAATTCAATATAGAAACATCATAGCATAGCATAAACATCAATTTCATGGATTAAAACATAAACACATGTTAGGGTTTCTCAAAAATCAAAATCCCCAAATCCTAAGTTCATGATATCTAACCCACATACATTACATACATTATGTTTATCCATAACCACTTGAAATTCCACCCTTACCTTAGTATAGATGAAATCTCTAGGTCCTTCTTCTTCTAGTTTCCTCTTCTCCTCTTTCTCTTCTCTTCTATTCTCTCTTCTTCTCTTATTTTACAAAACTAACTATAATCTCTAAAACCCTTACTATCTTTTTAACTCATAATCGGTTTAACTCACTTATCCACGCATTCTAATTAATTAGGCCCATTACTAGACAATTGCTATTTCTACTCATAAAATTTAATTATTCAAATAACACATATATTCAAATAATTCAAATAATCACCAGAACACATATTTAATTAATTATCACACCAAAAAATGATTAATTAAAATAAACACCTAATAAGTAAATACGGAAATTAAATCGGGGTGTTACATGGCCCATATCTTATGATATACCAAAATCACTTAAGTGCGTGGTACCTTACCATATTTCGTATTCTACTTAAATGCGTCGTACCTTACGATTTTATACAATTCACTTAAATGCACAGTACCTTACGATGTTCCTTATTTACTTTATCTCTCATCAATTCGTCCTTTTGCGTGTGACCCTGTAGGTTTTCGCTGTATTTCCAATTATATTAAATCACATATTTAACATAATAAACAGTGAGTGATATCTAGCAACACATCACTGCTACCCAGGAAACGAAAATGTCATGTGATCTGACAAGGCATATACCGTGTCATCCTTGTCCATTTTAATATTGTACCCTTAGAGATTCATCCTGTTACGAAGGATGGACAAATTCTATCTAGGTCACTCATGTTCCTCAGCATGCTTCGTTGAGTACCCATCAACTGTCTTTATGGTCATCCAGTTACGGACAATGTTTGATCAGCAATAAAGCACCCGACTCTACTTCTAGGGTCCATAGTGGTTTCAGGTCGAAGGGTGGTATACACCACTATCACCATGAGAATAACTTATGACACTTTTCATAATATTATATATAGTATTCTCATAGCGGGTCAATCCAGTATAAATATTACTCCTAATATTCATACCTATGTTTAAGACTTGATAACTTTTAATCCATGATCCATGAGATGTGATCATCAGTCTATATACATAATAGTCTTAATGCTTTAATGTTATCCAACTTCACAACAAAGCTCGACTATGGATATTTTAAGAATAGTGTCCTTATGTTTAATGGGATCTCATGATTAAGTCACACTTGATACATTAAACGGACTAGTTATTCTAGGGTCTTTATTAAACTAACATAATAAAGAAAAAACATTTTATTATTAATAAATAATTCGATACAAGTACCAAAAGTATTGATCTCTAAGAATAACTATCCCGTATAATGTATCAAGTGTGACTTAATCATGAGATCCCATTAAACATAAGGACATTATTCTTAAAGTATCCGTAGTCGGGCTTTGTTGTGAAGTGAGATAACATTAAAGCATTAAGACTATTATGTATATAGACTGATGATCACATCTCATGGATCATGGATAAGGAGTTATCAAGTCTTAAACATATGTATGAATATTATGAGTAATATTTATATTGGATTGACCCGTTATGAGAATACTATATAGAATGTTATGCAGAGTGTCATAAATTATTCTCATGGTGATAGTGGTGTATACCACCCTTCGACCTGAAACCACTATGGATCCTAAATGTAGAGTCGAGTACTTTATTGTTAATCAAACATTGTCCGTAACTGGATGACCATAAAGACAGTTGATGGGTACTCAACGAAGCATGTTGAGGGACATGAGTGACCTAGATGGAATTTGCCCATCATGCGTAATAGGATGAATGTCTAAGGGTCCAATATTGAACTGGACAAGGATGACACAGTCTATGCCTTGTGTTCAATATAGACATAAGGGCAAAAGGATAATTGTACACATAAGTATTATCACAAAAGTATTTGTCAGATAACATGACATTTTCGTGTCTTGGGTAGCAGTGATGTGTTACTAGATACCGCTCATTGTTTATTATGTTAAATATGATTTAATATAATTACCAATGCCGCAAAAACCTATAGGGTCACACACAAAAGGACGAATTGATGAGAGATAGAGTAAATAAGGAACACCGTAAGGTACAATGCACTTAAGTAGAATACGAAATATGGTAAGGTACCACGCGCTTAAGTGATTTTGGTACATCATAAGATATGAGCCATATACACTTAAGTGGGCTTTTTAGCTTGCAGTCCACACAAGTGGTTCTATAAATAGAACCCTTGTGCAGAAGCATTGGATCAGATGAAATTTCATTTCTCTCTCTCTCTCTCTCTCTCTCTCTCTCTCTCTCTCACACACCACACAACACACACACACACACACACTCAAAGCCTTCATTCGTAGCAGCTAGCACTGGGACTTAAGGAATCCGTTTGTGTGGGCTGAGTAGAGGCGTTGTCACTATTCAACATTCGTGATCACTCCTTAGATATGCATCAAAGGTTTTAATCGCCACAAGAGGTAACGATTCCATCACTGATCATGCCCATTTGTAAGGATCACTAAAGGAGAATTTTTTTAATTCCGTTGCGTTTTGGATCACTATTCACCTTCATCCTGAACCGAGATAATGTATTATTTCTATCCCTTTTCGGTTTGAACCCCGAATCGAGATGCTATGAATTTTCCTCTTCAGTGTGAATCTCGAATCGAGATGCTACATTTTCTATCCCTCTTCGGTGTGAATCCCGAATCGAGATGTTATTTCTATTCCTCTTCAGTGTGAATCCTGAATTAAGATGCTCTTTCTATTCCTCTCCGGTGAAAATCCCGGGTTGAGATGTTGTTATTCTTATTCCTCTTCCATGTGAATCCCGAATCAAAATTCTTTCCTCTTCGGTTAGTCCCGAATAGAGATGTTCCTTTTTATCCCTTTTCGGTGTGAATATCGAATCAAGATGCTCTAACTATTTCTCTTTGGTATGAAATTCGGGTAGAGATGCTCTATTTATTCCTCTCCGAGTTGATTTTCGGATAGAGATGTCGTCGTGCGCATTCCTATCTGAGTTGATCCCCGGGTCAAGATGCTACCACCTTTGTTCCTCCTCAGTAGTTGTCACTTAATTTTGGTCGATCCCCATTGAGTCTTCTATCCCAAATAGCTTGTCAAGAATTATCCCAAGTTACACTAGTTCCAAATCATCCAATTTTTTTTTTAAATTTTCCCAAAATCAATTACAAATCAAACCAATTGAATTAATCCATTTCAATGCTCAATTAACCCAATTTCAATGCTCATCTCGAATTTTTCACTATAAAATAAGAGAGAGAAAAGATCCTATATATATATATAATATAATATATATAATATATATATATATATATATATATATATATAATTATATATATATATATATATATATATGCACGTGAAAATCAGTAGAAAGTAGGAAAAAAAAATAGGCACTAATACAAATACCCACAATACACACTATCAAAAACTCAAAAGAAAATCTTCACCCTTTAATCCACAAACCTGTTACAATAAATAAACAGTCCAACCCACAAATCTGAAAAAAGCCATCAACATCATGCTATGCACAACATAAACAACAATAAGAAATCCGAAAAACACATCCACCTACGAAACAAAATCGAGAAGAAAGACGAATAACATAATAAAAACAGAGAGGAATCACAACCCCGTGGAATCGTCCACCACCGCCGGTCCAGATCCCTCATTTTTGCACCATTTGGTAGCTTTTTCTCTCTTTTACTTTTATCTATGAATTTTACTTATTATTATTATTATTATTATTATTATTATTATTATTATTATTATTATTATTATTATTATTATTATGACTATTATTAAATTAATTTAAAAAAAAGTTGGAAATTGTTATGGCCCCACATGAGTTTCTTTTGTGAAGAATGAGAAAGCTTTTACGCTGCCTTTTCTATTTTTTTTTATTTTTTTTATTTTTTTCATTTTTATTTTCATGTAATTACTTTATCATTTTGTTTTATTTATTATTTTGCTTGAGGTGGTTACTAATAGTTGATGGATTGAAGTCCATTGACTCTTTGTTCTTACACACCTTGAACTATTATATGTATCCCTTTGAGTTTATTATTATTGTTATTTTTTTATTTGTCTTTTTATTTATTGTAATATTATAAAAATATATAAAAAAAATAAAAAATAAAAAAAATATTGAAACACAAAGAAAAATTATATTATAAAAATATAAAATATTAAAATTATTTAGTTACTTAGTTCATCTTTTCTCATTTTACTAATTTAGGTTGGATCAGTTAGGTTGTTAATATATAAAGAAAAAATATTAATTTATTTATTTTAATTCATTCAATTCAAAAAATATCAAAAATGAATTTTATTTCAAATAAATTCAAAAACACAAGAATAAAATCTTTTTCTCTTGTAAGTATTTAGAGGATAAAAATGTTCATTTAGATAGGTTTTCTTTTATTAATGAACAACTACAAATAACAAAAACAAAAAAATAATAATAAATATAAATATATATATATATATATATATATAATATATAATATATATATATATATATAATATAATATATATTATATATAATATATAATATATATGATCATGACTATATTTTTAAATTAAATTAAAACTATATTTTTTTAAATTAAATTGGTTGGCCGGCGTCACGCCTTATCGATCAATAATTCAATTGGAAAATTTAAAATCAATACAAAGACATCAAATTACTATTTCTCCGTCCTGGTGCGTTGAGACGTTTTTCTAAAATAAACTTTTCTCCACCCATGTGCGTTGATATCTTATCTTTTTACAAATAAAACCAATCAACACAATATTTTTTAGACGAACTATAGTACTCTCATTCTTCATTATATTTGAGGATACATAGACATAGAGTTGTGACACTCTGGCGAGTACAATAATAAAAAATCTTTTTTTCGTTGTGATTAAATCCTTCTTAAAAATAACTTAATAATTTACTTTTATAAATGAATAAATCAAAGCATTAAGAAAGTCATAAGTAATTAGGAAAGCATCCCTTAGATAAACATAGTAACCCTAGACCTATAAAAGGTTCTCATTAAGTACAATGAAAGTGAGGGGTGCTAACACTTTATCCTTACTTAATCAACTCCCGAACCCAAATGTCTTATCCTTACCTTTTAAATTGTTTTTTCATTATAGGAACAAGGAACAAATAAAAGATAGTGGCGACTTTATAATTTTCACGCTGCGATAATAATTAAGTAAGAATCATAAAAGGAAACAATGACAAGAACCTTCATATCCATTATAACCATTTCCATTCCAAAAAACTTTTGTGTCGCATTTATATTTGATACAAATCATAAGCGAATCCCTCTGACAACAATGTCCCATGATTCCTTTGTAGTAGTTATTTTCTTAACAAAATCACATCTTTCGGCGACCATTTAAAATACCTCATACATAAGTAGTAAAAAATATAAATTTACTAGAGATTAACGAATCAAAGAAGAGAGAAATGGGAGAAAAAATTGATCTTATTTATATAATTGAAATCATAAGCAAAAATCAAGATAAAGTTAAATAAATTACCTGAAAATTGAAGAAATGACATTATGATGAGATGGATCGGAATTCAGAGAAGATAAATTAGAATTTAAGGGTTTGCATTGAGAAACCCATTTGGAAGTGAACCTGCAGTGTAGTTGTTTGTGTTCATGAGTAGAATTTCAGGGTTTGTATTGAGAAACCAATTTGAAATTAAACTGACTTGTTTGTTCTCGTTGCCCCAAATAATTCACATAGTATTAAGAAACAAAATTGGGTGTGAACTAACATTCTTTTTGTTTGTTTTCAAGGCCCAAGTTAATCAATCAATCAATTATTAATATTAATGACCATTTTAAAATAGTAAGCATTTTAATAAGATGACAAATGACAAACGACAAACTTGCCAAAAAAAACATCTTGTTTTATTATATTCTATGATTAGCTCTTAAATTTGAGCTGTTAAACTAACCTCAATAATTGAACTTGATTAAATGTCTGCTTAGTTAGTATACATTTTAAATTAAATACATTTTTATTTTAAATCATTATTATAGATAATAATTATAATGTTAGTAAAAATATATATACATTTTTTTTAATGCTAATGAAAAAACATTAGAATTTATTGTTTGAAATATTTTTAATGTTAATAAAAAAAGACTAGAATTTTACTATAGTGATCATATTTTAAAATAATGATAGTATATCATTTATTATTAAATATAAATCAATAAGGTTAAATAAAAATAATTTTGGCCCATGCAGGTCTCGAACCTGCGACCTTCGCGTTATTAGCACGACGCTCTAACCAACTGAGCTAATGGGCCATTTGTTTTTTTTAGTAACTAAGTTATTTAAAATATTTGTAATCATTTTTACATATCCGCATTATTTTGGACGATAATTATAATAATTATTGAGATACAAAACCATAACAAAGATAATTATCATAATTATGAAGAGTGGTTGGAAATTAAGTTTGATTGCAAAAGGAAACTTTCCAATATTTGAGAATTTTTAACATGTAATTTTGCAAAGTCGTTGCCGATAATATTATATATTTCATTTACCTATTATACAAGAATTGTTCATGTTTACACTAAAATAAAATAATTCATTAATTACCTTATTTTTATCATGATATCACAAAGCCTTTGTGAACACTATCATGCAACCTATAATCATGACTTCAGTATCTCTCAATGTTAGCAAATTTATGAATCTAAAACTAAACCCTACAGATTAAACATTGTGGTGGAAACAAGCCTTAGCTCTTTGAGAAATTCAAAACATGGTTGGTTACCTCACAAATAACAACCCAGCATCCACACAAACTAAAAATAATTTGTTCCAAAATTAACCGATAGATTCCTCACCAAGCACATGAAAAATCGTCTTCTTTGAGTTTGGACTATTTTTTGGCATCAACATAGTCCGTGTTATTTGGATTGCACTTATATATGCATATGCAAAATATTCATAAGAACGTGCATTCATTATACATAGAAAAATCACGTACCTTCGCAAGAAGGATGACCAAACAATTGGTGAATATATTCGTATTTTCAAAGAATTATCTAAGGAAGAAGCTCCACTAAAAGAAAGAAAGAGAAAAAAGAATGAAATGAATAAATAAGTAAGCAAGTGATTTTGTTGTATACACTTTTTTTGAAACATTCATATACTTGGATTCGTGCTTAGACCTTTTTACATCATATGCTAAGGGATATTTGTAAACATGTTATCAATTATTTGTCTATATGATTATATTTACTCAAAGGGATGAGTGTTAGCCACATTCTTTAAGACAACAAAGAGATCTAGTTGAGATTAAGTCCGTGTTTGAGAAATCTAAGATATAGGTAAGTTAGACCAAGAAATATCTTTAGTGACATTGTAATCAGTTGAATTATAATAAAAATCTCTCAGTGTGAAGAAACTATACATAACTCAGAGTTTGGGGAAGAACCTAGGTGAAATATGCGTGTTTATCTATCTTTCACCATCTCTTTTAAATTTTAGCATATGTGTTTGACTTGGGTTTCATTTGAAATAAACTATTAAAAATTTTAAATAGTCAACACAAATCAAACCCTACTTTTTTTGTATTTTTTCACCTTTAAGGTCACGCTTAAATTTGCATTATCATTGATAAATTAACCAAGTCAACACAATTGCTATCAATCAAGACCACTTATAATGCATATACAATGTATGAAATATTTATATTAATAATAATGAAGTCTCATGGTGTAGCAATTAATATCATGTTAGATCGAGACTCATAATTTACTTTAAGATTTTAGAAGGCTCTCCATCAAGCCCTAAGGACTCAACTGAATTTCAATATGACTTATCACCCTCAAACTAATACATAGACATGAATGATCGTTCAAATATTAGAGATTATGCTCAGGGGTTATGTTTTAAAGGATGCAAATTGTTAGAACACATTTTTTCTATGGTCGAATATATCTACTATAATAAATACCACACTAACATATGTATGATACCTTAAAAAGCTTTTTATGGCGGAAAATATAGAAATTCTTTGTGTTGACAAGGAGTTGGAGATGAAGTAATACTTTTCTTAGAGTTTATCAAAGGAATAACATAAAAGACAAGGTGATTAGAGCAAAAATGAAAAATTGCTCAAAATCGACAAAAAAGTTAGGCAAATAATAGAAGAATACCCCAAGAGTTTGAAGAATGTAACCAAGTTTTCCTAAGGGTAACCCCTAAACTAGGAATATGAAGAGATTTTTGAAAAATGTTAATCCCAAGATATATAAGACCATTTAATATTATCATACACGTAGTCCAAATAACATATTAGTTAGCTCTATTAGCTACCATTGTCGCGACGCAAAAAATATTTGGGACGTGCTCGAAATCAACAAACTCGATCAAAGTTTATTAAAATAATGAAAACATTGATAAAACCCTTTCAAAAAACGGTCTTTGAAATCAAATTTAAATTCCGGATTCAATTATTCCCGGGAAAGGTATTAACACAATGCAACATCCATTTTAAGAAAACAATTTACCTTTGATTAATTTTGCAAAAGATATTGTTAACCTTATTATGTCAATTTTTTTCCTAATCATCGAACAAGAAATGTACCATATTTACGAACAAAGAAATATTTTATTATTATTCTGCGTGACAATATTTGATTCTTGCTCCTATGTATCTCCCGATGCGATGGAGAATTCAAAGCTACGTAGTGCTTGGGTAGAAAAATCTTGTGTGTTGGTTGATTTTAAAGAAAATGGCTTTGATCGCGTAAAAGAGGAAACACGTTTGTTAGTTTGTTGTGATTGCTTTTAAGAGGAAGACAAGTATTATAAAGATCAAGTGATACGACTTGTGTCCAAACATCCGAGGATAAAAATGATGTACATACAATTAATCCCTTTTTAATACAATTTAATTATGAAAAAGATGATATTCAAAAAGATAAAGTTGTACAATATGCGTCTGAAAAAGATGAGACTTAGGAGTTAGGACAACCAAGTTATTTTCGGGCAGGAAGGCAAGAGTTAGAACAAACACGTCGTACGACTTATGAACACTCGAGAATAAAAAGGATGTACGTACAATTTATCCGATTTTAGCATGATTTGATTATGAAAAAGATGAGATTTAAACTGATTAGGTTGTACAACTTGCATCTTGAAAACTCGAAGATTAAAATAAATGTACATCTATTTAATCGCCTTTCATACAATTTGGTTGTTACTAATTTATTAAAAAGACGAGAATTGGAACAACCAAATTATTTCCGAGAAGGAAGAAAAAAGTTAGAACGAATAAGTCGTACAACTTATATCTGAACACTCGAGGATAAAAGGGATGCATATTCAATTAATTCATTTTTAATCCGATTTAATTATGAAAAGATGAGATTCAAAATGATCAAGTTGTACAACTTACATCTTGAAAACTCGATAAAATAGACGTACATGTATTTAACCATTTTTCACATGATTTAGTTGTTACGAGTTTATAAAAAAGATGGGACTTAGAACAACCAAGTTATTTTCAGGAAGGAAGACAAGTGTTAGAACGAACAAGTCATACAACTTGTGTTTGAACTCTCGAGGATAAAAAGGTTGTACAGCCAATTAATCCATATTTAATCTTATTTGATTATGAAAAAGATGATATTCAAAACTATCAAGTTGTACAACTTGTGTCTTGAAAACTCTACGATTAAAATAGATGTACATCTATTTAACCGTTTTTCACATGATTTGATTATTATTAACTTATTAAAAGACGAGACTTAGGACAACCAATATTCATATAATTAATCCATGTTTAAGAAATAAATGAATAAATAATTTTATTCTTTTCTTAAAATTGAATTAATATAATAAATAATTTTAAAATGATCAAATTGTCATATTTTTATTTTTAAAATGTTTATCGAGAGTGTACATATTAAATATTACTTATCATAACAATTTAATTAGGCTAAGATTATAATATTTTAATTGACAAACTAAATCGTTACATCTAAACATTTTAGTTTTGGTCAATATTAATTTTATTAATTTAATTTTATAACATTAATGGTAATGAATTGAGCTTATGAGTTTTTTTAAGACAAAAACACACATAATAACATGTACATCTTACCTTTTACATTCAAACACAACGATGCTAAGAAATTTCCAATGTTGGCCTAACTAAGATTTAAATGACCCAGCCTAAATAAACATACAATTAGTGAGAAAAACACACATCAAGTAAAGAAAAGGGTAAGATATGAAAAATGAAATGATATGGTATTAAATCCAAAGCCCAAATAAAACATACAACAAGGAGGGCAACAATAATGAAAAAAAACATAATAAATAAAATAGGGAAATGTTCATTACACCCTTAGGTGTACATCTCACACATCTGAAAACCCGAAAATAAGCTTCATGTGTTTAAAGATGCATCTCCGGACGCACCCAAAATCACACCAGACTTCATTTTTCTGAGATCCAACCCATTTTGATTAAAATATGGTCTGGAGATGCATCTACGCATGTTATCTGGGTGTTCCCAGAGATTCATCTCCGACATGTCCCTTGAAGTCCTTTTAAAGGTATTGGAAGCGTGTTAATGGCAAAGGGGAATTGTTTCAGAGATGCATATCCGGAAATCCCCTTGAATCATTTTAGAGAAGTACCATTGTTCCAATATTGTAATCTTTTGATGGCAAGTTATATTAAAGTAAATACAAAGTGAAATCAAAGTAAAATCAAGTTTATATTAAATTTAAATGAAAGCAAGAAGTCATACATTAATTCAAAAAGTCAAGATCATACATAATATTTTCCTGATACAAAAGAAAAATACATCGAAACAAAATATTTGGTATGTCTGCCCCCCTGCCTTCTCCTCCTCCGCATTTACTACAAGAAATTCCATAAGTAGGCAATCATGCTCTCCACGAAGGTAAACTAGGGATTGTTATCCTCAATGAGTCCTGTCTTTATGCTTACTCTACCCATCTCTATAACATGCCCAAATGTCAGCCATTGTCTATAAGGAAATGACGTCAAATGGACGCGTCACACGGTGACCCCTATACGAGCAAAAGGCAATGTTATCTATTACCAGATAGTCAATACGCATACGACCAATCCTTATTGTATGTAGGCACAACTTCCCACCTGGTGATGTGAGGGAAGTGGGAGACAATTCATCCCTGAAATATGGTTCAGATACAATATTAATAACAAATAGCGAGGGAGGTGCAACAAATGAATTATGAAAATATTAGTAATAGTAAACTATCATAAGCAACGTGCAACTCCCTATCATCTACTTTGTCTTCCAAAGATAACCCTCGGCCATCTTCAAGTACAAGTAGACCAAACATGTGCCCCCCCCGATTGTACTCGTGAATCACAGTCAAGTCAATGAAGTACTAGAGGTAGACTATATCAACATAGGTTGCATCTTTGTCCACAAACATGGACGTGTCAACCAAGAACAATATGTAACACCTCAATACACACGTCCAATGGTGTTTAGCCTACATATCATCACCTTCGGAATCCATACCTCACTGCACGTGTTCTTTATAAAGCTTTTCCAAAAAACTAAATCTTGTGTCAGCACCTCTTGTGTCAGCTTCCTCCTCCGAGGCCTGAATTGGGTCAGCCCCTAAATGGGTGACCATCATCTCGACGACTTCCTCTCGATTGATCCTACTGTGGCCCAGTAATTTCCCCTAATGGGAATATGTAGGAGGCATGAGACGTCATCAAAGGTGATGGTTATCTCGCCCATAGGAAGGTGGAAAGATGAAATCTCTGAATGCTACCTTTCTGCAAAAGTTGCTTGCATGGTGTGGGATATGGTCACGTACGCAGTAGAACATAATTGGTAATACCAAAACAATGGAGAACATCCTGAAACCAAGTAGTAATAGGTTTCCCCAACTCTAATATCTTTCGGTTGTGGTTTACTAATTTCAAACATTTACGATCCCGTAAAAAGAAAATATCACCATCAACATCGATTCAATTAGTTGAAAATATATGTATTGCAAAAGAAAAAAATATACTGCTCCTTCCCATACATGTCTAACTTTCAATTCTCAGCCATGGAAGAAACGCCATTGATGTCTTAAACCTCAAAAAATATGTCAATGCATGTTCTTGTAGGCTACCAATTTCGATTACACTACTATCTAATGTACCTAAAACAACTAATGTAGCTTAAATAACTAACTACAAATTAAAACATAAAAAGAGATATCATTTTGAAAAACTTAACAAATAAAATTGATGAGAAGTAGAAGCGTGAATGTTTGATATGCTAGAAAGGAGGAGAAAAAGCTCAAATGGTAGAAGCTTGAATGAATGGATTAGAACCTTGAATGTTGGATAGCTTAAATGATTTATTTTGAGAACTTTTTAAAAAATGAAGAAGGAGGAAGAAGGAAGGGACTAACGCATGATATGAAGCAAAAGTATCCAGAGATGCATCTCTGGACCACCCACTAATTTTTGAATAAATGATGTTTTCGAAGATGCATCTTCAGACATACCTTTTATGCATACAGAGATGCATCTCTGGATTAAGTTTTAGCATAATATGGTGTCTCTTCAACTTTTTCTTAAGATTGACTTTAAAAAGGTGTGTCCGGAGATGCATCTCTTGACGTTATGGACATTTGTAATTTTTCACAGTGGCGGGGGAGCAGACATAGGGGTGGAAATAACAATTCCCATAAAATAAGGGGTATGATGAGAAAAATGAAATGGCATTTTTATTCATATTACACAAAAGTTGCCAATTTTAATTTTTAAAAACATGTCATTCTTTTTTTAATCACTTTAATATAAAAACATATCATCCATCCATATAATGTATGATATTTCAATGGGATGACTCAATAATGCTTAATTTATGTACAATAATGTCATTTAAGAACACCAATGCTTAATTTTCGGTCATAGTTTGTAATGTAATTTAAGAACATCTATGTCATGCACAATATGTGCTAATTTTGGAATATCTTTGTAATGCATAATATGTGAACATTTTGGATCAACATGTATCGGGTAATATATGCTCATTTTGGATCGACATGTAATTTAATTAATGTTAATGTTATGTAATGTAATTAACTATCAAAATGACAAAATTATGTTGACAATACTATCAAAATTCTGTCCAAATTTGTATATGTAGAACAAAGTCCAAATCATGTCCAAAATAGATCCAAATTATGTCAAAGTTATGTCAAATTATGTCAAAACATACTTATGTTTAAACTATTATGTGAGTATACTAAACATTTTAACAGTTACACTAAAGTTTAAATCAGAAACACTATATTCTAATTCATTCAAAATAGATTATGATACACATCAACATTCATTTATAATACACGTCAAACTTGTTACATTAAATTCTGATACATGCTCCTAAAACCACTGGAGGAAAAAACCCAGGAAGAAATAACTACTACTATTACAAATTTCATCTTCTTCTTCAAGTTCTCAATATTTTTCTTCATCTTTACCACTTCTTTTGAACACAACTGAGTTCCAATCTCTATCCTAAAATCCTTCCCAAACATCGTTAATAGTTGTATGATTTCTCCTTCATCTAGATTTGTTTCTCTTCCACATTGACAAAAATATTCTTCTTTACCCCAATACTTGCGCTTCCAATATTTTCTCCCATGATTTGCCTTAGATTTTGAAACAGACATTTTCGTGGAAATATTATGTCCACAAATGATAGTGATTCGTCCATTTGAAGACATAATTGACATGAAACTTTCTGAGTTTTGCATTCGTGAATAGGGAGGATGGAGAAGACGAAAGAGAACATTGTAAGAATACTATGAAGAAGAACACTGTGAAGAAGAATGAAGGATAAGACACAAATGGTGGGGAAGAATGTGTAGTGGACACACGACGAAGAAGAAGGGGTGAGTTATATGCAATTAGGGTTTTGAATTTAATTGGGTGAAGAAATAAAATTAGGATAAATTAAATTAAGTTTATCATTTCCATGAGTCAAATACACAAGTGGAAAAAACTTTAATTGAAAAATGGAAAAATATCATTGCCACATCATCTTTTTTTGATGATTGAGTCTGATGAGAATGCATAATAGGGAATTCTTCAAATGTTAGGGAGGGGATCTAATTTTTTTTTGCAGGGAGATTTTTTGAAATTGGCCCAAATGGCATGGTGAAAAATAGTTATTAACCAATTTATTATTATTAGAATCAAATGATTATTCACTAGTGTATTAATTAAAGAGATGAAAAAAACTCATGTAACCCATGTAATGGTATATAGGCTCTTATGGACACATACAACTTATTTAGATATCACATTTAGAAATCACATGTAAAGATCCTTTAGCAAATAAATTAGCTTTTTAAATAGCTAGTAGTGTTATGATATTTTTTTGTTTCTACTATCAGTGGTAATCAACCTTTTAAATAGATTATTAATTTTTTTAAAATTTTATTACTAAAACTGAGGAAAGGATGCCTAAAAAATAAGAATAAAGTGATATTTATCTACTGGATTTTTTCAAATTTGCTTAGATAAAATTGGAGTACTACAACGTTGTCGAACCTCCATGACGTATTTCATGTATCATAACTTAAGAAGAACATTTCAGACCCTTTTCAAACTTTTGATCCAAAGATGATAAAGTTGAAACTAAACATAACCTTTCAACTTGTTCAGATGGTAAACCACAGTATAAAAAATCTTAGAAACAAAGAAATATCTCTAGTGAAGATTATTTGGGATGGATCACCTTTTAGAGAAGCTAGATGGGAAATTAAGTCAGAAGTTTTAGAGGACTGCCCTTACCTTTTTTTTTATAGATTAAATCTTAATTTCAAAGGAAAAATTTGTATATGAGAGGTAAAGTGTAACATCCTCGAATATTAATGTAGAAATTAGTACCAAATGTGATTAAATTAAAAGAGTAAATACTAGAATCCTGTCCATTCTAATGTTTAACAAGAAATAAATGAAATGATGTTAAAGGTCGCAATATAAGATATTCGGTACGACGGAAAGAGTCTTCGGTGAACGGATAAAGAAGAGGTGTACCTGTAAAGTTAGTACTCAAACGACCATGTCAGTGAGGTTAGAGAGATGTAACTTGCAAAAGTGAATGAAATTATACCTTGGAGTGATGTGTGGAGCATGAGAGACCATTTGATAGATTTCAATGACTGATATGGGAGTTTTCCAAGATCTGGTGCGCAGTCCCATAGTGAGGATCTACTTGTTTGCCAGTTCCAAGAAAATGTGTTATGGATATGACCCTTCAAATTGGGCCAATCTTATTGGGTCATTTGGATGGCACAAAACAATGTCCACCCAAATATTTTTTACCGAGAAGGGAGTTATATTATTAATGAAAAGTTGATATTAGCCTTCATAATACTCTTCTTCGTCGTTTCAAGACCTCAGGGTGGTCCTTTGAGTTAGGGAGGAAACAAGTGACGTGTTGGATGGGAGTACGTGGTGTCGAGAACACTCACATTAAAAGCTTGCCTCGTAAATGGAATGTTTCACGATGAAAGTCCTTCACGTGTCCCTAGGTTTCCATAATAGGGATACAATGACACTACTATAACACTTGAGTGCACTAAAGTGTCATTATGGGACCAAGGGGTTAATCCTAGGTTATGAATTGTGTCTTCTAATATTATATTGGTTATTGGTCGTAGATTTATACTCCCTGACTATATATAAGTCTGCGGAATGTAGTCTGTTTGCGGAATGTAGATGTGTATAATTATGAGTTGAAGGCCCGTGTTTATATCAAAACCTATATGTGCCAACGCAGCTGAAATACGGGTGATAGTGAGGTTAGATGGTGGATAGAGTCTTAATTACACTCAACATTCATGGTCGTAATTTTTTACTTGTTGACAATGAGAAAGAAATGACGTGAAGAATAACAGACTTTGGAGTTCTCCGTTGACGCAAATCAACACCTATGGGTGGAGCATAATGTCTTGTACATTAAGTTTGTCTTCACTAAGGTACGTCAAATAGAGAATTCCTACTAAGATGTTGGTTTATCCTCTAACTGGGAAGTCTTCACTATGCATTCGTTTTAATCGGGACGAGTTACTCCTTCACGGATGTATATTTTCTAGAATAGGATTTAGGATTTCCTTTTTAACGAATTTTAAGTCGAGGTCATGAACCATTTGAGAATCACCCAGTCGTAACTGCACCCAGTGAGTTGGCATATGTCAAGGTATTCTAGTATTGGTGTGCATACTGTAACACCCTTCTAAAATACCCCAAATATTTAATTTACAACAACAAATATATAAATCAGAGTAATTATTGCAGTTAAGGGTGTCACACAACACTTCACACATTTCACCATAAAATCAGTCATGCTCATTATTTAATTCAACATAAACACTTCTTGCAAAATACGCAGCGGATAGAGATCATTCAACATATGTAATACATTACACATAAAATTATTCAACAAGTTAAAACATCCCGTCCCGATGTTACATCTATCAGAGCATGACCCACTAAGGAGACCACACTAGACTCCAAGCACTAGCTTCTACTCACTCACTGCTCGTTACCTGAAAAATAGTTGTAAGGGTGAGTTCCTCAATCGATATAATAAGCATTATAAATCATCATGTAATGCTAAGTAAATTTACACGTTAATCACCCTAATCATATCATGCATTCAGTAACGGCACATCAACTCAAATATCATACTCAATAACAACGTAAAATGCAACTCAATAACAACATAAAATGCAACTCAAATGAGACTCGACTCGTCATGCATGTGGTACCAATCGGAGTAAAACTCCCAACTTAAAATCATTGCCATTTTATTGGGCATCAAGGCATAAGCCTTCAACTTTCAACTTAAAATTTGCCAATCCAGGCCAACGTGGTGTGAGCAAAGCTCCGACTTAATGCATATGAATGTACATGGCATACACGACTTTACAATTCCGACAACATAATAATAATAGCAACACAACAAGGTTTTCAACATAATCAACTTATAATCAACTTTGGCTCATCAAGCCTACAACTCAGTATTTTTAACAACTTTCCGTACACGGAACAACTTAACAACTCAGTCATACTTGCATCGACACTTTATAACACAAACCCAACAAATTTTACTCATCAAAATTGACTACAATATTACTTCATAACATAACTCAATCCCTACTATGTCACATACCAACCTAGGCAAATCACCAATTATGTTCACAACATTAAAATATCAATTTTTCACTTTTCCAACAGTGTTAACCGGTTAACGCCCTGGGTTAACCGGTTAACGCAGGACAAAACACATTTTCTGGCAAAACGCAACAGTGTTAACCGGTTAACGCCCTGGGTTAACCGGTTAACGCAGACAAAACAGCAGTTCCTGCGCTAACACAAGGCAGAATGCAGAGTTCTCCGCATTTTCCGCCGTTGGAGGACTTCCGAACCTCCGATTCAATTTCCGTAAAAAGCTATACGTTCGGGGGAACACGACTCACACAATTACGGACTCAATTACAACTTTAATACAACTTATTCATCACAATATTTCAGCATTCAACATCCCAATTAGGGTCACTTCAACGGTTTATCACTACCCATGACATGTTAATCTATAATACCCATTAAACGACGATAAACCCCCCTTACCTGAGATAATCCGGCAAATCTCTAAGCTTCAAGTTTTTCCGTTCTTCAACCTTTGCTCTCTAGCTCTTCCTCTTTGCCCTTTCTCCACTTTCCACTTTTCAGCCGCTTCTCTGTTTCACGTGAAAACTCTTTACCAATAATGAAACCCTTTTTTCCTTATTCCAACTTATATATTTTCCAATAATTATTATTCCAAATAATAGTAATAATAATAATCCAATAATTCAATTTATTTAATTAAATTAATAATTATATTATTAACTTAATTTAAATAATTCTCTTATTTTATTCGGGGTGTTACAACTCTCCCCCACTAAAAGAGTTTTCGTCCTCGAAAACATACCTCAAGCAAATAACTCTGGATAAGACTCTTTCATCTGACTCTCCAGTTCCCGAGTCACATTGCCACCTGCTGGTCCTCCCCAAGCTACTTTCACTAAGGCAATCTCTTTACCCCGCAACTGCTTCAACTCTCGATCCTCAATCCTCATAGGCGATATTTCAACAGTCAGGTTATCTCTCACCTGTACATCATCTACTTGGATCACATGCGATGGATCATGAATGTACCTCCTCAACTGAGACACATGAAAAACCTCATGCAAATTCGCAAGTGACGGCGGTAAAGCGATACGATAGGCTACCTCTCCTATCCTCTCCAAAATCTGATAAGGACCAATAAATCGAGGTGTCAACTTCTTTGACTTCAAAGCTCGACCAACCCCAGTTATCGGAGTAACACGAAGAAACACGTGATCTCCCTCTCGGAACTCAAGTGATTTCCTCCTCTTGTCATGATAACTCTTCTGACGACTCTGAGCAATTCTCATCTTCTCCTGAATCATCTTAATCTTTTCCGTAGTTTGTTGAACAATTTCCGGTCCAACCACAGCACTCTCACCGGACTCATACCAACATAAAGGTGTCCGACATCTCCTACCATACAAAGCTTCAAACGGTGCCATACTAATGCTCGAATGAAAACTATTGTTGTAGGTAAACTCAATCAAAGGTAAATAACAATCCCAAGCACCTCCCTTTTCCAAAACGCAAGCTCTCAAAAGATCCTCCAATGACTGAATCGTCCTCTCAGTCTGACCATCAGTCTGCGGGTGATATGCAGAGCTCAATCTCAGCTTAGTTCCCAAAGCCCTCTGCAAACCTTCCCAGAACTTCGATGTAAATCTAGGATCTCTGTCCGAAACAATACTCGACGGAATACCATGCAAACTTACAATTTTCTCAATATACAACTCAGCTAATTTCTCTAACGGATAGTCCATTCTGATCGGAATGAAATGAGCCGACTTTGTCAATCTGTCAACAATCACCCAAATAGCTTCAAAATTCTTAATTGTCCTCGGTAAACCAGAAACAAAATCCATACTGATACTATCCCACTTCCACTCTGGAATAGCCAACGGTTGCATTAGCCCAGACGGCTTCTGATGCTCAATCTTTGACTTCTGACAAGTCAAACAGGAATAAACAAAACTCGCAATTTCTTTCTTCATTCCCGGCCACCAAAATAACTTTTTCAAATCATGATACATCTTCGTAGCTCCAGGATGAATACTCAAGCCACTACGATGCCCTTCTTCAAGAATACTCTTCTTAAGTTCGATAACATCCGGAATACACACCCGATTACCAAATTTCAAAACATCATTCTCATCAACTCTGAATTCGCCACCTTGACCTTGATTCACTAGAGTCAACTTATCAACCAAAAGCACATCGGATTTCTGACCCTCTCTGATCTCATCCAGAATACCACTTGTTAACTTCAACATTCCCAATTTAACACTATTGTGAGTACTCTCACACACCAAACTCAAGTCTCTAAACTGCTCAATTAAATCCAATTCCTTAACCATTAGCATAGACATATGTAATGATTTCCGACTCAATGCATCAGCCACTACGTTTGCTTTACCCGGATGGTAATTCAAACCAAAGTCATAATCCTTCAGAAACTCTAACCATCTTCTCTGTCTCATATTCAGCTCTTTCTGATCAAACAAATACTTTAAACTTTTATGGTCACTGAAAACCTCAAATCTTGACCCGTACAAGTAATGCCTCCATAACTTCAGAACAAATACCACAGCCGCCAACTCTAAATCGTGCGTCGGATAGTTCCTCTCATGAACTCTCAGTTGTCTTGAAGCATAAGCTATAACCTGCTTATTCTGCATCAACACGCCACCCAAACCCAACAATGAAGCATCACAGTAAACTTCAAATGATTCCGACGAACTCGGTAATCTCAGAATAGGAGCAGTAGTTAACCTTCTCTTTAACTCTTGGAAACCTCCTTCACATTTTGAGTCCCAAACAAACGCTTGCCCCTTCCTAGTCAACATCGTCAATGGTAACGCCAACTTAGAAAATCCCTCAATGAACTTCCTATAATAACCAGCCAAACCAAGGAAACTTCGAATCTCAGCAACAGACTTCGGAGCTTCCCACTTAGATACCGCTTCTATCTTAGAAGGATCAACAGCAACGCCACCTCTTGAAATCACATGACCCAGAAAACTCACCTCTCCTAACCAAAATTCACACTTGGACAATTTAGCAAATAACTTCTTTTCTCGTAGAACTCCCAAAACCACTCTCAAATGTTCAGCATGCTCTTCTTCAGATTTCGAATACACCAAAATATCATCAATAAACACCACAACAAACTTGTCTAGGTACGGATGGAAAATCCTATTCATATACTCCATAAATACTCCAGGCGCATTAGTTACACCAAAAGGCATTACAGAATACTCATAATGTCCATACCTTGTTCTGAAAGCAGTCTTCTGAATATCCTCGGTTTTCACACGGATCTGATGATACCCAGATCTCAAATCTATTTTGCTGAACACACTTGCACCAACCAACTGATCCATCAAATCATCTATCCTCGGCAAAGGATACCGATTCTTGATCGTCACTTTATTCAGTTGCCTGTAGTCCACACACAACCTCATAGTACCTTCTTTCTTCTTAACCAATAGCACTGGTGCACCCCACGGTGACACACTCGGACGAATAAATTTCTTATCCAACAGATCTTCCAACTGACTCTTCAATTCAGTTAACTCAACAGCAGACATACGGTACGGAGCCATCGATATCGGCCTAGTACCAGGTACCAAATCAATCGAGAACTCCACTTCCCACTCTGGCGGTAATTCATTCACCTCTTCCGGAAACACATCAGGAAAATCACACACCACGGCTAGATCGCCAATCACCAGTTTATCTTTAGCCTCCAAAGTCGCTAACAGCATAAACAACTCTGCCCCATCAGCTACTTCCTCATTCACTTGCCTTGCTGATAGAAACAAACTCTTTCCCTCCTCAATCTCAGGAAAGACCACCGTCTTATCAAAACAGTTGATAGAAACTCGGTTAAACACCAACCAGTTCATACCCAGAATAACATCAATCTGCACTAGTGGAAGACACACTAGGTCCATCCCAAAGTCTCTACCAAAAATACTCAAAGGACAATTTAAACAAACCGAAGTAGTAGTCACTGAACCCTTCGCAGGAGTATCAATTACCATACTACCAAACATCTCAGATATCTCTAACTTAAGTTTCACAGCACAATCCAAAGATATAAAGGAATGAGTCGCACCTGTGTCAATAATAGCTACAAGAGGAAAGCCATTAATATAACACGTACCTCGGATAAGTCTGTCCTCACTGGAGGTTTGAGTTCCAGTCAATGCGAACACCTTCCCAGTCTGAGATTTCTTCGGCTTCTGACACTGACTTCCAATATGCCCTTCTTCGCCACAATTAAAACAAATCACTTCCTTGTGCTTGCAATCAGCTATTGCATGACCAGTCTTACCACAACGAAAACATCTCTTTACTTCAGCAGTGCATACATTACTCTTATGGCCAGCCTGACCACATTTGAAGCAAACTATACCAGCAGGAGCACCTCCCCTACTAGTCCTCTGAGCCGGAGCAGCTCCTTGTTTCCCTTTTCCCACTGGAGCATCATACGGCTTTCCACGGTTTTGATGTTGCTTGCCCCTGCGGTCACTGACAATCTTGTAATGAGCATTATTGTCTTCTTCAAATATCCTGCAGCTATCAACCAATTCAGTAAAAATGCGTATCTTCTGATACCCAACAGCCTTCTTAATTTCAGAGCGCAGTCCATTTTCAAACTTGATGCACTTTGAAAATTCAGCACCAGCACCAGTGTAATGAGGATAAAATTTGGACAGCTCCACAAACTTCGCAGCATAATCAGTGACAAACATGTTTCCTTGCTTCAGCTCAAGGAACTCAATTTCCTTCTTACCACGGACATCTTCCGGATAATACTTTCTCATGAATTCCCTACGGAATACATCCCAAGTAATGACTTCACCTGCCACGGTCAACCTCTCGTGAGTCTCTAGCCACCAGTCATCAGCTTCGACTGCTAGCATGTGAGTACCATACCGAACCTTCTGAGCTGGAGTGCAATCCATAACACGGAAGATTCTCTCAATCTCTTTCAACCATCCCAAGGCTGCATCTGGATCATGCTTCCCTTTAAACACCGGCGGATTCTCTCTCTGAAAAGTCGCCAAGCTACGTGATCCAGCATCACCACCAGCATTTGGCAAGTTCTGCACAGCTTGTGCCATTGCTTGCATTGCGGCAGCCATTGCAGCGTCATTCCTTCCAGCCATTTCAACTTATCAATACAACACAACTTAAAAGTTAGATTAGTAACAATACACAATTGTTAGACAGTAACGACCCGACAACTGGCCGGACAGACCGACCTGCTCTGATACCACTAATGTAACACCCTTCTAAAATACCCCAAATATTTAATTTACAACAACAAATATATAAATCAGAGTAATTATTGCAGTTAAGGGTGTCACACAACACTTCACACATTTCACCATAAAATCAGTCATGCTCATTATTTAATTCAACATAAACACTTCTTGCAAAATACGCAGCGGATAGAGATCATTCAACATATGTAATACATTACACATAAAATTATTCAACAAGTTAAAACATCCCGTCCCGATGTTACATCTATCAGAGCATGACCCACTAAGGAGACCACACTAGACTCCAAGCACTAGCTTCTACTCACTCACTGCTCGTTACCTGAAAAATAGTTGTAAGGGTGAGTTCCTCAATCGATA